>NC_041392.1:542242507-542360570 GCF_002162155.2 Triticum dicoccoides | reverse complement strand
ATGAACAGGACCCCGTGGTGTTGCCTCTGGATGAACAGGACCCCGATCGATCGAGCCGGTTGGGGCTGGATGAACAGGACCCCGTGGAGGGCTGGATGAACAGGACCACCCCGTGGAGGGCAGGATGAACAGTAGACGGTGGAGGGCAGGATGAACAGTAGCCGTGGAGGGGTGGTTGAACAGGAGCCCGTGGAGAGGGCTGGTTGAACAGTAGCCGGTGGAGTAGCGCGCGGTGGAGGCTCGATGAACAGGAGCCCGTGGATGAACAGTCGCAGGTGGAGGCTGGAGGAGGTCAACGGTGGATGAACAGTAGCTCGTGGAGGCTGAAGGGGGTCGACGGTGGAGATGAACAGTATCCCGTGGAGTCCTGTTTTGCGGTATGCCACACCCCTCCCAATGAACAGGACCCCCATTTCGACCGTAGCGCTCCAACACAAGTCCGTTTCCTCTGTTTTGCGGTACGCCACACCCCTCCCAATGAACAAGACCCCCGTTTGGACCGTAGGAGGTCAGTTTCCTCCGTTTTGCGGTACGCCAGACCCCTCCCGATCAACAGGATCCCGTTTCGAACGTGTCGGTCGAACACAAGGCCGTTTCCTCTGTTCTGCGGTACGTCAGGCCTCGTTTCCATCACATGTTCCGTCCAAGCCCTCCCGATGAACACGACACATTCCGTTGCCTCCCCATGAACACGACGCATTTCATTGCCTCCCCATGAACACGACGACAACGCTGTTTCTTCGTTCCGACCCAGCCATGTACACGAGCCATGGCCGTACGTATGCGCGAGTAGGCGTTCGAGACCCCGCCCGTATGTACACATATGTGGCCATATTTTCTTTCTTGCACCCTGGCCGTCGTACGTACGTGTACATGTTACGTGCGCGCCTCTACTATGACACGTGCGCGCCTCTACATCCAGCAGTATATATGTACGTACACATTCGCGGCCAGAATGACAACGCTACGTACGCTTCGACCAGGTGGGTCCCGACTGTCAGGCACTTCCTTGCGTGCGAAGATGTAGCTGGTGGGTCCCAACAGTCAGGGGCAAACGTTTTTTCGCAAAATACGGTGGCCTGTCCGGTGGGTCCCTACTGTCAAGTGGAGGAATAATTATTTTGCATGTAATAAGGAGGCACTTCCTTGCTGCGGCCGTGGACCCAGCTGTCGGCCTGTCCATGTACAGTCCACGTCCGATGGAAGCCATTCCTTGACCACGTTGACCACGCCGCACCGAGAGCACTAGGGTGGTGGACGACGGTGAGGCCTAGGAAGGGGACGACGCGGAGCCGGGGAAGACGCGGCAGTGGATGCCCGCGCGTGGAGGAGTACGAGGGTTCACTGGTTCGATGCGGTGTGAGGTTTCCGTTGCCGCAGAATAACAGGGGGTGTGGGTGAGTAGAGGGATGGCCTGGCCAGTGGTGGGAGTAGTAGGGGCGGTGAGGCCTCCGCCGCATCGCAGCCGGCCACGGGAGGCAGGAGCACGAGGCACGACCGGCGCTGGTTTGGGTGGCTGGAGCAAGAAGACCAGAGGTTGAAGAAGCACTACGACCGTTGGATGTACATCATACGGTCACTGGATCTAGAATCGTGCATATTGACTAAGTTGACAAAGCCCTCCGTCCCCATCAACTTAGTAGGCCCACAAGTCAGCCTCCCACCAAGGTGGGTCCCAGCTAGCAGGGGGTATTCATTTTTTGTGCGTAATAAGGAGGCACTTCCGGTGGGTCCGAGCTGACAGCAGGGGGAACGTTTTTTTTGCGAAATACGGTGGCCCGTCGGGTGGGTCCCAGCAATCAGGGGCAAATGTTTTTTTTGCGATATACTAGTGGGCATCCGGTGGGTCCCTGCTGTCAGGTGGAGGAATAATTATTTTCTGCGTAATAAGGAGGCACTTCCTTCCGGTTGCCGTGGACCCAGTTGTCAGCCTCTCCATGTACAATATTCTTCCGATGGAATTCAGCCGTTGACCACATTGACCACGCCGCGCCGACAGCACCACGGCGGTGGACGATGGCGAGGCCTAGGAAGGGGACGACACGGAGCCGGGGAAGATGCGGCAGTGGATGCCCACGCGGAGAGGAGTACGAGGGTTCACTGGTTCGGCTGCGCTGCCGTCGCCGCAGAATAATAGGGGGTGTGGGTGAGTGGAGTGGAGGGATGGCCTGGCTAGCGGTGGGAGTAGTATGGGGGCAGTGAGGCCTCCGCGGCAGCACAGCCGGCCACGGGATGCAGGAGCAGGCGGCACGACCGGCGCTGCTTTGGGCGGCTGGAGCAAGAAGACCAGAGGTTGAAGAAGCACTACGGCCGTTGGATGGACATCGTACCGTCAGTCGAGCTAGAATCGTGCATATTGACTAAGTTGACAAAGCCCTTCGTCCCCGTCAACTTAGTAGGCCCACTATACTGGGTCCCAGCTAGCAGGGGGAGTATTCATATTTTTTTGTGCGTAATAAGGAGGCACTTCCTTGCGTGCGAAGATTAGCTGGTGGGTTCGAGCTGTCAGCGGCGGTAATGTTTTTTTCGCAAAATACAGAGGCTGTTTCGGTGGGTCCTAGATGTCAGGTGGAGGAAATCATTATTTTGCACGTAATAAGGAGGCATTTCCTTGCGTGCGACCATGGACCCAGCTGTCAGCCTCTCCATGTACAATCCACTTCAGATGCATGTCGGTCGTTGACCACGCTGACCACGCCACGCCGAGAGCACCAGGGCGGTGGACGACGGCGAGGCCTAGGAAGGGAACGACACGGAGGCAGGGAAGACTCAGCCGTTGTTTTTGTTTCCCACGCGGAGGGGAGTACGACTGTACGAGGGTTTACTGGTTCGTCTGCCGTCGCCGGAGAATAACAGCAGGTGTGGGTGAGTAGAGGGATGGCTAGGCCAGCGATGGGAGTACGGTGGGGCGGTGAGGCCTGCACGGCAGCACAGCCGGCCGCAGGGAGGAGGGAGCAGGCAGTCCCGCCGGCGCTTGTTTGAGCGGCTGGAGCAGGAAGAGCAGAGATTGAAGAAGCACGACGGATGTTGGATGGACATCCAATAGTATACAGGCCATCTGTGGAAAGCCTCAAATCTGTGGAAAACAACATACATCCCATCTGCCATTATTTCAAATAATTTACAGCCCATTTGCTAATTCTTACGGGGTTTTTTTGGAGCTCATATTCTTTATGTTAGCATTACAGCCCATATTGTGGCCACGGTTAAAAAATTATACGAAATTTTGCATACGTCGGTGCGGTCTGAACTGTTTTTAATCCCGAAATTTCGAGTCACATTCAGACTGATTTTAAAAATAAATGTATATCAATATAAATTCCAATAAATTGTCCACGCATAAAAATCAATGCAATTTAAAATTTCTAAATGAAAAAAAAGATATTTGAAAATAATTGCCGGTTTGATGTGTTTTAAAAATGTACAGCCCATTTCTCATTACTAATAGGCCATTTTCTCGGCCAGCCCAATGAAGCTCTCCTCGTCTTGAAAGATTTGCAGCCCAACAGGCCTGATAAAGCGACTTACTTGACAAATCACAAAAGAACTGGGCTAGCCATTTTCAGAAAGAAAAAAACTACTGGGCTGGTCTGTGGTAAACATAAAAGAAAAGGCTGTCTAGACAGGCCAGAGTGTCCCGCACAGCCCAGTTGACACCCTCCTTCCGTCTCAAAAACAAATTAGATAAATGCCACTCCAATTATGGCGATTCATAAAGATGCCACTGCAATTTTCAAACTTTGAAAAATGTCACTGCAATTTTTGCAAACTTTGAAAAACGCCACTGCAGTTTGCAAACTTTGAAAAATGCCACTCCAGACTTCAAAAAATGCCACTAGAAATGGCATGAAATGGCATTTTTCAAAGTTTGGAAATTGCGGTGGCATTTCTCGGATACACCAGATTTGGAGTGGCATTTATCAAATTAACCCAAAACAAAAATAACTGGGCGAGCTGCTGGGTCCCTAGTGTCAGTCGCTCGTTGTGCAATTCTCTTGTTTATTGACTACGTTGACAATGGCATGGGACCCAGATGTCAGAAATCCACTAGGAGGAGCCATTTTTTTATTGGCTTGAAATAAGGAGGCACTTGCTTGCGTACTGCCATGACCTTGGCGGGTCCCTGCTGTCATCCTCTCCACGTACAGTACCAGTTAGTCGTGCTTCAAAACTGATCGGCACGCCATTAAAAAAATAAAGGTCGATAACTAATGCGGCACCTCGGGCCAACACGGCCAGATCGCATTTTGCACGAGAAATTACACACCATGTTTCGTTGACATGTGGTCCCGTTCCAACATATCAGTGAGACGACGGCGAGTAGTAGGAGTATTTCTGAACGGACGTGTAGGCCGGGGCGCCTCTTCGTGAACCGTGGAAAACTCGCAACCGTCCACCTACTCTTCGCCTTTCCCTCTCGATTTGGAATTGCTGTCGCACGCTCTTCCTCTCCCTCCTCCATTTTCCTTCAGCCCTTCACCCTTTCTTCTGCCATTGTTCGATCGTCTTCTCCATGGAGGGAACAGGCCGGAAACGACCCCGTTATTCTTGCCCCGATCTGAAAGATGACGTGGTGGAGGAACTCATTGATCGGTGCGACGTCATCACCTCGGCTAGCATGGCAGGTTCGTTCAAGCCCATTCTCGACTCAACTAATAACATCATTACAAAGAACCCAAGAGTCAAGGAGCGGTTTGATCTCCCCTATCTTCTTCGCCGTGACCCTGATGACTGGCGCCGGCACGACGAAGGCCTCGCCCTGTGCCAGTTGATGCCGCTTGATAATGATACATATGATGTTAAGATGCCATCGCTTGAGGGCAAGGCTTGGGTGGGTGCAAATGGAGATTGGGTTGTTTACATTGGGTCCAACTGCGAGTGGGAACTTGTGAATGTGTACACTCGTCACCGGGTTCCACTTCCAAAAATCTCAGCACACTGCCCAGAGGTTAAGCACACTGGTAATGTACGCACGTTCAAATACGATCATGGTGACTGTCTTCTACGGAAGATAGCAATTTGTCGAGTTCCCAACCACTCTTGGAATTACAACAATTATCAAGTTGTTGCTATCTTCTACAAGCTTGTTGTCGTCCTTCGTGGTTCGACTCCATGGATATTGCTCAAAAATCAGTTTCTGTACACGGATGAGTACTGTGATGCAATTCAATACGAGGGCCTTGTGTTTGCTGCCACCACTCGTGGCACTGTTTGTGCATGGCATCCTAGTAGTTTCGGTACGTTTGTATTCCACCGTAATTATAATTGTTTCATCCACATGCATGCGGGTTAGCAAGTTTCCCTTTACTAATTAACCTTCTTCTTGTGTTTCCAAGGTCCTGTGAACATCCCACCACCTATACTTGAAAATTTTTATAACCAAGGGGGAGATGCCGATGGTAATGATCACGAGCATGAGGACGAGCAGCGCCCATATACTCTATGGCGCCTAGCAACTAATTCCGATGGATCACCTCTTCTTGTGTGTATACAATCCACTGATGATGTTACTGCTAAGGAAGCAGGTGTCTCCCATGGTCGCACTCTCCAGACCTATTCCAACACCCGTTGCATGGTATTCGGGATGGATACTAGTGTGCTAGTGCCAACTCCTTCTCCCTGGCACAGAATTGATAGTCTTGTAGAAAACTCGCTCTTCCTTGGACAAAACTATCGGATGATGGTGAAAGGCGATCCAACTGCTGTTGACACATTTATGAGAAGCAACTGTGTCTATACCTCAGACATTTGGGTGGTTCCCTACCCTGGTACTGATATAGTAGGCCGCTTCAGCCTGGATGATCAGTCCTGCATTGGTCTCCAGATCGACAACGGATGGCCCGTCCCGGAGAATCACTTGTGGTTCAAAGCAAGCGTTTCCAACGCCGCGGAATGGTTGAGTTGAAGTTCATTTCATGGCTTGTTATTTGTTGTGTGGTGAAAACTTTAGTATTTATAATGTATCCTTGTTGTCAATGTGGGTTGATGACCTGTTGTATGTAAAAAAATGATATGCCTGTGATAAACTTACTAAATGTATGAATGGCTTTCGAGTCGCTTCTCTAAATTTGTACTAGCTTCACATGCTTCGCGCGTCGGGCCGGTGTTTTTACTGTAGCCATATGTTAATGTGTTCGTTGTACGTAACCAGCACCTCGAATCCTCGATACTACTGTATACTATATACTAGTAGGAGTAAGTAGTAGGAGTAGTAGGGTGGCATGGTCCAGAACAAGCATTCACGTCCAGGAGTACGGCACACACCACCACCACGACATCCATCTGACACCATATTATTTCTTGGAGTCTGTGCTAGAGCAATCTCTTCAACCTCGTCGTCTCTCTAACTTCAGCCATCGCGCGGCGGGCGAGGTGGGGGTTTGCCGATGGTCGGTTTCCTTAACTGCGGTCCCACTTGTAAGGCCAACTCCAACGCACGACCCCAAATGCACCTCCGTTTTGCACGAACTCCAATGATAATTTTGACTAGAAAAGCAAGACCAAAGAAAACAAGAACCACAAGAATACATTTTACTACTCCTGTAAGTTGGATTAGTGCCTTCTCGATGCATTCATTGTTGATCCGTGGAGGATCGATCTTGTGTGCTTCTTTCTTCTTTGAGTGTAAAGAAGTAGACGTTGCTTCCTCGCATCTAGTCTCATGTCTAGCCTCTACTCTAGTAGGAGTATCAACAAGTGCACTAATTTCATCTCTAGCCTCTGTGCTAGCTAGAAGTGATAGAACATCTACTAAATTGCGCTCTACCAATATATGGATGTACTCTTCTTCCCAATACAAAAACTTGCATCCATTCTACTCCCTCCGTTAAACAATACATGCCTTCTATTTGTCAAAATATATATGTATCTAGACATGTCTTAGTATATAGGTACATCCATTTTTGGACAAATGGAAGTCAAGTATTTTGGAACGGAGGGAGTACACAATAAAAAATTTAAGTTAGCACAACTAGTCTAATCCGAGAGCAGAACCGAAGATTTGGTCGGGTTCTTCCTCCTTTTGCCGACACGTGGGACATCCAGCATCCAGGTCGTGTCATGAAAGAAAATAGAGTGGTAGTTGAAGCCACGAGATGTGCATCTTGGGTTAAACTGTAAATAGAATCTTACTACTCTTGAGTAACTCCAAAAGCGGCCACCGAAGATCTTTATTGGATTTGTTTTTCATCACCAGCATGTCGAGGTGAAAGATGTGCAGGTTCAGTGGGTCCTCTTGCGTTTTCACTGACATGTGGGGCCGCATGTGAGCAAACAGACGATGGGCTCCGCACGTCCGCTGGCTGGCTGAGAAGAGAGATAGAGGAGGGCTGAGCATGGACTGCATGAAATTTGTTCTACGTACCTCGATATAGGCTCGATATAGTGGGGTGGCATGGGCCATAACTAGCATTCACGTCTAGCAGTACGGCACATGCCACCCACACGAGTCCCATCCGACACCAATTTTCTTGGAGTCCGTGCTACAGTCATCTCTTCTCCCTCCTGTTTTCTCAGCCATCATGCGGTGGGCGGGGTGGGGGTTTGCTGATAGTCGCTTTGCTCAACTGCGGTCCCACTTGTAAGTGAAAATGCAACACTGCATGCATTCTCGCTTGAGCGGCATGCCGGACCAACCGTGTGGGGGTGCAAAGCAAACACGGCAGGCTTTTCCTTTTGAACTCGTAACTTGTAAAATTTGGTTCTGCTCCATGGCGCGACCGATAGATAGAAAATAACGATTTTGCCTAGAGTAATGAGAAGTTTGGTTCTAGCATAGTTCATGCATGGAGTACGTACAGAAATTATGAAGTTGATGCAAAAGGTAAGATAATTACTGTAGTATCATATACTACTACATGGATTTGATGGAAAGATAAAAATACATACGGATCCATCAACATTCAATGACATCCTCACACCCTAGTGCGCCGGGTCACCAACCGACGTGAGAGGAGCAGCGACGTTGGCGGCGAGCTCAACGTGCTTCTGAACAGTGTCGTCCAAGGTTGCCATGTGCTCCAAGAAGGCCAGCGTCCTATCGTCCTCCTCTTGCATGTAGTAGTCCTTGTGGACGATTTGCGTGTAGAGGTGGGTGATTATGTCGATGGTGTCTTGCTGCTCCAGGCGCTGCACGGCGAGCGCGACCTCGAGGTGGACATTCTCCGGCGCGACGGTGGGCAGTCGCAGGGCCACCAGTGCATCGAAGAGGTTGTTACCATAGTGGCCGTTGAGGGTGGCGGACATCGCAGAGCCTGGGCGCATCGGCTGGAGGCTTACGTCAAAGTCGTCCGCAAGCTTCTTGACGATGGTGAACTTGCCGAGGAAACCGACGAGGACCTCGTCGAACAAGGAGACGAAGCTGTCGTCCAAGCGGCCCCTCACCCTGGCGGCCTCAAGCAATACTACCTGGAGACGTTCCTCGATGCCGGGCCACAGGCCAACATCGTGGACCATCTGGCACAGCCAACTGATGCTCGCGCTCATCGCCTCCATGGGTCTAGCGTAGCTTCTAGTCAACTGATCTTGCGATTCGAGTGATCACTCAGCCCTAGGTTAGTGTGCGTAGGTGTGTAGGATTTCATACTACTCCTCGGCCCTCTACTGCACCTGCCTTTGGCTGTATGATAGGTGGGCCAGCCACCCCCTGGGTCCACGTGTCATTCACCCAAAGGTAGTTCCTCACAGTGAATATGCATTGGTCAAATTATTACATGTTGCTCCTCAAAGTGAAGTGACAAGACCCTGCGCCGGAGATGACACCTGAGTATAGGCACCGTGTTCGGCATACCATAATCAGCCTCACCGTTTGCAGTCACTAGCCCTATTCGACATAATTTCCCGTGCGTAGATGCCCGGGCATTGCACGGAACACCAAGATTGGGGGTGGACGGCTCCGGCAGCGGCCATCGCGCCAGATTTTTCCATGGCCTTCTACTCCTAGATGGGGAGGAGATGAGGCTGATTGTGAGAGATAAGGAGTTGTTTGTAAATAGGGAACAAGTGCGGGCATCTTTTTGCAAAAATGGAGAAGCTTGGTTTGTATGCGTCAGATCTAGATCCGACGGCTATTGGTGAAAGATGGGAGGCACAACATCATCACAAACTCAGGACCTATTTGATTCACAGGATTTTGAAAACGCAGGAATAGGACACGGCAATATTACAAGTTTCAAACTGATATTACAAATGTTAGAAGTAATGTTGCACCTACGAAGAGGGAATTACTAGGAAGTTTACGTAAGAACTTTCGTTACTTTAGGTGGATGCAGCATTATCGTACAAACTAAAATCCACCGCCCTAACAAGTCACTAATGGGCAAATAAGTTTTCGAGTCTCTGGCCACTTGATGTTTCAAAAACAAATTCAGCTTCTGCGGAGAAATGAGCTCCACCGTGTACCCGCGCGGGTGTGGCTGGGCACGAAGCGTGAGTACGTGCACGGTGCACCTATTCTCTTCTTGTATACGTACACCACCTACGTGGGGTTGTGTGAGAGAGATACAAACCTAGAGAGATATAGTGTGTGGGTTCTTGAGAGTTTTTTTTGTGGGGGGGTCAATCAAAAAATTTAACATATGCAATGTGTGTGAAATAGAGTCCTGGATATAACATATATATAGAGGGGGTGATCCACGAGAAGAGAGTGGAGGTATCATCAGCTTGAGGTGTCCATAGAATCGAAGAGAGGGATGATGTTGTTGGGGAACGTTGCAGAAAATTAAAATTTTTCCTACGGTTTCACCAAGATCCATCTATGAGTTCATCTAAGCAACGAGTCTAGGTAGAGAGTTTGCATCTACATACCACTTGTAGATCGCGTGCGGAAGCTTGCAAGGTGATGATGTAGTCGTACTCGACGTGATCCAAATCACCGATGACCAGCGCCGAACGGACGGCACCTCCGCGTTCAACACACGTACGGGACGGGAGACGTCTCCTCCTTCTTGATCCAGCAAGGGGGAAGGAGAGGTTGATGAAGATCCAGCAGCACGACGGCGTGGTGGTGGATGCAGGGCGTCACAGCAGCAGGGCTTCGCCGAGACTACGAGGGAGAGACGTAATGGGGGGAGGTGGAGGCGCCAGGGGCTGGTGTATGAAGTCCCTCCTCTCCCCCACTATATATAGGGGTGCCAGGGGGGCGCCGGCCCTAGTAGATGAGATCTACTAGGGGGGCGGCGGCCTAGGGGAGGTTTCCCTCCCCCCCAAGGCACCTAGGGGTGCCTTCCACCACTAGGACTCCTCCTAGGGGGAAACCCTAGGCGCATGGGCCTATAGGGGCTGGTGCCCTTGGCCCATGAAGGCCAAGGCGCACCCCCTACAGCCCATGTGGCCCCACGGGACAGGTGGCCCCACCCGGTGGGCCCCCGGGACCCTTCCGGTGGTCCCGGTACAATACCGATAACCCCGAAACTTGTCCCGATGCCCGAAATAGCACTTCCTATATATAATTCTTTACCTCCGGACCATTCCGGAACTCCTCGTGACGTCCGAGATCTCATCCGGGACTCCGAACAACATTCGGGTTTCTGCATATCCATATCTTCATAACCCTAGCGTCACCGAACCTTAAGTGTGTAGACCCTACGGGTTCGGGAGACATGCAGACATGACCGAGACGCTCTCAGTCAATAACCATCAGCGGGATCTGGATATCCATGATGGCTCCCACATGCTCCTCGATGTTGTCATTGGATGAACCACTATGTCGAGGATTCGATCAAACCCTGTATGCAATTCCCTTTGTCAATCGGTACGTTACTTGCCCGAGACTCGATCGTCGGTATCCCAATACCTTGTTCAGTCTCGTTACCGGCAAGTCACTTTACTCGTACCGTAATGCATGATCCCGTGTCCAACACCTTGGTCACATTGAGCTCAATATGATGATGCATTACCGAGTGGGCCCAGAGATACCTCTCCATCATACGGAGTGACAAATCCCAGTCTCGATCCGTGTCAACCCAACAGCTACTTTCGGAGATACCTGTAATGCACCTTTATAGTCACCCAGTTACGTTGTGACGTTTGATACACCCAAGGCACTCTTACGGTATCCGGGAGTTACACGATCTCATGGTCGAAGGAAGAGATACTTGACACTCGCAAAGCTCTAGCAAAACGAACTACACGATCTTTTATGCTATGCTTAGGATTGGGTCTTGTCCATCACATCATTCTCCTAATGATGTGATCCCGTTATCAACGACATCCAATGTCCATAGTCAGGAAACCATGACTATCTGTTGATCACAACAAGCTGGTCAACTAGAGGCTTACCAGGGACATAGTGTGGTCTAAGTATTCACACGTGTATTACGATTTCCGGATAATACAGTTATAGCATGAATAAAAGACAATTATCATGAACAATGAAATATAATAATACTTTTATTATTGCCTCTAGGGCATATTTCCAACAGTCTCCCACTTGCACTAGAGTCACTAATCTAGTTACATTGTGATGAATCGAACACCCATAGAGTTCTGGTGTTGATCATGTTTTGCACGCGAGAGAGGTTTAGTCAGCGGATCTGCGACATTCAGATCTGTGTGCACTTTGCAAATCTCTATGTCTCCATCTTGAACATTTTCACGGATGGAGTTGAAACGACGCTTGATGTGCCTGGTCTTCTTGTGAAACCTGGGCTCCTTTGCGAGGGCAATAGCTCCAGTGTTGTCACAGAAGAGTTTGATCGGCCCCGGCGCATTGGGTATGACTCCTAGGTCGGTGATGAACTCCTTCACCCAAATCGCTTCATGTGCTGCCTCCGAGGCTGCCATGTACTCTGCTTCACACGTAGATCCCGCCATGACGCTCTGCTTGCAGCTGCACCAGCTTACTGCTCCACCATTCAACATATACACGTATCCGGTTTGTGACTTAGAGTCATCCAGATCTGAGTCGAAGCTAGCGTCGACGTAACCTTTTACGACGAGCTCTTCGTCTCCTCCATAAACGAGAAACATGTCCTTTGTCCTTTTCAGGTACTTCAGGATATTCTTGACCGCTGTCCAGTGTTCCTTGCCGGGATTACTTTGGTATCTTGCTACCAAACTTACGGCAAGGTTTACATCGGGTCTGGTACACAGCATGGCATACATAATAGATCCTATGGCTGAAGCATAGGGGATGGCACTCATCTCTTCTTTATCTTTTGCCGTGGTCGGTGACTGAGCTGAGCTCAGTCTCATACCTTGTAACATAGGCAAGAACCCCTTCTTGGACTGATCCATTCTGAATCTCTTCAAAATCTTATCAAGGTATGTGCTTTGTGAAAGACCTATGAGGCGTCTCGATCTATCTCTATAGATCTTGATGCCTAATATATAAGCAGCTTCTCCAAGGTCCTTCATTGAAAAACACTTATTCAAGTAGGCCTTAATGTTGTCCAGAAATTCTATATCATTTCCCATCAGGAGTATGTCATCTACATATAATATGAGAAATGCTACAGAGCTCCCACTCACTTTCTTGTAAACGCAGGCTTCTCCATAAGTCTGCATAAACCCAAACGCTTTGATCATCTCATCAAAGCGAATGTTCCAACTCCGAGATGCTTGCACCAGTCCATAAATGGATCGCTGGAGCTTGCATACTTTGTTAGCGTTCCGAGGATCGACAAAACCTTCCGGCTGCATCATATACAGTTCTTCCTTAAGATGCCCGTTAAGGAATGCTGTTGTGACGTCCATCTGCCATATCTCATAATCATAGTATGCGGCAATTGCTAACATGATTCGGACGGACTTTAGCTTCGCTACGGGAGAGAATGTCTCGTCGTAGTCAATCCCTTGAACCTGTCGATAACCCTTAGTGACAAGTCGAGCTTTATAGATGGTAACATTACCATCCGCGTCCGTCTTCTTCTTAAAGATCCATTTGTTTTCTATCGCTCGCCGATCATCGGGCAAGTCTGTCAAAGTCCATACTTTGTTTTCATACATGGATTCTATCTCGGATTTCATGGCTTCAAGCCATTTGTTGGAATCCGGGCCCGCCATTGCTTCTTCATAGTTCGAAGGTTCATTGTTGTCTAACAACATGATTTCCAGGACAGGGTTGCCGTACCACTCTGGTGCGGAACGTGTCCTTGTGGACCTACGAAGTTCAGCAGTAAATTGATCCGAAGTACCTTGATCATTATCATGGTTTTCCTCTTCAGTTGGTGTGGGCATCACAGGAACGGTTTCCTGTGCTGCGTCACTATCCCGCTCAAGAGGTAGTACTTCATCGAGTTCTACTTTTCTCCCACTTACTTCTTTCGAGAGAAACTCTTTTTCCAGAAAGCATCCGTTCTTGGCAACAAAGATCTTGCCTTCGGATCTTAAGTAGAAGGTATAACCTAAAGTTTCCTTAGGGTATCCTATGAAAAATACGCATTTTTCCGACTTGGGTTCGAGCTTTTCAGGTTGAAGTTTCTTGACGTAAGCATCGCATCCCCAAACTTTCAGAAACGACAGCTTAGGTTTCTTTCCAAACCATAATTCATACGGTGTCGTCTCAACGGATTTAGACGGTGCCCTATTTAAAGTGAATGTAGCTGTCTCTAGAGCGTATCCCCAAAATGATAGCGGTAAATCGGTAAGAGACATCATAGACCGCACCATATCCAATAGAGTGCGATTACGACGTTCGGACACACCGTTTCGCTGAGGTGTTCCAGGCGGCGTGAGCTGTGAAACGATTCCACATTTCTTTAAGTGTGTACCAAATTCGTGACTTAAGTATTCTCCTCCACGATCTGATCGTAAGAATTTTATCTTTCGGTCACGTTGATTCTCCACCTCATTCTGAAATTCCTTGAACTTTTCAAAGGTCTCAGACTTGTGTTTCATTAAGTAGACATACCCATATCTACTCAAGTCATCTGTGAGAGTGAGAACATAACGATATCCTCCGCGAGCCTCAACGCTCATTGGACCGCACACATCGGTATGTATGATTTCCAACAAGTTGGTTGCTCGCTCCATTGTTCCGGAGAACGGAGTCTTGGTCATTTTGCCCAAAAGTCATGGTTCGCACGTGTCAAACGATTCATAATCAAGAGACTCTAAAAGTCCATCGGCATGGAGCTTCTTCATGCGCTTGACACCAATGTGACCAAGGCGGCAGTGCCACAAGTATGTGGGACTATCGTTATCAACTTTAAATCTTTTGGCATCTACACTATGAACATGTGTAATATTACGCTCGAGATTCATTAAGAATAAACCATTGACCATCGGAGCATGACCATAAAACATATCTCTCGTATAAATCGAACAACCATTATTCTCAGACTTAAAATGAGTAGCCATCTCGTATTAAACGAGATCCTGATACAATGTTCATGCTCAAACTTGGCACTAAACAACAATTATTAAGGTTCAAAACTAATCCCATAGGTAAATGTAGAGGCAGCGTGCCGACGGCGATCACATCGACTCTGGAACCATTCCCGACGCGCATTGTCACCTCGTCCTTTGCCAGTCTCCGTTTATTCCGCAGCTCCTGCTGTGAGTTACAAATATGAGCAACGGCACCGGTATCAAATACCCAGGAGTTACTACGATTACTGGTAAGGTACACATCAATCACATGTATATCAAATATACCTTTGGTGTTGCCGGCCTTCTTATCCGCTAAGTATTTGGGGCAGTTCCGCTTCCAGTGACCCTTCCCCTTGCAATAAAAGCACTCAGTCTCAGGCTTGGGTCCATTCTTTGACTTCTTCCCGGTAACTGGCTTACCAGGCGCGGCAACATCTTTGCCTTCCTTCTTGAAGTTCTTCTTACCCTTGCCCTTCTTGAACTTAGTGGTCTTATTGACCATCAACACTTGATGTTCTTTCTTGATTTCAGCCTCTGCTGACTTCAGCATCGAGAACACTTCAGGAATGGTCTTTTCCATTCCCTGCATGTTGTAGTTCATCACAAAGCTCTTGTAGCTTGGTGGGAGCGACTGGAGGATTCTGTCAATGACCGCCTCATCTGGGAGGTTAATGTTCAGTTGGGTCATACGGTTGTGCAACCCAGACATCTTCAGGATGTGCTCACTGACAGAACTGTTTTCCTCCATCTTACAACTGTAGAACTTGTCGGAGACATCATATCTCTCGACCCGGGCATGAGCTTGAAAAACTAGTTTCAGCTCTTCGAACATCTCATATGCTCCGTGATGCTCAAAACGCTTTTGGAGCCCCGGTTCTAAGCTGTAAAGCATGCCGCACTGAACGAGGGAGTAATCATCAGCGCGAGTTTGCCAAGCATTCATAATGTCTTGGTTCTCTGGGACGGGAGCGTCACCTAGCGGTCCTTCTAGGACATATTGTTTCCTGGCAGCTATGAGGATGATCCTCAGGTTCCGGACCCAGTCCGTATAGTTGCTGCCATCATCTTTCAGCTTGGTTTTCTCTAGGAACGCGTTGAAGTTCATGTTGACGTTAGCGTTGGCCATTGATCTACAAGACATATTTGCAAAGGTTTTAGACTAAGTTCATGATAATAAAGTTCTAATCAAATTATGAACTCCCACTTAGATTAGACATCCCTTTAGTCATCTAAGTGTTACACGATCCGAGTCGACTAGCCCGTGTCCGATCATCACGTGAGACGGACTAGTCATCGTCGGTGAACATTTTCATGTTGATCGTATCTTCCATACGACTCGTGTTCGACCTTTCGGTCTCCGTGTTCCGAGGCCATGTCTGCACATGCTAGGCTCGTCAAGTTAACCCTAAGTGTTTTCGCTGTGTAAAACTGTCTTACACCCGTTGTATGTGAACGTAAGAATCCATCACACGCGATCATCACGTGGTGCTTAGAAGCGACAAACTGTAGCAACGGTGCACAGTTAGGGGAGAACACTTCTTGAAATTTTATAAGGGATCATCTTATTTACTACCGTCGTCCTAAGTAAACAAGATGCATAATACATAATAAACATCACATGCAATTATATAGTTGTGACATGATATGGCCAATATCATATAGCTCCATTGATCTTCATCTTCGGGGCTCCATGATCATCTTGTCACCGGCTTGACACCATGATCTCCATCATCATGATCTCCATCATCGTGTCTTCATGAAGTTGTCACGCCAACGACTACTTCTACTTCTATGACTAACGTTTAGCAATAAAGTAAAGTAGTTTACATGACGTTATTCAATGACACGCAGGTCATACAAAAAAATAATGACAACTCCTATGGCTCCTGCCGGTTGTCATACTCATCGACATGCAAGTCGTGAATCCTATTACAAAGAACATGATCTCATACATCACAATTCATCATTCATCACAACTTCTGGCCATATCACATCACATGATCAATCGCTGCAAAAACAAGTTAGACGTCCTCTAATTGTTGTTGCATCTTTTACGTGGCTGCAATTGGGTTCTAGCAAGAACGTTTTCTTACCCGAATCACCACAACGTGATTTTGTCAACTTCTATTTACCCTTCATAAGGGCCCTGTTCATCGATTCCGCTCCAACTAAGGTGGGAGAGACAGACACCCGCCAGCCACCTTATGCAACTAGTGCATGTCAATCGGTGGAACCGGTCTCACGTAAGCGTACGTGTAAGGTTGGTCCGGGCCGCTTCATCCCACAATACCGTTGAGCAAGAAAAAGACTAGTAGAGGCAAGTAAGATGACAAAATCCACGCCCACAACAAAGTTGTGTTCTACTCGTGCAAAGAGAACTACGCATAGACCTAGCTCATGATGCCACTATTGGGGAACGTTGCAGAAAATTAAAAAATTTCCTACGGTTTCACCAAGATCCATCTATGAGTTCATCTAAGCAACGAGTCTAGGTAGAGAGTTTGCATCTACATACCACTTGTAGATCGCGTGCGGAAGCTTGCAAGGTGATGATGTAGTCGTACTCGACGTGATCCAAATCACCGATGACCAGCGCCGAACGGACGGCACCTCCGCGTTCAACACACGTACGGGACGGGAGACGTCTCCTCCTTCTTGATCCAGCAAGGGGGAAGGAGAGGTTGATGAAGATCCAGCAGCACGACGGCGTGGTGGTGGATGCAGGGCGTCACAGCAGCAGGGCTTCGCCGAGACTACGAGGGAGAGACGTAACGGGGGGAGGTGGAGGCGCCAGGGGCTGGTGTATGAAGTCCCTCCTCTCCCCCACTATATATAGGGGTGCCAGGGGGGCGCCGGCCCTAGTAGATGAGATCTACTAGGGGGGGCGGCGGCCTAGGGGAGGTTTCCCTCCCCCCCAAGGCACCTAGGGGTGCCTTCCACCACTAGGACTCCTCCTAGGGGGAAACCCTAGGCGCATGGGCCTATAGGGGCTGGTGCCCTTGGCCCATGAAGGCCAAGGCGCACCCCCTACAGCCCATGTGGCCCCCTGGGACAGGTGGGCCCACCCGGTGGGCCCCCGGGACCCTTCCGGTGGTCCCGGTACAATACCGATAACCCCGAAACTTGTCCCGATGCCCGAAATAGCACTTCCTATATATAATTCTTTACCTTCGGACCATTCTGGAACTCCTCGTGACGTCCGGGATCTCATCCGGGACTCCGAACAACATTCGGGTTTCTGCATATCCATATCTTCATAACCCTAGCGTCACCGAACCTTAAGTGTGTAGACCCTACGGGTTCGGGAGACATGCAGACATGACCGAGACGCTCTCAGTCAATAACCATCAGCGGGATCTGGATACCCATGATGGCTCCCACATGCTCCTCGATTTTGTCATCGGATGAACCACTATGTCGAGGATTCGATCAAACCCTGTATGCAATTCCCTTTGTCAATCGGTACGTTACTTGCCCGAGACTCGATCGTCGGTATCCCAATACCTTGTTCAGTCTCGTTACCGGCAAGTCACTTTACTCGTACCGTAATGCATGATCCCGTGTCCAACACCTTGGTCACATTGAGCTCAATATGATGATGCATTACCGAGTGGGCCCAGAGATACCTCTCCGTCATACGGAGTGACAAATCCCAGTCTCGATCCGTGTCAACCCAACAGCTACTTTCGGAGATACCTGTAATGCACCTTTATAGTCACCCAGTTACGTTGTGACGTTTGATACACCCAAGGCACTCTTACGGTATCCGGGAGTTACACGATCTCATGGTCGAAGGAAGAGATACTTGACACTTGCAAAGCTCTAGCAAAACGAACTACACGATCTTTTATGCTATGCTTAGGATTGGGTCTTGTCCATCACATCATTCTCCTAATGATGTGATCCCATTATCAACGACATCCAATGTCCATAGTCAGGAAACCATGACTATCTGTTGATCACAACGAGCTGGTCAACTAGAGGCTTACCAGGGACATAGTGTGGTCTAAGTATTCACACGTGTATTACGATTTCCGGATAATACAGTTATAGCATGAATAAAAGACAATTATCATGAACAATGAAATATAATAGTACTTTTATTATTGCCTCTAGGGCATATTTCCAACAGATGTGTGTGTGTGTGTGCGCGCGCGCGATCGAATTTGTGTGTGCCCACGTCAAAGATATAGAGTGGCTGGCCTACTGGAACGTGAGATGGGACATGTGCAGTTTGTCTCTGTGGCATGGATACCTACCTGCAGCGCTCGACTATCGGTGTGTGGTGGGGGAAGAGGGAGGCCCAATTAACTATAGAGGTAAAATGGCTGGTATATGTGTGGAGGAGGAGAGAGGCCTACCTCATGTATTAAGGAGATCGATCTGCCTCATGTATTAAGGGAGATCGATTGGCATCCATGCATATGTGCAGGAGATGAATAAGGTTGGGAGAGAGACAAAGCTAGAGTGTTAGAGGGGGTGGTAGTGGATTTGCTTCTAACAAATGGTGGGATAGGCTTGCTAGACAAACGGAGGGCACGCTGATACGTCCCCAACGTATCTATAATTTTTGATTGCTCCATGCTATATTATCTACTGTTTTGGACAATATTGGGCTTTATTTCCCACTTTTATATTATTTTTGGGACTAACCTATTAATCGGAGGCCCAGCCCAGAATTGCTGTTTTTTGCCTATTTTAGTGTTTCGAAGAAACGGAATATCAAACGGAGTCCAAACGGAATGAAACCTTCGGGAACGTGATTTTCTCACCGAAAGTGATCCAAGAGACTTGGACCCTACTCCAAGGAGTCAAAGAGGAGGTCACGAGGGTGGGGGGCGCCCCCCCCCCTAGGGCGCGCCCCCTGCCTCGTGGGCCCCTCGATGCTCCACCGACGTACTCCTTGCTCCTATATATACCTACGTACCCCCAAACGAACAGAGACGGAGCCAAAAACCTAATTCCACCACCGCAACTTTCTGTATCCACGAGATCCCATCTTGGGGCCTGTTCCGGAGCTCCGCCGGAGAGAGCCGTCATCACGGAGGGCTTCTACATCATCATAGCCCCTTCGATGAAGTGTGAGTAGTTTACCTCAGACCTTCGGGTCCATAGTTAGTAGCTAGATGGCTTCTTCTCTCTTTTTGGATCTCAATACAAAGTTCTCCCCCTCTCTTGTGGAGATCTATTCGATGTAATCTTCTTTTTGCGGTGTGTTTGTTGAGACCGGTGAATTGTGGTTTATGATCAAGTCTATCTATGAATAATATTTGAATCTTCTCTGAATTCTTTTATGTATGATTGGTTATCTTTGCAAGTCTCTTCGAATTATCCGTTTGGTTTGGCCAACTAGATTGGTAGTCCTTGCCATGGGAGAACTGCTTAGCTTTGGGTTCGATCTTGCCGTGTCCTTTCCCAGTGACAGAAGGGGCAGCAAGGCACGTATTGTATCGTTGCCATCGAGGATAACAAGATGGGGTTTATTTCATATTGCATGAATTTATCTCTCTACATCATGTCATCTTGCTTAAAGCGTTACTCTGTTTTTAACTTAATACTCTAGATGCATGCTGGATAGCGGTCGATGAGTGGAGTAATAGTAGTAGATGCAGAATCGTTTCGGTCTACTTGTCACGGACGTGATGCCTATATACATGATCATGCCTAGATATTCTCATAACTATGCTCAATTCTGTCAATTGCTCAACAGTAATTTGTTCACCCACCGTAGAATACTTATGCTCTTGAGAGAAGCCACTAGTGAAACCTATGGCCCCCGGGTCTATTCTCATCATATCAATCTCCATCACTTTAATCTTGCTTTGCTTTTTACTTTACCTTTGCTTTTTACTTTACCTTTACTTTTTACTTTGCATCTTTATACCAAAAATACCAAAAATATTATATCTATCAGATCTCACTCTCGTAAGTGACCGTGAAGGGATTGACAACCCCTAATCGCGTTGGTTGCGAGTAGCTATCGTTTTGTGCAGGTACGAGGGACTTGAGCGTGGCCTCCTACTGGATTGATACCTTGGTTCTCAAAAACTGAGGGAAATACTTACGCTACTCTGCTGCATCATCCCTTCCTCTTCGGGGAAAACCAACGCAAGCTCAAGAGGTAGCACACGCCCGCAATATCAATAAGAGAGGAGATGGCTGCTTGTTGTCTGTGCACGTGCGTGTGAGAGACAGGTCAGGAGGCATGCACGAATGATGAGGGGGGCCGATGTGGTTGTGGTAAGCAGACGTAACTACATAGGAAGATCAATCGCCCTTTGTAAGAGAAAGGAGAGACATAACTTGTGAGGTACGTCGATTGATGGGGGGGTAGTTAAAGTCGATCTAGGTATATGTTGGGAGATCGATCGGTATACATGCATGTGTGTGTTAGAAGCAAATGAGGCACGAGGAGAAGGATAGAGAGAGAGGGATGCATGTAGGAGGTGGTACGAGAGGGATACTATATCGAGGGGGAGGAGTGTGCGAGTACGAGAACGATGAAAAGAGTGGTGGGAGTGAGGCATGGACGGTGACAAGAGAAGAGGGGAAGCTTGTGTTTGTGCTAGGCACACCTGGCTAGAGAGGCATATCGATCGATGTGTGCCGTAAAGAAGGAGCTGGGGGGCCTACACACACCGTGGGTGAACGACCTAAAGTGAAAAGACGAATTTGCGTGATGGAGCTAGAGAATGTTGAGGGAGGGTGAGAGGGATGCGGGTGTGTGCATGCACAAGAGAAAGTTAGCGCTAGCTACAAAGATAAGAGGGTTGTGTGGGTGTAAAAGATGAATAGAGATCATATATACTTCATTATAAAAAGAGAATTCGGATATTTGAAGAATTTATCATAGTGTTTCAAACCGACGGATGTGTGAATATATATAACGGTGATACACATGGTGTGGTTATGAACATGGTATACTACATTTAATATATTTTATCTCTACTCTTATAAAAAACGGAGTTGTTGATGATGGTGTGCCTGCCATCATGCATTATAGGCCGTCTGATTTATATCTGGCGGATAGCAAGGAAACTATGATGGTTGAATTTGGCAACAATCATGATTGTAGATTCTTATTGAAATAGAGAAACGAATTCAAATTTAGTTCGAATTGCAGCGGTAGTATAGACATTTGGAATGCACTAAAATGTTGGTATGAGTAGGTTACATGCATTATACAGCAAGCGAAAAAATTTAATCAGGCATAACATGGATTCATACTCCCTCCTTCCATCTATATAGGGCGTAATGAGATTTTTAGGACCGCCTTTGACTATTGACAAGATTAATAGTACATGACATGCACAATGTGAAAATTATATCATTGAAAGAACCTTTCACAGACGAATTTAACGGTGTGCTTTGTGTAAGTTGCATGTCATATATCATTGCTCTAATATTTGGTCAAAGTTAGCATTGAAAAACGCATTAGGCCCTATATAGATGGAAGGAGGGAGTAGCTTTGAATAGCATTTGTATAGTAAAACGGGGCAAGACTCTCTCTTTGTGTGGTGTGAATAGTTTTATTTTTTCGTTTTCTTTTTGGTTGAGGGAAGTGCGAATTGATTTGGTACGTACAAGTACAATATTACTACACGTTAGGCTTGTCCCTAAAATTCAACCCGCGTCTTGTTATATCCCGAAAATTCAGATATCTTGCTCCCAAAACTGGCGCCTTCACAACCCGCGCCTTGCTATCCCGAAATTACAACGCGCGCGAAAACTCCCTCCAGCTGCCAAATCCCGACATGCGAAATCCCCCTTCTAACCCTGAGCCGAAAGGGCCGCTAGTTCAAATCGGTGGGGGGTACTTTTGTAACACACCCTACATTTTGGACAAGCGCGTTCCTAAGTCATGCTTCACCCCCTCCCATCACCCCCTTTTCGCCATTCGAAATCCTAGGCCGCCATAATCTCTCCGCTCCAGCTGTGAAACCCCACCCTCCTCCGTCCGCCACGTCACCGCTGCCCAGCCGGAGCCTCTTCCCCGACGACGTCGTCCACCGCAATAGCTCGACGTCCCTCGTCCACCTCCCCGGATGAGGATCCATCGTCCATCTCGTCGTCCCGCCGGTTCAGCCGCCCCGTCCTCCACCTCCAAGGAGCTGCTCCGATAATCGCCTCGTCTATCGCGGCTCCTCCATCCCCACAACGCCGCCTTAACCTGCTCCACCGGAACCGCAACATCCTTACCGACTCCTCGGACGAAGCCGAGGCCTACTCGGTGCCACCAAAGAGGTTGTACACTCATCGCATCGCACCTTCTCCTTAACTCGACCTCCCGGCACCGACGGTGCTCCATCCCGCACCCCCATGGAGCGGCTACCTTGAAGCCGACGCCGTGGGCGACATCTCCACGGCGGCTCTCCCCAAGTGCGAGGCCCCTTCGGCGGCGGCGGCCATACCAGCCAGATCTGCTGCTGCTCCGGCTCTCGCTCGATCGCTCGCTCGCCTAGCTGCTGCTGCTGCTCTCCCCCTCGCTCGTGCTGCTGCTCTGCTCCGATTAAGCCACACTTCCGTTGACTGAATCGACTTTTGGGTCAGTCGATTTTCAGGGGTTGGGGGGGCTCGCCGGAGTTAAGGAAGAACCACCCGCAGCGGGGATGGGGGATCGCCGGAGTTAAGGAAGAACCACCCGCAGCGGGGATGGGGGCTCGCCGGAGAGGTACCCCACTATCTATCTTAGGGTTCAAGGTGGGGGCGCGGGACTAGAGGGCTGGCCGGGGCGGCAGTGGCGAGTTGTTTCGGGGCGGCGAGGCGGCGCTGGGGCCGGCAGTTCGGCCGGTGGTGGATGGCGGCTCAGGGGGGTGCAAGTTGAAGATGAACTGCAGGCCCTCCCTAAACTACATGTCAAGTGCCTCTCTGCTACCATTGCGTTCAGTTTTGACAGTAGCATTCAGATTCCACAGTAAATTTCAGTTTCAACAGTTAAGTTCAGAGTCAACGGTTTTTACCTCATCTGTTGTAGTCAGGTGGTTTTTGGTGATGTTAATTTTACATCCATTTTACATCATCTATTGGAGATGCTATTAGAATCCCATTTGAGATTGACGATGTATGTCTTGTGCTGCTTCAGCCTTGATGTCTTACGGCTCACCGGAGCTGCTCCAACGACAGAACGATCCATCACAACAGAGCAGTGCCCTGGACGCCGTCTACAGATTCCTCAGATCTTCCTCCACACCTCCGACAGCCACCTCTGCCTCAACTGCTTCAGCGACCAACCCAATGATGTTGAGGTCGACACGGCTACGGCAAAGAGGTTGTACACTTGTTGCATCACTTATTACTACACATTCACGTCGATCCATTAGGGCTATTTTGGTTCAATGGAAAAACATCGATCCACTGGTTGTTACCATCACTCTAAATTTCTGCATGCTCTCCTTACATAATCTCACATATTTTTTTCGTATGCATGTCAGATAGTGTACACAGTCATGTTGAACATGTAGAGGAAAAGAGAAGAGTTTTGCGCGGCAATACAATGTCATGCAGACATCGCTCCATGGTGGGTTCAATGGCAAACCCTCCCCACCCCTCTCCAGATTGTAATCCAAAGGAAGATATATGTTCTGAGGCAGATTTGGACGCCGCTGACCACTCCTTTTTACCCCCCCCCCCAAGGTGTTTGCTCTACCTTGGCATGATGATGTTAGTCATATCATGCATATGTTGCCTTGCAGTGCCTACTTTTGACATCATATATGTCATCTGCTTAGTTTAGACATGTTCTGTAATGCCACCTGGTTAGTTTCTATATCATATATGGGAATTATGCAGTCTCATGTCTGTTAGCCAGCCATAATATATGTGAAATGTGCAATGCCATCATGTTTAACCAGGCATCATATATTTGAATGATATCTTGGCCATCCTTTTCTTCATTACATTTCCATTTGTCGACAATGTTTGTACATTAAACTACTCTTCCTGTGAATCAGCCATTTGGGTGGGAGATGGAAAAATCTGGAGTGAAAACAAGGCCTTCAGAGCAGACAGTGCTACCTGTCAAAGCAGATCTCTTATTGGGTCCCGATAGCTCCTCGGAGATGGATTCAGAGACAGATGACCAGTCCTATTCCCCCACTGAGGTGTATGCTCTAACTTGGCACGATTATACTGCTCATATCATGCATACGGTGTCTTGCATTGCATAGTTTAGACATCATATACACAATATTCAACATCATGTTCTTAGTTCAAACATCATATCGAATGTCCTATGTTTAGCATATAAATCACATATGTGAATTAATTGATGCGATCCTGATTACTTAGATAACATGTAGGTGAATTATGTCATGCGATCCTGTTTAGTTATTCATCATATCTTTGAATTATGTTATGCTATGATATCCAGTTTAGATAGACATCATATATGTGAAATTATGTCATGCTATCCGTTTTAGTTAAACAATATACATGTCAACTATTTCATGCCCTCTTTTTTCCACACTATCTATTGCATCTGTCTCTCATAAAATGTATGTACATTCAACTATGTTTCCTGTTTATCAGCCATTTGAATTGGAGCGGGTGATGCCAGTATCTAGCGGACTAAAAACACGGTATTCAAATAAAACAGTGCTACCTCTTGGTGGAGATTGCACCCCGGTTGTACATGCACAAGAACCAGCCCTACCACACATAACCCAAACTCTCGCAGATTCTACCCCTACTACGATGGACAGAGAACCAGCTTCACCCAATCTAACCCAAACCCCAGCCGTTAGTAACCCAGTTCCTGTTGACACATCACCATCTCCACCACAGAGCTCCCAAACAAGACCAGTTAGTAAGGTAGCTCCAGTGCCCAAAGGGCTAGTACTATCATGGTGAACCCCAACTCCACCAGTTAGTACTCCTATTCCTGTGGAGGAAGCACAACCAGCTAGTCATAGTTTAGCATCTATCACATTTGATGTTGTTAAATCGTATGTGCGTATCTTCCCATCTTGGAAATATTATACTGAAGATGAAGAAAAATACCAGTTGCAGGTGTTTGTCCAGGAGTTATGTGTAAGTAATGTTATTCATGGCAATTACTTTGCTTCGTCCCATACATCCTACCTCCATGATGGTTATAATACAGCAAATTTTCCCATTTTTCTCTATAGAGAAGGACCGATTTGGAAACTCGGGATGAGGTAACTTGTGCTAATACCTCTTCTATCTTCAAGAATGCTTGGTGGCAGTATCGGAATTACCTGAAGAAAACATAGTTCACCGGTAAAGAAACTCATCAAATTCCATTACATTCTCCTAAGACACATTTACTGGACGATGACTGGGAATGCCTTGTTCTGTACTGGTCCCGAACCAAGAATGTGGTAAGGTCTATGAGCTCATTTCTATTTTTAAGTATTATATTCTTGCGTCTTACTATACTCTGTTCATGTAGAACAAGTGCCTAAACCTGAAGAACAACTGTTCTAATTTAAGATTCCATTGCTACCATAGGACATAGATATATGGTTGTTTGATGCTTTTATTATGTACTAGTACTTGGCAATAGAAGACTTGGTAGTTTAATCCTGTCCACCTTACTAATGAACTGGTTCACCGAAATGAGTTTCATATACTAGTACATGCTAAACTTGTTATGTGTCTGCTTGTTTCTTCTTTTAGAATGCTCACAGAATATTGGGGAAGAGTGCCTTATTAAGCAACGGTAAAGGAAGTAGTGCAGATAAGGTTCAGGATAGTGACACATCCTGTCTTGGTTTAGTGTTGGAGTTACGGGCCACTACCGCTTGCACAAGCTATTCAAACTCACTGTCTGAATCAGTTCGGTTTCTTGAGTCTCAACTACAAGCTGAAAGACATCGTTCAGTTGTGCTGTGACAAGAAGCGGAAGTCCCTGGAGCATTCAGATGCATACTTTATGGTGCAACAGCAAGCGTTGGAGGATTTTAGCGCCAAATAGGACAAAGCTAATCAGCTTGCTAAGCTTATTGCCAGCATGGTGGATACCCAGGATAACGTTTCTTGAGCTCTTCTGAAGTTGTTTCAGTTATGCTCTTGTTTTGCTCCCGCGTTTATTTGCACTGGTGGCCAATTTTGACGGCCAGTGTATATGATATGCTGCTTTGTTCCCTATATTTGCACTGGTGGCGAACTTTGATGCCCAGTGGATGTAATATGTGTAATAGCCGTGATAGCCTAGCGTTAGTTGCTTGCTTATTTATTTCCTTGTTGTCTTGTTTACTCTTTTGCTTGTAGTCATTGCAGTTCTTTTTCCGTGGTTAACTAGTGGCTGCAATAACCTATTTTTTTAAAACTAGGCCACAATAACCATGGGCTAATATTTACTGTAGTGACACTGGGCCTCCTACGGGCCGTAGAAACAGTGGGCCTTCTACGGGCTGTAGAAACAGTAGGCCTTCTATGGGCCGTAGAAACAATGGGCCTTCTACGGGCTGTATCATCAATGGGTCTTATACGGGCCGTATGATCGATTGGCCAAACATGGGCCAATAACAGGCCGCATAATGGCCGTAAACGGGCTAGAGTTGGAATCGTCCGTTCATGGGCCGACCGTAATGGGCCATCGTTAATAGGCCATATTTGATGACGCTATGAAAATGGCCCAACGTATTAACGGACCACAAACAGGCCGATTGTAACCACGGGCTGAATTTGGCCCACTAGCAGAAAATGACAGTAACGGGTCGTAAGTAAACGAATGCTGGAAATGAGCCCAAGAATAAATGGGCTCTGAGAAGGCCGAAAGATAACATGGGCTGGAAACGGCCCAACGGAATAACAGACCGTTAATGGGTATAAAGTGATACACTGTTCATTACGGGCCAGTTTCACCACGGGCCGTTAATAGGCCAAGAGTTACATAGGGCCTCATATGGGCCGAAAGACGTCATGGGCCATACATGGGCCAGAAGTGAAAATGAGTTGGAATCATATTGGATGGCCCAGATGACGCTACTGGGCCTAATTCGGATAGGGCATAACGGGCCTTGGGTTAGCGGGCTGTAAATGGGCTATATGCGAACAGGTCGTTAACAGGTTTTCCATGGGTCGGCCCGCCACCTTTTGACCAAGTCAAACGGTCCGGCCTTTTCACAGGAATGGGCCTCTGTTGGGCCGTGCCACGTGTCGACATATCATAGGTGCCTTCTGTCCAATGAGTGGATGACATATGTCCCAACGATGAGCCAACACGTGTTTCCTCCAGCCAATGATGATTTTACACATGGAAAATCCCCATTGGTCGGGGCTGTTAACGGGTTATCAGGTCCAAAACCTGACCCGATAGCTTAACGGTGTTCCGTTACGGTGGATGCCACGTGTCGGTCACCCTTGACGAATGCACTTCTGTGACACGCGATTTATCGTCATGGAAGTGGACACTTCCGTGATGATAATTTTGGTAATGTCATGGAACACTTCTACGACAGCACAGGTATGAATATCTTGATTCTGTCATAAATTTTTCATGGATGTACATGCATGACAAAAAACGCGACCTACTATGACAAACACATATCATCACAGAAGTGTATTTTTTTTGTAGTGCATGTCCGATCATCACGTGAGATGGAGTAGTTTTCAATGGTGAACATCACTATGATGATCATATCTACTATATGATTCACGCTCGACCTTTCGGTCTCTAGTGTTCTGAGGCCATATCTACATATGCTAGGCTCGTCAAGTTTAACCCAAGTATTCTGTGTGTGCAAAACTGGCTTGCACCCATTGTATGTGAACGTAGAGCTTATCACACCCGATCATCACGTGGTGTCTCGGCACGACGAACTGTAGCAACGGTGCATACTCAGGAAGAACACTTATACCTTGAAATTTAGTGAGAGATCATCTTATAATGCTACCGCCGAACTAAGCAAAATAAGATGCATAAAGGATAAACATCACATGCAATCAATATAAATGATATGATATGGCCATCATCATCTTGTGCCTTTGATCTCCATCTCCAAAGCACCATCATGATCGCCATCGTCACCGGCTTGACACCATGATCTCCATTGAAGCATCGTTGTCATCTCGCCAACTATTGCTTCTACGACTATCGCTACCGCTTAGTGATAAAGTAAAGCTATTACATGGCAATTGCATTTCATACAATAAAGCGACAACCATATGGCTCCTACCAGTTGACGATAACTGTGTTACAAAACATGATCATCTCATACAATAAAATTTAGCATCATTTCTTGACCATATCACATCCCAACATGCCCTGCAAAAACAAGTTAGACGTCCTCTACTTTGTTGTTGCAAGTTTTACGTGGCTGCTACGGGCTGAGCAAGAACCGTTCTTACCTACGCATCAAAAACCACAATGTGGTATAGTGATTGCTTTTTGATCTTCAGAAAGAACCTTGTTCATTGAATCCAATTCATCTAAAGCTGGAGAAACAGACACCCACTAGCCACCTATGTGCAAAGCACGTCGGTAGAACCAGTCTCGCATAAGCGTATGCGTAATGTCGGTATGGGCCGCTTCATCCAACAATGCCACTGAATCAAGAATCAACTAGTGACGGCAAGCAATATGTATATACCCACGCCCACAACTCCTTTGTGTTCTACTCGTGCATATAACATCTACGCATAAACCTGGCTCAGATGCAACTGTTGGGGAACGCAGTAATTTCAAAAAAAATCCTACACACACGCAAGATCATGGTGATGCATAACAACAAGAGGGCAGAGTATCCTCTACGTACCCTCGTAGACCATAGGCGGAAGCGTTATGACAACGCGGTTGATGTAGTCGTACGTCTTCACGATCGACCGATCTAGTACCAAAGATACGGCACCTCCGCGATCTGCACACATTCGGCTCGGTGACGTCCCGCGAACTCACGATCCAGTAGAGCTTAGAGGGAGAGCTTCGTTAGCATGACGGCGTGATGACGATGATGATGTTGCTACCGGAACAGGGCTTCGCCTAAGCACCGCTACGATATTACCGAGGTGGATTATGGTGGAGGGGGGCACAGCACACGGCTAAAGATCAATGATCAACTTGTGTGTCTATGGGGTGCCCCCCTCCCCCGTATATAAAGGAGTGGAGGAGGGGGAGGGGCCGGCCTCTCTAGGCACCCCCCAAGGATTCCTACTCCCACCGAGAGTAGGATCCCCTCCCCCTTCCCTTTGTTGGTTTTAGGAGAGAAGGAAGGAGAGGGAAGAAGGAAGGAAAGGGCCCCCCTCCCAATTCGGATTGGGCTTGGGGGGGTGCCCCCTCCTTTGCTTCTTTCCCCTCTCTTCCACTAAGGCCCAATAAGGCCCATATACCTCCCGGGGGGTTCCGATAACCTCCCGATACTCCGGTATACTCCCGATTTCACCCAGAACCATTCCGATGTCCAAACATAGGCTTCCAATATATCGATCTTTATGTCTCGACCATTTCGAGACTCCTCGTCATGTCCATGATCAAATTCGGGACTCTGAACTACCTTCGGTACATCAAAACACATAAACTCGTAATACCGATCGTCACCGAACGTTAAGTGTGCGGACCCTACGGGTTCGAGAACTATGTAGACATGACCGAGACATGTCTCCGGTCAATGACCAATAGCAGAACATGGATGCTCATATTGGTTCCTACATATTCTACAAAGATCTTTATCGGTCAAACCACATAAGGATATATGCTCTTCCCTTTGTCATCAGTATGTTACTTGCCCGAGATTCGATCGTCGGTATCCCAATACCTAGTTCAATCTCGTTAGCGGCAAGTCTCTTATCTCATTCTGTAATGTTACATCTCGTAACTAACTTATTAGCTACATTGCTTGCAAGGCTTATAGTGATGTACATTACTGAGAGGGCCCATAGATACCTCTCCGACAATCGGAGTGACAAATCCTAATCTTAATCCATGCCAACTCAACAAACACCATCGGAGACACCTGTAGAGCACCTTTATAATCACCCAGTTATGTTGTAACATTTGGTAGCACACAAAGTGTTCCTCCGGTATTCGGGAGTTGCATGATCTCATAGTCATAGGAACATGTATAGTTATGGAGAAAGCAACAGCAACAAACTAAACGATCATCGTGCTAAGCTAACAGATGGGTCAAGTCAATCACATCATTCTCTAATGATGTGATCCCGTTAATCAAATGACAACTCATGTCTATGGTTAGGAAACATAACCATCATTGATTCAACGAGCTAGTCAAGTAGAGGCAAACTAGTGACTCTCTGTTTGTCTATGTATTCACACATGTACTAAGTTTCCGATTAATACAATTCTAGCATGAATAATAAACATTTATCATGATATAAGGAAATATAAATAACAACTTTATTATTGCCTCTAGGGCATATTTCCTTCACATTGCTATGTAAAGTTTTGACCTCTCCAATCCCACTTTTATCAATTTTTGCATCAAGATCTAAAAACTCTGAATCATTGGGACGCCTTCTAACTAAAGTTGACTCATCTCCAGTCACATGTTTATCAAGATTCATATTGGCAAAAAAAGATTTAATAGGAGACACACCAATCACTTTTAGATCTTCATCATTATTATCATGAAAACTAGAAGAACACGCTTTCACAAAGTAATCTTTTTTAGCACGCATCCTAGCGGTTCTTTCTTTGCACTCATCAATGGAAATTCTCATGGCTTTGAGAGACTCATTGATGTCATTCTTAGGTAGAATAGATCTAAGTTTCAAAGAATCAACATCAAGAGAAATTCTATCCACGTTCCTAGCCAACTCATCAATTTTAAGCAATTTTTCTTCAATCAAAGCATTGAAATTCTTTTGTGAATTCATAAATTCTTTAACACTAGTCTCAAAATCAAAGGGCATATTATTAAAATTTACATAAGAGTTGTTGTAGGAATTACCATAATTATTAGAGGAATTACTAGGAAACGGCCTAGAATTAAAATTTCCTCTATACGCGTTGTTACCAAAATTGTTCCTACCAACAAAATTCACATCCATAGATTCATTATTATTCTCAATCAAAGTGGACAAAGACATATCATTAGGATCAGAAGAAACACTCTTATTAGCAAACAATTTCATAAGTTCATCCATCTTTCTACTCAAAACATTAATCTCTTCAATAGCATGAACTTTTTTACTAGTGGATCTTTCGGTCTGCCATTGAGAATAATTAAACATAATATTGTCTAGGAGTTTAGTAGCTTCTCCTAAAGTGATTTCCATAAAAGTGCCTCCCGCGGCCAAATCTAAAAGATTTCTAGAAGCAAAATTCAATCCAGCTTAAAAATTGTATAATCATCCATAAATTCAAACCATGTGTAGGGCAATTATGTATCATTAATTTCATCCTCTCCCAAGCTTGTGCAACATGCTCATGATCAAGTTGCTTAAAATTCATAATATCGTTTCTAAGAGAGATGATCTTAGCGGGAGGAAAATACTTAGAGATAAAAGCATCTTTGCACTTATTCCATGAATCAATACTATTTTTTGGCAAAGAAGAAAACCAAGTTTTAGCACGACCTCTAAGTGAAAACGGAAATAGCTTCAATTTAACAATATCATTATCCACATCTTTCTTCTTTTGCATATTGCGCAAAACAACAAAGTTGTTTAGATGGGTAGCGGCATCTTCACTAGGAAGGCCGGGAAATTGATCTTTCATGACAAGATTCAACAAAGCAGTATTAATCTCACAAGATTCAGCATCGGTAATAGGAGCAATCGGGGTGCTAATAAAATCATTGTTGTTGGTATTGGAGAAGTCACATAATTTAGTATTATCTTGAGCCATCGTGACAAACAATCAATCCAACACACAAGCAAACAAGAAGCAAGTAAAAGGAGGCGAACAAAAAAGGGCGAATACAACAGCAAAGGTGAAGTGGGGGAGAGGAAAACGAGAGGAGAATGGCAAGTAATGTAATGTGAGGGATAAGAGTTTGTGATGGGTACTTGGTATGTCTTGACTTGAGCGTAGATCTCCCCGGCAACGGCGCCAGAAATCCTTCTTCCTACCTCTTGAGCATGCATTGGTTTTCCCCTAAAGAGGAAAGGGTGATGCAGCAAAGTAGCATAAGTATTTCCCTTAGTTTTTGAGAACCAAGGTATCAATCCAGTAGGAGACTACACGCAAGTCGCCTAGTACCTGCATAAACAATCAAGAACCTTGCAACCAACGCGATAAAGGGGTTGTCAATCCCTTCACGGCCACTTGCAAAAGTGAGATCTGATAAACATAATAAGATAAATATTTTTGGTATTTTTGTTGTATAGATTGGAAAATAAAGATTGCAAAATAAATAGTAAACTAGAATTGTAGATTGGAAACTTATATGATGTAAAGTAGACTCGGGGGGCCATAGGTTTCACTAGTGGCTTCTCTCATGATAGCATATATTACGGTGGGTGAACAAAGTACTGTCGAGCAATTGATAGAAAAGCGCATAGTTATGAGAATATCTAGGCATGATCATGGACATAGGCATCATGTACGTGTCAAGTAGACCGAAACGATTCTGCATCTACTACTATTACTCCACACATCGACCGTTATCCAGCATGCATCTAGAGTATTAAGTTAATAAGAACAGAGTAACGCATTAGGCAAGATGACATGATGTAGAGGGATAAACTCAAGCAATATGATATAAACCCCATCTTTTTATCCTCGATGGCAACAATACAATATGTGCCTTGCTGCCCCTACTGTCATTGGGAAAGGACACCGCAAGATTTAACCCAAAGCTAAGCACTTATCCCATTGCAAGAAAGATCAACCTAGTAGGCCAAACTAAACCGATAATTCGAAGAGACTTGCAAAGATATCAAATCATGCATATAAGAATTCAAAGAAGAATCAAATATTGTTCATAGATAATCTTGATCATAAACCCACAATTCATCGGATCTCGGCAAACACACCGCAAAAAGTATTACATCGAATAGATCTCCAAGAACATCGAGGAGAACTTTGTATTGAGAACCAAAAAGAGAGAAGAAGCCATCTATCTAATAACTATGGACCTGAAGGTCTGTGGTAAACTACTCACACATCATCAGAGAGGCTATGGTGTCGATGTAGAAGCCCTCCGTGATCGAATCCCCCTCCGGCAGATCGCCAGAAAAGGCCCCCAGATGGGATCTCATGGGTACAGAAGGTTGCGGCGGTGGAGAAGTGGTTTTGGGGCTCCCCTGGATGTTTTCAGGGTATAAGAGTATATATAGGCGAAAGAAGTAGGTCGGTGGAGCTCCATGGGGCCCACGAGGGTGGGGGCACGCCCCCTGCCTCGTGGAAGCTTCACGGACTTCCAGACTTGTACTCCAAGTCTCTTGGGTGACGTTTGTTCCAAGAAAGATCCTCACGAAGGTTTCGTTCCGTTTGGATTCCGTTTGATATTCCTTTTCTGCGAAACACTGAAATAGGCAAAAAACATCAATTTGCACTGGGCCTTCGGTTAATAGGTTACTCTCAAAATAATATAAAAGTGCATATTAAAGCCCATTAAACATCCAAAACAGATAATATAATAGCATGGAACAATAAAAAATTATAGATACGTTGGAGACGTATCACCCCCTTGGGCGTGCCCTCCTGCCTCGTGGCTTCCTCTGGAGTTCCAGACTTCGACTTCAAGTCTTCTGGATTGCTTTCGGTCCAAGAAAGATCATTGCGAAGGTTTCATTCCGTTTGGACTCCATTTGGTATTTCTTTTCTGCAAAACTCTAAAATAGGCAAAAAAAAACAAAAACTGGCACTGGGCCTCTGGTTAATAGGTTAGTCCCAAAAATAATATAAAAGAGCATATTAAAGCCCATTAAACATCCAAAACAAATAATATATGAAAGTGCAACTATCCCTGGGTGGTTTTGGTAATTCCTAACAACATATAGTTCATTGAGCTAATGCAATTTCAAGATAAACATTTCAGGAAAGCTCAATGATTGACATGGCATGGATGAGAAAAGTGGACCCCTCAAAATGCTAAGAACAAAGAATTGGCTCAACTCAAAGCTCGGGACTCTACATATTTTCATTTTAAGTGATCCAAGATCACATTGAGTCCATAGGAAAAGTCAATACTATTAAGAGGGGATGAGGTGTTGCCTAATGGCTTGCTTGCTCAAAGTGCTTAGTGATATGCTCCAAAACCCTCAACTACTTTCTCATATCCACATATGTCCCAAACCAAAAGTCAAACTCGGCCCCACCAAAATTTCCTATCCGGCGCCACTGAGTTCAGTTGTCATAGCCACTGCCAGAAACCCTAGTCTTTTCGGTCTCACCGATAGGGATCTCGGTCTCACCGAGATGGGATTGTAATCTCTCTGTTTCCCTTCGTAATATTTCGGTCAAACCGAGATGAGCGATCGGTCCCACCGAGATTGCAATGTAAACTCTCTGTTTCCCTTTCGTAACACTTCGGTCCAACTGAGATGAGCGAATCGGTCCCACCGAGTTTTCCTGACCAACTCTCTGTTAGTCCATTACCAAAATCGGTCTCACTGAGTCTGTGTAATCGGTCTCACCAAGATTATGTTATGCCCTAACCCTAACGAAATCGGTCCCACCGAGTTGACATGTCGGTCCCACTGAGAATCCTAACGTTCACATTTTGAACTAAATCGGTCTGACCGAGTTTCATGATTCGGTCCCACCGAGTTTGGTGATTTGTGTGTAATGGTTAGGTTTTGTGTGGAGGCTATTTATACCCCTCCACCCACTCTTCATTCGTGGACAGAGCCATCAGAACATGCCTACACTTCCAATACATATTTTCTGAGAGAGAACCACCTACACTTGTGTTGAGGTCAAGATATACCATTCCAACCACATAAATCTTGATCTCTGGCCTTCCCCAAGTTGTTTTCCACTCAAATCTTCTTTCTACCAAATCCAATCCTATGAGAGAGAGTTGACTGTTGGGGAGACTATCATTTGAAGCACAAGAGCAAGGAGTTCATCATCAACACACCATTTGTTACTTCTTGGAGAGTGGTGTCTCCTAGATTGGATAGGTGTCACTTGGGAGCCCCCGACAAGATTGTGGAGTTGAACCAAGGAGTTTGTAAGGGCAAGGAGATCGCCTACTTCGTGAAGATCTACCCTAGTGAGGCAAGTCCTTCGTGGGCGACGGCCATGGTGGGATAGACAAGGTTGCTTCTTCGTGGACCCTTCATGGGTGGAGCCCTCCGTGGACTCGCGCAACCGTTACCCTTCGTGGGTTAAAGTCTCCATCAACATGGATGTACGATAGCACCACCTATCGGAACCATGGATAAAAAATCTCTGTGTCAACATTGCGTTTGCTCCCTTAAACTCATCCCTTTACCTTCATATGCAATTGTTTTACATTCCGCTGCTATACTCTTAGAATTGCATGTGTAGGTTGATTGCTTGACTTGTGCTATGTTGCTAAAATCTGCCAAGAACTAAAATTGGGAAAAGGCTAGATTTTTATTTGGTCAAGTAGTCTAATCACCCCCCCCCCCTCTAGACATACTTTTGATCCTATAATATAATAGCATGGAACAATCAAAAATTATATATACGTTGGAGATGTATCAACAGCGAGGTCTTCGGGCGGCGATGGTGGCCCGCAGTGACGGTGTCGGTGAAGGGGGGCACCGGGCTCGTTACCCCTTCCCTATCCAGATCGGGTCGGGGAAGACGAGCGAGAGGGGAGGTGAGCTGGAGACGGGCGGCAGGGAGGAGGCCCGGCGACGCCGACGGGCGATCCGACGGGGTCGATGGGGACGATCCCCTCCTCGATCCAGATGGGATCGAGAGGTGGGGCTGGCGAGGGGGAGTGGGGGAAGTGGGGCGACCGGGCTGGGGTTCGATGGGGAGTGGGGGTTAAGGGAGGCGGCTGGGCCAGCCTGGCTAGCCCAGTGGCTAGCTGGGTCGAGGCCCAGCGAGGGGTTGCCCCCTTTTATTTATTTATTTGGTATTTAGGTTTTTTTTGTTTTTATCATTCTTTTCTTTTGTGTTTTCTTTTAGTTTCTCTTTTATTTTAGTTCTATAAATTATAAAAGTAGTCCCTAATTTAGTCTAAATAAATATACTATTGACATATAAGTTTGGGCAACTAAATAAAATAGTTTAACATTTTATTAATTGTAAAAGGCATTTAATTAGTTGTTTTGCTACGGTTTTATTTAATTTTAGGACATTCAAACACTTTTAAAGATGTTGGTTTCTCCACCATTATTACCTATGCATTATTTTCCACCTCTATAACATTTTAGTTTTCATATTTGAAAACTTTTACCGTTGACTTGATTTTGAATTCGAATTTGAATCAGTTCTGAACCAACGCAAGTTTAACTATAGTAACCGTGGTGACATGGCATCATTAGCAGGGAATTACTGTAGCTTAATTATCTGGGCGTCATAGAAGTGTTGTGGCCGGCAAATCGACGGCGGCGGTGACGAAGCAGAGACAGTGATGAAGACGACGGGGGCGGCGCTCTGCTGCTCCTAGTGTTGTGTGCGTCGACAAGGAGAGGAAGAGCGGGGCGACGGGGCTCGGGGGCAGATTGGGGTGTGGTCGGGACGGCGGTGAGCGTGGTGGTGGTGAGCGGCGGCGGCGAACCCGTTCGAGTGGGTAAGAGAGAGAGGTTCAGGGGAGGGGATGAGCATGGGGCGAGTGGGAGGGGGTCGAGGGGTATCATGGCGTTCGAGGGCGTCAGCACCGGCGAGCAGACGGGCAGGAGGTGGCTCCCTCGGGCATGCGTGCGTCGACACACCTCTGCCTTCTGGCAGATGTGGGAGACGACTGGCAGTTGCCAGGTTGGATGGGCCGGCTGGAGGAGCTGGGCCACATATAGGTAAGGTCGGGTAAGGTTTGCTCTCCTTTTTATTATTTTATGTTTTCTATTTTTTATTTAACACTTGCCATTGTTTTACAAATTCAAATGAATTCAAAACAATGCCAAATATTCTCTGACCATTTTTATGTTGCTTAATGGACCTTTCCAAAAGCACACAAAATATATTAGAGGAATTTGGAAATATATTCCATATATTAAGAATATAAATCCAAATTCAAATACAATAGTGATTTAAATTCAGAGCCCAAATAATTTCTTTAAAATGTTCATTATTTTTTATATGGATAAAAACCATTTCCAAAAATATCAAACATCAATGAAGAGCATTTTGGGTTCATTGAATGCAATTTTTTTAGCCAGACCTATTTGAAAATCGAAGTGCTAGGGTTTGATCACCCCCATTTCAAAATTAATAGAAATTTGAACATGATGCATGGATGTAGATGCAACTATTTACAATCAATTTCTAGGGCTATGACAGTAGTGCGGCCATGTTTTTCGAGATCTAAATTTGACCATAAATTTAACCACCAAGACCGACTGCGACAGGAGCAAAAATTATACCACTGAATTCGTATCGAAATACGAATTCAGTAGTATAATCGATATGAATTCAGTGGTATAATTTTTGCTCCCGCTGCAGTCGGTCTTGTTGACTAACTTTAGAGTCAAACTCAGATCTCGGGAAGCACGGGCACACTAGATTGTGGAATGGGAGGAGTGCCTAAATAGCTCATCCCCACTGTCTCAATTCTCTCAACATGCACACATGCCACCTCATCACCCCACTAACTATTTATCTTAACATGCATGGGAAATGATATTTATATATTATATCTATTTTAAGTTTTATTTAAATATCATAAAAAATATTGCAACCAATTCTCACAGCAATGTGCGGGATATCATCTAGTTTGTTTGTAAAGTGGGGGAAGTTGTCCTTGGGGCCTGTCAAAGGGGGCCATTTAGCTCAACCAAGCTAGTCTCGCAAGCGGCAGCTGTAATGCCCTCACCAGACCCATCAGTTTACCCACTGACCTAGCCGTTCCGTCTAGGGTCAAGACTGGCCCCATATGCCAACACTAGTTTTTTCTGCGTACTTTGTACTCAAACTCAGTCGTCGGCCCAGCATGAATGTTCCCTCTTAGCGCTTAACTTTAAGGTTCCTTTCGGGTGGGCTCTCAGGAAAAAAAGGTGCCCTTGTTGACATGAGTAGTCTGTCAATCCTATTAAGCCGTGATGTCACAACAATGTCAAGGTGGGCTTTGGGTCTATTCAAGTGTGGTCGTCCTTTTTATGGTTGTGCTAGTCTGCTACACGTGGCTCAGTTGATCCCCACCTAGGAGTAATGGAGTCGGCAACCGTACGATTGTGACATATAGCCATTCAATGTATGCTTCATGCTTATTATCTTTCGATTGTGCAATGTTTTAAAGCATTTTCAGAAACTAACTTATTTCTATGTCTAAATAGTTAACACTCGCTAACCTATTTTTCTCAATATGCAAACATGTCACCTCACCATTCAACATGCTACTTACCAATTGATTACTAGCTAGGAGATTAGATGAGAGTGGCAGAGCTAGCAGGCCAAAGAAAAATCATAAATAGTTTGGAGGCAAAAGGTTATATATTTTTTCCAATCTAAGCCTTCCCCAGAAAAAATCTCCACAAAGTGATCCAAGGTTGAGGCGTAATGGTCTCCCGAACTCAACATAGCTTCGTCAACGCCTCACTGTTTTGTCTCAAACAAGTTGAGCTAGGCTTGAGGTGAAACCCATACGATCTCGCAACCAACTCATGGTTCTAGCACATGGGTAGCAAGCTTGCATGCACCCCTGTCCATGGCTAGTTCTCTAGTGATACTCTAGTCCTTCGGATCTCTCTTTACGGACTCCCCGCCAAGCCTATCACAACCTCCTCCTTTACCCAGGCTTAGGACCGGCTATGTTGAGACAACATAGACGGAGTTAGATGTCAACAAGGTCAAGATAAAAGAAATTGAACAAGGCCTCACATAGCAACACAGACCACACTGGTAGACAGCACAAAAAAATTGAACAATGCAACGGACCCTCATCGTCTTACCGCGGTAGCAAGAAACCACACTAACTAAACCTGATTTGGACGTCCAACAAATTGCAGCTTCGGACCGAGTCTTGGCATTAAACTACACTTCCGCAACGCAGTCAAAAGCTAAGAGGAAATCAGGAGGATGGATGCTACCTCCTAATGGACATGTGAAGCTCAATGTGAACGCTTCATTTGATGAGGACCTTCTTAAGGGGACAGCTAGTGCAATTATTTGAGATAATAGGGGCAAATTCATAAATGCGGGGAATTGAAAATTTGGCTTCTATTACGATGTGCTATGTGTTGAAACTATTGCGTTGAGATATGGTCTTTGCCTAGCACAAATAGTAGGTTGCAACAAGTTTATTGTCAATTCAGATAATCTTGAGGTTATCAGTACGATGAATGAAGGAGCACGATCTACAGGTCCAGCGGCTGCAATCTTTGATGATTGCTATCATATCGCGTGCAGCTTCCCTTATACCTTCTTTGTGCACTGTCCTAGAGAGGCTAATTCTATTGCTCATGAATTAGCAAATTTGGCTAAGGGCCCGTCTTGTAATAGATTTTTTGTTCAGCCTCCTAGCAAGCTCATCCTTTTCTTATTAAGTGACTTAACACTGGTTGAATCGTAAATAAAGAGTAGGATATGTTTTTAAAAAAACCTTATTTAGACCCCACTAACCAGTGAATGCCATATTTATTTTAACAATCCCAGCAAACGTTCTTAGGATCGTCAGATCCCAATCAAATCCATGGCAATTACTTTGCACAGCGTGGCAATTTTCTAAAAAAAATTGTACAACATTGCAACTCTCGCTCTAAAACATGGCAATCGTTTGCTCGCGTCTCCTTTCACAGAGTTGGAGGGTTTCTGCCAGTAATTTTGGGGATGGGCCTGTCTATTACCTGCCAAACGAGGCCTACAGTGTCTAAAATAACCGTTTTCCGTTAAAAAATTAACAATTTGGCACCACCAACAAGTTCATTAATGAATCAGAGATAACCAAAAAAAGCACAATTATACTGCTGACTTACTTCAACAATCCAATGAATAGAACAAATATAGCTACAATCACCGAGTACCACTCGTCTATCATCCAGACAAATGAAGTTCTAAACAGCTGACTAGCCCTGTCTATGCTGAATTACATGTAGAGATAAAACAAATCAGACAAGGTCTTGCAGCACAGATCCGGTCCCGTCCTTTGCCATGGAACCAGCACAAAGGTGACTTTCTATCTTTTGATCTGTTTCCTCGACTGCGGATTTGGGGTGACACAACAGCTGTGATGAGAGCGAGGCGAGACCAAAACTTTTCATATAATTTACACATTTACTAATGAATCAACGGGATGCAGTCCGCTAGCACAGCAACCAGGCAATCTTGGACACCGGCTGCCTCTTTTGGCCCCGAGGGAGTATCTGACACTGCCCTGCACTGTCCCTCTGGTTGAATGCGGAAGGGCCTGGCCTTTGAGGGGGGGCAATGCGGCAAACCAAGAACGATAAATTTCTTCTAGAGAATTTCCTACGCATAATACATATACAAGCTATTTGCAGCAGCGCATGCGATGGAATTCTCAGTAGGGTGCCATGCGAGGTGGAGCAACTTCGTCGAGAAGTCTAACGAGTTTCCATTGGCATCAACACCTAGATTTTCCCCACCTGTAGACAAATTGCCTCGGGAATGAAACTAGGTAAAGAAAAAAGAAACGCAGAAATTTCTCAGACAATGTTCAAACAAAGACACTCACCTCTTCGCACACCACGGGTCATAGAGGTCAGCGTCCCCCGCGTGGGTCTGGTCGGGTTTGCAATCTGACGTCTACATGGCAGCCAAATCCGACAATGAAACACAAGTTCAGACAAATTATAAAACATGAATTGCATGACTAGGCATGACAATGAGAAGTGAACAATCTGCATAGGGTGGAGCACGCAGTACTATTGTAAGAGTTGCTTCCAAACAAAGATCATACACTGAGTATAATATTAGCTCCAGAACAGAGAAGGTAAAGTTGCTCCTGCTAGGAGTTTTGTTTGATCCAATCCAGGTTCAATTTTTGATAATAAGAAAAAATATATGATAAAAGGTCATCTCAAGCTCAACGAGCATACCTCATCGGGTTCCTGCTAGCTTCCAAAGTGGTCACCTCCGTGCTACCAGGAGTAGAACCAAAAACACGGAATAGATTACTGCATTTAAAGACACGAGCATTTTAAATATATAAGCATTAACAAACAGGATTGTAACATTGTACATGTAGTCAATAAGAAGAACAAGGAGTTACCCATAAGAGCCAGTTGCAACATGAAGTCCATCCCCACTAAGACAACACTCAAACTTGTCAAATATTGAATCGTTCTCATACAGATCACAAAGCTGAAAATAGTGATATCATGTGACTAGATTATTTATCGGTCATCACATCACATGGCTGCTTTGCTAATCATTCAGTTGACAAAATCTCACCCTTGGTCTTAGATGTTCATGAACCTGGAAGGTCGAAACAGGGCCTGAATCCATGTTTAGATCCCATAGCTGACAGAAAACAAAGACGAGATTAAATGTGAAGTTTTAACGTTTGAAGTAAATTTACTAAATCAAGAAGTTGAAGCATGATCCTGAAAGAAAAATCTAATCTTCAACTACAAAAAAAAATAACAATACATCATAAATTTCAATGCATATAGAAAGGACAATGACTAAAAGCCAACCCTTAAGCTTTAAAACATTTTAGCAAAAAGAAGCAGCGCCATATTTTTTACGTTGCTAAACATTCACTAGTTTTAGTAAAGATTTATTTGTATATCAAGCAACCAGCTAGCAGGCATCAGCAGTTAACTAACTCTCATAATGGGGCTAGAGTGAAGGAAACAAATAGTAGTCTGAAAATCTATTTCCTACTAGTTACTTAGGATAATTTAGAGTAACAAATACTAGTTCCTATTCCATGCTGGTGCCACTGAACCACTTCCATAACCATTAACCACAGCTGAGTTTGTTTCATTTTTCAATACAAGCATTCAATCTTGAGCCATATTCCTAATATGAAACGACATGCATTTCAATGTGTGCTCGAGAAAAAAAGAATACTGAACCATATTCTATTTTGTCAAGTTACTCAGTATCATCACAAAGATGCATCTGGAAAATACTATATTGGTGAGGCTAACGGGTAGGGCCTAGGTCCACATGTCAGTGCACATTGCTTGTATTTCCCAACTCAGTTGATATTTGCAACGGTACCGAACAGAAAAGTACTCTGACTTGAAACAGTGACAAAACGTTAGAATGTGTCAAAACTGAACAAGCACATGGATTTGAACCAAATTGCGACTACTAAACAGCTAAATAAGAACACTGAGATAAAGGTATGTGAACAAGCCAGTAACATACTTTGAGAGTCATATAATCACGACTAAGAAGATATCTTCCGTCCCTTGAAAACTTGACATCTGAAATTGATGCTATTATCTCCGTAAAGAACGATCTTGCTCCAGGTGCTTCATGTTCCTCAAATCTGTTTACAAGTTCTTGTTAACTCATACAGCATGCCATGAGATTTTAGCAATATAACTGAACACATTGCAATCCTCCAGTCGCGTCTAGTTTTTGTCCAGCACAGATGGATAAAATGTTGCAGGGAAAGGTATAGGAGAAATTACTAACATCTTGGAATGGTTGTCACACAATGCAGATTGTCGCAGATCGATTAGCCGGATAGAACCCTTTGAGCTACTATAGGCCAGTGTATTACAATGAGTGGGGTGGAACTCCGCACAAGTAATCACCTCTGAAATTTCAACAAATTACATCATGCAGTGCATATTGATTGCCAAGACATGAAGAACAATACTTGCAGTAATTTTGAAGAAAAAAAGACCCATGATGTTCAAATCGTCTCACTAAAAAAGGAACTAAACCATTACTAATTTCCTGTCTAATATAAACAGCAAAGTATCAATTAACAGATTAACAAAAATGGCATGTGATGATATGGATAGTGTTGACTTGATTCACTTGGCTGAATTCTCTAATGAATAACTATCAGTAGATTTCCCATAGCAAAATTTCTACTGTGTAATTTCAAAATACAGCTTCCACTCTACTGGGAATTGGCCAATTAGATCAACAAAACTGATGTCCCATGAATAATAACTTTTATCAGCTCAGCATCCATGGCACTATAAGCCAATCTAAATGAACAAAGATTGATAATATCCAAACCCAACCAACCAAAGCTACCACGCTATATGGATAGATTCTGCAAACCAATGAGCTACAAACAACGAACACCCAAATAAAATACTATTATACCATGGCCTTCATATGCTATGTCATATGATATCCATAGCTTTAACATAGCTTTTGGCTGGCAATGATATATTTCATCAGCCCACCAATTGCTTTATTTAAGACGTAGTCAGGCTACCAGAGACAATATTCTGATGCTAATTCTTACTCAAGTACTGAATAGAGAGGCACAGGTTAATATCACTGTACAACAAGAAACCCACTTAATGATGAAAGAATATTCAGTTATTAACTGTAACACTTGTGTGGAGTCAGTATGTCATCGTGCGAGATCAGAAACATGGCAAGACTTCACAATAAACAAAGGTAAAGAAACTATAGAAGTCTTACGCCAAGGCAATTTACCATGTTGCACTATAGAAAGAGATTAGGAGACTAAGTTGAATTACCTGTTAGATCTTCCATGTTTGTAGGCTTCACATCAACAATGTTAAAGCTCTGGCTGTTTATTTCCAAATTCCATAGATTTATTCGCAGATCATCTGCTGATATAAATGTTTCACCATCACTGGAATTAAAAGACAGAAAATTTATGAGCACAGTATCCAGAGATGACAGATCACAGCACTGGGAGAGCAGTTAAAAGTTACGAGGACATAAGCTTCAGAAAATTATGTTATAACACTGTTGCAATACGAAAATCAAAGAATTGCTAGGGTATACTTCTCCAGTTCACAAATCAGAATCGAGTTCGCCTACTCTAGCACATGTCATATTATATAGCTACACAAGAGACCTCCGAGTTCCATACAAAGCAGATCCTTGCATAACATGTAAAAAGGAAAAGAAAGAACAAGACCAGACTGGGTGGTCTCCATCCAGCCCACTGGGACCACTTCCAAGTGAGCTATACCCTGAATTGGGAGCAAACCCGGACAGTTCCAAACCACGATGTAAATTGGTATTCAAAGAGGTTTTGAGCAAATCTGGTAACTATGTGTAGGGTATGCATACATGTTGAGTGGTCCAGATTGGGTAACGTCTCCCATGATTCTTATTAGGTGATGTACGAATACTACTGTACTGATGCATGATACTCCCTCTGTAAATTAATATAAGACCATTAGATCACTATTCAGTGATCTAAACGGTCTTATATTGGTTTACAGAGGGAGTACATTACAAAGGCACTACATGAGTGACACAAACAGTTCTCTTCTTAAAAGCACAAAACTTGTATCTGATTTGCCTATCTAAATGTTCATTTGGTAGAAGATGCAAATGATTGCACGGTACCTGCTGAGACCTAAAACATGGAAGTGGTACTGTGGTAGAAACACCAACATATTCCATTTTAATCAATAAATGATACTCCGTAATTTCTTACAAACTCATTTAAATTTTACAAGAATTGGTTAGTAAATTAGATATTAAGTTTTGAGAAGATAGATGTTACTAGCTTTGGTGTATTCTTATCTTGTTTCTGCAAGAAAAAGACCAACATAAAGGGGAGAAATATGAAAACTCATAGAAAAATAATGCAGAAGGGATCAGTTGACAAGACTAAAACTCAATGCCGTGGCAAGACTAACCTATTATTCGAAATAGAATTAATATGGTAATCATGAGCATGGGCATATACACGTCGACATCTAGCAACAAGGTTCACATCTTGATTAGTAACCTGCATGTGGTTGGAAGCGAAGTCAGTTGGACTCGATAATAGCTTGATAAACAATTATAGTGTCAGCTTCATGCAGTAGAGCTGACAAGACTTTTGGTACAATTACCACAGGTAAACGCAGCGATGGGTAACCTCCAGGTGGAAATGCGAGATCACTGTTGAGGCTGTCAGACTTTTTTGAACATCCACCATTTGGAAGAGGAGGCTCGGAAGTACTGGTACTCGCACGACTTGTGGTACCATCCCCTACAGTTCGGGAAGTGTCCAAAGCCATAACTGAAACTTGTTTTACTTTTTTCTCTTGCACCTGCAAGGACAGTAAAGCAATAGGTCAATACAGATGAAACTTGATAACAGCCCACAAATTAAAAATGCAAATTCAAGGTTCTCATTAGTTAATCAGATAGAAGGATGTCTACTTCATTTGTGGCTGCAAAGGCCCAGCGATAATAGCAAAACGGAAGGCCTGAACATATGGGCCTACCAGTATCAATAATTTCATGAATTACAGCCAGTGTTGATGTAAATGTTATGAATTTTCTCATCCCCACAAATAAAAAATTACAGATCAACACAAACACATACTCCCTCCGTCCTGAATTACTTGTCGCAGAAATGGATGTATCTAGACATATTTTTAGTTATAGATACATCCATTTCTGCGACAAGTATTTCGGAACGGAGGGAGTATAAGCCTACAAGGAGAAAAATTCATTGACATTACTGCAACAAATATACACTTCATCTATGGTAGGGCTAGACTGCCAGCATATCTATATCATCTATATCTATATCTATATCACCATATAGTGTAACAATAACTTTGAATATCAGCCGTTGGATATGCTCCATCCAACGGTTGAGAGACGGCAAATCCGAACAATAGCATCCATTGGATAAAGCTTTCATCTCACTAGATTCTGCTACGTGGCGTTTTAACTGAATCCCCACTATCGTCTCATATTATTCTAGAAGTATCTTTTTCTCATGCCAAGAATCTGATTCTCCAATAAAAAAAAGCAATAGAACAATCTATATTCTATAGAGTTGGGCCCTGTCTAATATGATTCATTCGGAAGGAAATAAAATGTCGAGAATGCATTTCCCCCTGCTATTATATATTTCCTGAAGTGCAAAGCACGTATAATTTACTAGTATGAAACAGTAAGGAAAAGATTGACATGCGCAAGAGAAATTAAAAGGCACCCTGGCATACCTTCCAGTATTTGATCGTCTTATCATTTGTGGACAGTAGAAAGAGTGCATTGTTGGCTGTCTGGCACCACTTGATCTTGTTGATCTTCTCCTCTATCTCCAAACTTTTGAGGTAGTCAAACTACAATAATTTCAGACAAATGAAACAGCACGGGTATTAGCTTCCATCTTCCCTGCCATGACTAAGTTAAGGAAACCTTTTCCATGCACCAGCTTCCTAAATTTATTGTGGAATTACAACTTAATGGCGATAGAAAACTTCTATGGACTACAAAAACCAGTCCAGATTGATATATACCTCAGGTTCATGACTCTGAAACTCCGTTTTATAGCGGAACTCGGGATGTCTAGTAATTGGAACATCCTGTCTCTCCAGTTCTCTCCGATTAGCGTGCTCCTGTTAGATTAACTTCATGAGGGCAAAATATTTAAACTGAAACCCCTATAAGTTCAACTACATGGTGCTTACATCCCGAGCATCTGTTCTCTCAAATAAAACAACACGTCCTCCTCTGTCTCCGGTGGCAAGATGATCACCAGATTTATCAAACTCGATTGCAGAGATGATGTCAACTGAAACAGAACAGCATATACCCAATCAACACGCAAGAAATTATTCAATTGAAATGCAAACGGATAAACCAAGAAAGTAGCCTTAGATTGTAATACAAGGCTATGAGTGTTTAGCATGTATCCTACGAATCCCAAATAAAATAAGCTAATAATCAAATGAACAAGCTGTCTGATTCAGAAAATGAAATCAAAGGTTCCCATCATAAGGATTAAAATCTTTAATTGCGTCAAAGTGGATGATCATATCAAGACAGACGGACCAATGCAGCATCTCTATCTCTATCTCTACATCTACAACTTATAAAAGTAGCGAGTTCTAATTCTTCTGAAGCCACCAAAATTAGTGTATCCAGAACGACCCACACCCTACGATATAATCCATCTAATTAAATCTAAGAGTTGATATTGCTTCCGTGGTCTGCCATCCAATCCAAGGGCTCATATTCCATGTTCTGCCAGAGTCCCGCCCACGTCCTGCCCAGTCACGTAGCCACGACCTCCCTCACACAATCCCCCCTAATTAATAGCATACCCAATATCCATGCTAGCGCTAACCAATTAATTATATCCTGCCTAATATTAACATGTGATTTAATCTTGTCAAATATTAGTGTGCAATGCAATTAATACATTGCCTAGTACTAGCATGCATTGCACGGACACGATTAATAGTAGACATATAAAATGTTAACAATGGACAGTTTCTCCCATGCACAGATGGAAAGCATGTATGTCCTGTCAAATACATCCAAATCCGACAAAAGATGAAAGGCACTGTGGGCCAATGCAAAATCATGCTAGAATCATCCTAAATGATCATAAGCCTCCACCCCTTACGTGATCAACACAGTAACGTAATTCAGTTCAGGTTGCCGCCAAATCATCATAACCGTCAAGAAAAGCATTAACCAACACATCTCCAACTGTGAATCTACTACAAGAGCTCACGAGCTCCGCACCCTCTTACGACCTTCCTGCATTCCTCAAATCACATGATCAAAAACCTGTCTTTATGACCGAATTCTTCAAAGTCCAGCTGAGGCCTTGTGTGACAAGACCCTAAGACTGACGAAAGATTCGCCTTTTAACAAATGATGAAAAAAATTGTTCGCAGCGTGAAGCATATTAAGGAGCAATCCTGACTTCGGCTCCAAAACGTTCCGGCAAGGCGGAACCTGCTAGCACAGAAGCACACTAGTCACCATAACCATCCATCGACTCTACAAATACGGCAGAACATATCTAGCGCGCGCATTTTCCTACGAGCCAACGGACCAAACGCTCCAGTCCCCTGGTAGGCACAGATGACACCAATCCCACAGCCACCGATCCTTGACCTATCCTCCCGATCCCCACAGTCCACCAGCACAGCTCTCCGGCGCGACCCGGCCTCAGAGGCCCCACGAATCGAGCGGATCTCGGGGGCGGGAAGCGCGAACCCGTTGTTGCGGGCACGCGAACGTACCTTCCTGCACGTCCTCGCCCGCCGCGCGCTCGCCGAAGACCTGCGCGAACCTCCACTCGAGCGATTGCTGCTGCTGCTGCTGCGCCGGGGCCGCCGAAGACGAACCCGCCGTCGCCCCGGGGCTGTCGTCGCCGGAATCTCTGGGATTCATTGTGCCGTGCTCACGCGATCGCGCCGCGAGGGCATCGCATCGGGGATCGGGATGGGGCAGAGGAGGTCCTCCCCAGGGGGGGAGGGCGGTAGGCCGGGCGGTGATGCCGCGGCGGTCGACGGAGATCGAGTCGGGGAGGGGCGGGGTGGGCTCTGCGAGGGGGGAGAGGGGGAAGTGATGTGGGGGAGGGCTCGGTCGAGGTCTCTCTGTCTCTGGCCCTCGCGTCCCTCGCGTTCGTGTGTGAGCTTAGCTCTTTTTTTTCCTTATTATATTATTATATTTCTCTATTTGACATGGTAAAAAGCGAACTTGTTCCATGGTAGCAAGAGTGGCGCTCACATAGTGTAATTATCAGAGTTGTTTATCTTAGTGGTGTCCATAAAAAAATGAAAAGCTCATTAGGGCTCTGAAGATGAGATTAGCGAGTCAGTGTTTGGATAGATCCTAATGTTGAGGGGCACTCGCCCTGGTGATTTTACTTTTCTTATTTATCAGAAGTTTTAGGATCTTGTAAAACATGATTTATAGCCTTATTCGAAGATTTTAAAAATGAAACTCTTTAGACTCCTTCATTATTATTTTATCGGGGATTCTTTTTCCGTCTTATTATTTCGCTCACATGTTAAAAACCAAACTTGTTTCATGGTAGGAAATTAGCAAAAGTAGTGCCCGCATAGTGTAATTCTAATAAGTGTTCATGTTAGAGGTGTCCATGGGAGAAAATGTGAAGTTCATTTGGGCTTTATCTGAAGATGAGATTGGCGAGTAAATGTTTGGATAGATTCTACTGCTGAGGGAGGCACTCGATCTGATGGTTTTTACTTTTCCTGCTTATCAAAAGTTCTAGAATCTTACAAAACATGATTTTATAACCTTATTCGAATATTTTGAAAATGGAACTCTTTAGTCTCTTTTAGTACTCCCTCTGTATACAATGTAAGACGTCTTACATTTGTTTATAGAGGGAGTATTATTTTGCCAGGTGGGCTATTTAGACTTATCTTGCTATGTTAACTTTAATTTCAAAAGAGTCCAAAGCACTTCTCTTAATAAGTACGATGGTAATTGTCTTGAGTGGACACTCTTTAAAGAACTTTGCTAAAGCATGTATACTAACAGGTTGAGTTGATGCATTGGTAGCCTTATGCATCTATCGATACTACATTTACAAAAGGAAGGTTCGTTTTAAAGAGTGTGGTTGGTGTTTCGTTCACGTGGTGCATCAGAAAAAAGAGGAGAAGACACATGAAAAGCCTGGTGTAAAGTGTATTGATCTTTTTTAGAGAAAATGCTTCGATTGAGAGGTTTTAGTCATATGTGAAGGAAGAGGATGAGAGTGTTGATTCATAAGGGGATTGTTGGTGTCAGGATTGATGTGCATGATAGTAGCTATTTTGAAACTGGCGAGGGGCTTAGGCTTAAGGACCCCGTGACTCTTTTACCTTCACTTCAGTTGTTGATTTTCTTTTCTAAAAATTCTCAATGGAACTAATAGGCAAGGCATGATCACTGGTCTTTTGTCGGACTTTTAGCCATAGGGGTTCAGTTTGAAGTTTGTAGATGATACACTTTTATTTGATACAAATATATACTCCCTTCGTCCCGAATTACTTGTCTTAGATTTGCCTAGATATGGATGTATCTAAACGTGTCTAGATACATCCATATCTAGACAAATCTAAGACAAGTAATTTGGGACGAAGGTAATAGAAAACTAGGTAATTATCCGCGTGTAGCATGCAAAACCTAAATTTGAGAGAGACGTGCATATTCAATAGGAAAGGGAAGAGAAGAATGGTCTCAAATTCTTTGTAGTTTCATAAGAAAAAAGCTTGTGTAAATACGGATTTATAGAAAGGAAGCAGGCGAGTCATATTGCCAAGATTAGAGGATCAATTCGTACATCTAAAGGAGGAAGTTTCATTGTTCCTTCTAGGTGCATACCTAATTAGTTTCGCTGAAGTCCTCATGTGTACCTTTTCATCCTAAGTAGCTCATATGTCTTATGGGACAAATAGAAAGATGGAATCAAGCTGTTGTGATCAATCCATTGTTCTTGAATTGCAATTTACAACATGCAGAAAGCACATAAATCACATGATGTGGATCTGAAACATGGTACATAAATACTCAGAGCCCTATTACTGATGGGATCTCATTCCTCTCTACTGGTGTATGTCTGCATAACTGAAACATATACCAAGTCTTAACAATGATCATTCCAAAGAAAAACAGCTAGATAAGGGCTCGGGATCAGAGTCAAAGTTTACTCTTGCCTACAATCGTCGACCTCGGTGCCCTTTTTCCCTTCTTCTCCCTTCGTACTGTAGCCTGCACTTGTTTTCTTGGGGTGATTTTTTTGGCTGATCAAATCAGGCATCCGGAGGAGTATCGAAAGCTATATTTTTAGTGGCCTTTCTTTGTTGTCGTTGCCAAGGAGGAGGTAGCACACAATTGTGATGGCAATGTAAAATATGCAAACGACTGCTCTCATTACTCCATCAGTTTCATCAGTATTATTGACTCCACACTTAATTTTTTGCGTGTTTGTGGTGGAGGACGTGAACATTGGCAAACAATGCAGAAGGTGAATACGTTTTGATGGTGGTTTTGTCGTTGCTAGTAGTGGACTAAGTGGGGGAATTGTTGTGTTCTGTCATAATGGGGTGAGGTTATGAGTGAAGAACTTCTCAAGATATCATGTTGACACAATGGTTGCGAAGCTTGAGAAGGAAGAATGGAGGTTGATGTGCTTTTATTGCGAGGCCAACAGAAGCCTGTGTCAGTAGACTTGGATGTGATAGCTCGTTTGAGGAGTGAATCAATGCTTCCATGGCTCTGCATTGGGTATTTTAACCAAGTGCTTCAGAGGGAGGAGCAAATGGGACCGAACTTGTGTGATGTGTCCCAGATGCCAGGGTCCAGAGAAGCAGTTGATTTATGTGGACTTGATGACTTGGGATACATTGGGGTGGACTAGACCTTTGAGAAACGTGTGAGCAGTGGTTAGTTTTGCAGAGTTCGGCTAGACAAAGCTCTAGCAAAAAGAAGTTGGAGTGGCATGTTTCCTTTTACTTCACTACGTTTTCTAGTTGTTTCTAAGTCAAATCATCTTCCTATCGTGTGATGTAATAAAATTGAAGCAGTGAATAGAAGGATAGCAGTGGACAAACCTTTTCGCTTTGAGGTGATGTGGGGTACACACCCAGATTTTGATGCTATGGTGGAACGCATATGGAACGAAGAGGAGGGGCCATCTCGGTCGCCTCCATGAAAGATAAGCTCGACTAGCTGGCGAGTGCACTTGCGAGCTGGGTAAGCTGCACATTTTGGCACGTACGGAAGGAGCTCGTACTTTGAAAAAGAGGCTAGGCGAGTTATGTGTTGTTCCGAACAAGCAGGGACCTAGTTATGAGGAGAAGAAAATCGAAGAAAGAATAGTTGAGTTGAATTTCTGTGAGAAATCACATGGTGATAGCGCCCCCGAATCCAATGGTTGGCTGAAGGTGACAGCAATACAAAAAATCACCTAAAGGCTACGGGCAGAAAGAAGAGGAAGAATCGCATCACACAACTATTAAGAGCTGATAGGTCTATGCACCAAGATGAGAGGGAGTTAGGAGGTATGGCTACTGAGTTCTATGGAACTTTGTATTTGAAGGTATAATGAGTATTGAGGAGGTGTTACCTCATATACCACGAAGAGTTGATGGCCACATGAATGAAATGCTTAATGTTGGGAACGTAGCAGAAATTCAAAATTTTCTATGCATCACCAAGATCAATCTATGGAGTAATCTAGCAACGAGGGAAGGAGAGTGCATCTACATACCCTTGTAGATCGCTAAGCGGAAGCGTTCAAGTGAACGGGGTTGATGGAGTTGTACTCGTCGTGATCCAAATCACCGATGATCCTAGTGCCGAACGGACGGCACCTCCGTGTTCAACACACGTACAGCCCGGTGACGCCTCCTACGCCTTGATCCAGCAAGGGGAGAAGGAGAGGTTGGGAAGACCCCATCCAGCAGCAGCACGATGGCGTGGTGGTGGTGGAGGAGCGTGGTACTCCAGCAGGGCTTCGCCAAGCACCGCAAGAGACGAGGAGGGAGAGGGGTAGGGCTGCGCCAAGAAGGAGATGTTCTCGTGTTTCTGGCAGCCCAAAACCCCCACTATATATAGGGGAAAGGAAGGGGCTGCGCCCCCACCTAGGTTTCCACCCCTAGGGGTGGCGGCCAGCCCTAGATCCCATCTAGGGGGCGGCCAAGGGGGGAGAGAGGGGGGGCGCACCACTAGGTGGGCCTTAGGCCCATCTGAGCCTAGGGTTTCCCCCTTTTCCCTTCTCTCTTCGCCTTGGGCCCTGGTGGGGGGGCGCACCAGCCCACCTGGGGCTGGTCCCCTCCCACACTTGGCCCATGCAGCCCTCCGGGGCTGGTGGCCCCACTTGGTGGACCACCGGGACCCTCCGGTGGTCCCGGTACATTACCGATAAAACCCGAAACTTTTTCGGCGACCAAAACAGGACTTCCCATATATAAATCTTTACCTCCGGACCATTCCGGAACTCCTCGTGACGTTCGGGATCTCATCCGGGACTCTGAACAACAGTCAGTAACCACATATATCTATTCCCTATAACCCTAGCATCATCGAACCTTAAGTGTGTAGACCCTACGGGTTCGGGAACCATGCAGACATGACCGAGACAACTCTCCGGTCAATAACCAACAGCGGGATCTGGATACCCATGTTGGCTCCCACATGTTCCACGATGATCTCATCGGATGAACCACGATGTCAAGGATTCAATCAATCCCGTATACAATTCCCTTTGTCTAGCGGTACGATACTTGCCCGAGATTCGATCGTCGGTATCCCGATACCTTGTTCAATCTCGTTACCGGCAAGTCTCTTTACTCGTTCCGTAACACATCATCCCATGATCAACTCCTTGGTCACATTGTGCACATTATTGTCGGAGTAAGTGACCACGGGTAGCCTAGCCGGCTTCCCCTGGCCTTTCTGAAAAAATTACGAGCCGATCCGGCTCTCAAGAATCCAAGACATGGGGCCGCCTTCCCCTGGCCGGCTGTCTCCCAGGCCGGCTATTGGAAGGTGGCTCGACTTCAGCCCTCATGAAGAAAGCCGCGGGAGGGCCGGCTCCGAGGAGCCGGCTGCGAGAAGGCCGACTCCAAGGAGCCGGCTCCCATAAAGCGGTCAAGACCGTACCCCTGAAGTCTGCATCCACATAATGGCGATGTGACGGGGCGTGGCTACAGTGAAGCCTGCCACCCCCGAATCCCGGAGCGCGCCCGTCACAATGAGCCGTACGGGTGGCCGTGCCCCGTCCGGTGCGGCACTATTGCCACACTGACCCTGATGTCATCCAGGACGGGCTACCAGTACGGCCCACGGGCGGTGGGCCCCTTCAGGCAGAGAGACACCTGAAGGCGGCCTGGCGACAGGAGATGCCCCATTAAGGAGACAAGACGCGGTAAGGCTACAGTGGTCACCCGCCGGACGACAGCACTGTAGCCATGCTTACCTCGGCGAAGCCCTTGTCACCAAGATTGAGCAACAGTAACCAGCCACCGACAAGGCCCTGGACAGTGGGGCCTGCCTGTCGACGAGGGAGCCGGCAGCCGGCGGGACCCACCAGCCGGCGGGCCCCAGCAGCCGGCGGGACCCACCAGCCGGCGGGCCCCAGCAGCCGGCGCAGAAGCTGGAGAGCGAAGACACAGACGGCTGGGCCTCACGCCCAGCCGGATTACCATTGTACCCCCGGGGGTAGGCCTATATAAACCCCCCAGGACACCCATGCAAAGGGTTGATCCCTGCTAGTTTTAGACACCACGTAGGGAGGAGAAGAGAGCAAGCAGAGCCCTTCTTCCTCCTCTCGCCAAACAGCTCAAGGAGCATCGTGTAGCTACTTGTTCATCTAGTGATCATGCGGAGACCCCACAGAGCAGCAGTAGGGGTGTTATCTCCACGGAGAGCCCCGAAGCTGGGTAAGATTCGCCGGCATGCATGTCTTTGCCTCATCCCGTTTCCAGGCACCGACGATGTTTTACTGGCTCCCACAATGATAAGCCACCTGCTGGCATATGTCGCACCTACCACCCGACATTTGGCGTCCACCGTGGGGCCAGGTGCACCATCGTCCGGAAACCTGTTCTGGACGGGAACCCTTTTCCTTCCCCACGAGCGTAGTCAGCCCGGCACGCCCGATGGCGCTTGCCACGACGCGCTGCAAGGCGTCACCAACACTTGTGCAACGAGCCGCCTCGCTGATCTCCTCGACAAGACCCTCATCTCCGACGAGCTCGCCTCCGACGCGGGCACCGACCACCTCGTCAACCTCCTCGGCCGGCTCCATGTCTCCGGCGAGCCTGCTGTGGACTTGGAGTCGATTGGCTCCACCGATCCGATGCCTGTCGACTCCGACACGGCCTCGTTCGACACCTTCCCCACCAATGTCACGATCTACAACGACCCGCTTCCCCGAGCCGATGGCTGCGATGCTGTCACCACCGAGGTGATGGTCATCAGCCACGACGGCGCTGCTGACGAGAGCGCCCACGACGCCCCGCACACGGCGGTCCACGACTTGTCCATCCCCCTCCCGGCCGACGCCGACGCTGAAGCACTGGAGGCTCGCCGCCTCGCGGAAGGCCGAAAATTGGTTTCCATGAGACGCCTTGCTGAGGCCCACTGACGCGAGGCCGACCGTGCCGCCTTTGGCACGCCGCCCCCAGGCGGGCCCAGCCGGGTCGGCGTTGTCAGACAGCGCGGCGCTGTCGTTGCCGACACGTTAGGAGTCGACCGCCCAGTCTACGCCACTCCACTCGAGAACCTGTGCGCCACCCAGGCGGCCGTAGACGAGCTAGACAGACTGGGGGCCGAAGAACTCCCCCACATGACCCGAAGCATCCAGCAGCTGATCGATGCAGCCGCGCAGCGGCACGAAGCCGACTCCCACGCGGAAAGCCCTCCCCCGTGCCAAGATCACGACGCGACATCCCGGACGCCGACTGCGGGTAGAGACCGCGCGCGGCGCGAGAAAGAGCCGGCTGCCAGCCGAAGCCAAACCCGGATCTCCATCGAGCAAGACGCAGAAGGCCACCCTCGGGCCGTGGAGTGGCAGGGCAACCCGCCTCCGCCTCGGCCCCGTGGAGAGAGATATCCCACCCCTCCGCCGGTGGTGCATCCGACTCTCAGCGGCCGACTAGGTCGCCGCGAAGGAGTCGGCGAAAATGACGCCCGCCATCGGATCGACCGCCTGGCGCGATCCCTGGCGCTGGAAGAAGAAGACGATGTCGGTCCGCCTTGCTTCGGCCCCCGCATCCGCGACGAGCCCTTCCCCAAAGGGTTCTCGCTCCCAAGAGACACGCCCAAGTACAACGGCTCCGTGAAGCCGGAAGATTGGCTGATCGACTACTCCACAGCGGTTAGCATAGCCAACGGCAACCGGCGCGTTGCCGTGAAGTACGTGCCCCTCATGCTGCAAGGCACGGCGCGGACCTGGCTCAACAGCCTCAAACCACGCAGCATCAACAGCTAGCTAGACTTCACAGAAGCCTTCGTCCACAACTTCACCAGCACCTACAAGCGGGCTCCCAAGCCCAGATAGCTCTCCTTGTGCGTACAAGGCCCCGCCGAGTCAACTCGCGACTACCTCACGCGTTGGGCCGAGCTCCGCAACTCTTGCAAAGGGGTGCACGAGGTGCAAGCCATAGAATACTTCACAGCCGGGTGCCGAGGAGGCACCCTCCTCAAGCACAAGCTTCTCTGCGACGAGCCGACTACCCTAGACGAGCTTCTGGACATAGCGGACAAGTACGCCACCACCGACTCCTCAATGAAGACCGAGCTCCGGGTAGACGCGTCCGGAAAAGTACTCAACCCGGCGCCCAAGACGCCGGCTGGGGATTCCGGCCGACGCCCACACTCGAACGACCACAAGTGCAAGGGCCCCGCGCTGCCTCCCGCCAGTCGGCAGGTGGCCACAGTTGAAGACGTGCCGCCCGAAGGGCAGCCCGCGCCCAAGAAACCCAAGGGCGGCAGGCCGGCTTGGCAGCCGGCCTTCTCCTACGAGCAAACTCTCGACGCCCCGTGCAAGTTCCACAGCGGAGTGAAGCCGTCCAACCACACAACCCGGAAGTGCCATTGGCTCACCCGAATCTCCAAAGGCGAAGGGCTCGCGCCGCCTCCGCCTGCCGGCCCGCCGCCTCCGGTTCCGCCGGCGCCGGCCGCTCGGCCCGTAGTCGGAGTCGTGCATGATGAGTTCCCCGACGAGCAGGCCGCCTATATCGTCTTTACAAGCCAGCCCGAAGACCGGCGCAGCAAACGCCGAGAGAACCAGGAAGTCAGCATGGTTGCTGCCAACCCCGCCGAGCACATGCACTGGTCAGAAAAACCTATCAGCTGGAGCCAGGCCGATCACCCAAAGGTGATGCCATCTCCCGGCTCTTATGCGTTGGTTCTGGATGCCACCCTTGCAACGGACAGACGCGCCGCCCGCTTCTCCCGTGTGTTGATAGACGGCGGGAGCAGCATCAACATCTTGTACCGCGACACCCTGGAGAAGCTGAACGTCAAGACAAAGCAACTCATGCCTACTCGAACAGTGTTCCATGGCATCGTACCCGGCCTGTCCTGCGCCCCCATTGGCAAGATCAAGATTGATGTACTTTTTAGGGACAAGGAGCATTTCCGCCAGGAAGCGATCTGGTTTGAAGTGGTGGATCTGGAGAGCCCTTACCATGCATTGCTTGGCCGACCTGCCTTGTCCAAATTCATGGCAGTTCCCCACTATGCATACCTCAAGATGAAGATACCAAGCACCAAAGGCGTCATCACCGTAGCCGGTGATTACAAGAAGTCCTCTGAGTGCGCAGCAGCCAGCAGTCGGCTGGCCGAGTCCCTTGTGATTGCCGAAGAAAAGAAGATGTTGGACCGAGTCGTGGCCATAGCCGGCAAGCAGTCGGCCTTGTCCCCCGATCCCAAGGAGCATGATGCTCAAGGATCTTTCCAGCCGGCCAAGGAGACGAAGAATATACCTCTTGACCCCGAGCACCCAGAGAGGTTTGCCGTCATCGGGGCAAACCTAAACAGCAAATAGGAAGGCGAGCTCGCCGATTTCCTCTGTGAGAATCGGGACATCTTTGCATGGTCCCCCAAGGACATGCCGGGCGTCCCGAAGGAATTCGCCGAGCACAAACTACACGTCCGAGAAGACGCAAAGCCAGTCAAACAACCCCTTCGCCGACTGTCGGAGGAGAAACGCAGGATTGTGGGAGAGGAGATAGCCCGGCTTCTGGCAGCCGGCTTCATTATGGAAGTTTTCTTTCCAGAGTGGCTCGCCAACCCAGTCCTCGTGCTAAAGAAGAACAACAAGTGGCGCATGTGTATAGACTACACGAGCCTCAACAAGGCCTGCCCCAAAGATCCCTTTGCCCTGCCGAGGATTGACCAAGTGATAGACTCCACGGCCGGATGCGAGCTGTTGAGTTTCTTGGATGCTTACTCAGGGTATCACCAGATAAAGTTGGACCCGGCAGACCGCCTGAAGACCGCCTTCATCACGCCATTCGGAGCCTTCTGCTACCTGACTATGACATTCGGCTTGAGAAATGCTGGTGCCACTTTTCAGCGTTGCATGCAGAAGTGCCTCCTTAAGCAACTCGGCAGAAATGCCCACGTCTATGTACACGACATTGTGGTGAAGATGGAGAAGCACGGAACCTTGCTGGAAGACCTCAAGGAAACATTTGAGAACCTACGCCGGTTCCAAATCAAGCTTAACCCCGAGAAATGCGTGTTCGGAGTGCCAGCCAGCCAGCTCCTAGGCTTCCTGGTCTCCGAACGCGGCATCGAATGCAATCCAGTAAAGATCAAGGCCATTGAGAGAATGGCGATTCCCACCAAACTTCGAGACGTCCAGAAGTTTACCGGATGCTTGGCCTCCCTAAACCGCTTCATCAGCTGGCTCGGAGAGAAAGCTCTCCCCCTCTACCGCCTCATGAAGAAGACCACTCACTTCAAGTGGAATGACCAAGCTGACCAAGCTTTCCACGAGCTGAAGAAGATGCTAGCCACACCGCCAGTCCTAGCGGCGCCGACTGAGAAAGAGCCCATGCTCCTCTACATTGCCGCAACCAGCCGGGTGGTCAGCACCGTCATCGTAGTCCAACGCCCAGAAGAAGGCCGAGCCCAGCCGGTCCAGAGGCCGGTGTATTATTTGAGCGAGGTGCTGTCTACCTCGAAGCAGAACTACCCGCACTACCAGAAGATGTGCTATGGCGTGTACTTCACCGCCAAGAAGCTGAAGCCCTACTTCCAAGAGCATCCCATCACGGTCGTATGCACCGCCCCGCTGGCCGAGATCATAGGCAGCCGAGATGCATCCGGCCGGGTGGCGAAATGGGCCATCGAGCTGGCCCCTTACACAATCTTCTACCAGCGTCGCACTGCCATCAAGTCCCAAGCATTGGCTGACTTCCTTGTCGACTGGGCCGAGACCCAGTACCTACCGCCGGCTCCCGACTCCACTCATTGGCGCATGCACTTCGATGGGTCCAAGATGCACACCGGCTTGGGAGCCGGCATCATCCTCACCTCTCCCAAAGGCGACAAGCTCAGATACACGCTACAAATTCACTTTGCTGCCTCCAACAACGTGGCCGAGTATGAGGCGCTCATACACGGGCTCCGGCTTGCCAAAGAACTCGGCATTCGCCGGATCCTATGTTATGGCGACTCGGACTTGGTGGTCCAGCAATCATTCGGCGACTGGGATGCCAAGGACGCAAATATGGCAAGCTACCGCTTCCTCGTTCAGCAGATCAACGGGTATTTTGAAGGATGCGAATTCCTCCACGTACCGCGAGCCGACAACGAGCCAGCTGATGCTCTGGCTCGAATAGGCTCCACTCGGCAAGCAATACCAACCGGCGTCTCTCTACAATGCCTCCTCAAGCCGTCTATCAAGCCGTCTCCAGAGTCCGATTCCATCTTCGTGCCGCCTGACCCCGACGCGGCCGGGTCTGGCTTGAAGAACCAAGCAGGTGGCCCGGGGACTTCGATAGTCGGCCAGGGGGTATCAGCAGGCGGCTTGGGGACTTCTGTAGTTACGCCCGACCCGGGGACTGCCTCACCCGGCTCGGGGACTGCGGTAGTCGGCCCGGAGACTACACCAACACAACAGGCGGTGGCCGACTCCAGCATTTCACCGCCCAGCCCGCCCGCCCTGGTCACAGTAGCTGTTTTGGCAATAGAAGAAGTCGCAGCTCCGTCATGGGCTCAATCCATCCTCAACTTCCTAATAAACCAAGATCTGTCGGCTGACGAAGTAGAGGCAAGACAAGTCCAACGCCGAGCCGGAGCATACACAATCGTCAACAGAGAGCTCGTCAAGTGCAGTGTCACTGGAGTCCTCCAGCGATGCGTCGAGCAAGAGAAGGGCATTGCAATCCTCAGAGACATCCACCAAGGAGAATGCGGCCAACATGCGGCCTCAAGATCACTCGTCGCCAAAGCCTCCCACCATGGTTTCTTTTGGCCGACTGCTTTGGATGACGCCAAGGAGTTAGTTAAACACTTCAAAGGGTGCCAACTCTTCAGCTCCAAGCAACACATGCCGGCTTCAGCACTCAAGACCATTCCCCTCACCTGGCCCTTCGCCGTTTGGGGACTGGACATGGTGGGCCCATTCAAGACGGCGCGCGGCGGCATGACACATCTGCTTGTCGCTGTGGACAAATTCACCAAATGGATTGAAGCAAAGCCGATCAAGAAGCTGAATGGGCCGACTGCCATCACATTTATCGCAGATATAACAACTCGGTACGGCGTGCCACACAGCATCATCACCGACAATGGCACAAATTTCGCCAAGGAAGCCTTGGCACGTTTCTGCGCGACGCAAGGTATCCGGTTGGATCTAGCATCCGTCGCCCACCCGCAGTCAAACGGCCAGGTCGAGCGAGCCAACGGCCTCATCCTTTCCGGCATCAAGCCCCAACTGATCGTACCACTGGAGCACTCAGCCGGTTGTTGGCTCGATGAGCTGCCAGCTGTCCTCTGGAGTCTGCGCACTACACCAAACAAGTCAACCGGCTTCACCCCTTTCTTCCTTGTGTATGGTGCCGAGGCGGTCATCCCAACTGACATCGAGTTCGACTCGCCTTGAGTAACCATGTACATGGAAGCGGAGGCCAAGGAAGCACGAGAAGACGGCGCCGACCTACTGGAAGAAAGCCGACTGTTAGCCCTCAGCCGGTCCGCCATCTATCAGCAGGGCCTGCGCCGCTACCACAGCCGGAAGGTCAAGCCAAGATCCTTCCAAGAGGGCGATCTTGTGCTCCAGCTGATCCAGCGAATAGCCGACCAGCACAAGCTCTCGGCCCCTTGGGAGGGCCCCTTCGTCATCAACAGAGCCTTAGGCAACGACTCCTACTACCTGATCGACGCGCAGAAGCCGAAGGCACGAAAGAGAGACGACTCCGGCAAGGAGTCGGAACGACCATGGAACGCCAACCTCCTCCGAAGGTTTTACAGCTGAAATGCAGTATGTATCACGCTAACTTTGGTACTAAGTACGAGACAATAGGGCCCCCGAGGAGAGCTCGGGGACTGCCATCTTTTGTCTATAAATGAAAAGTATCATGCTTATGGCCTTGTCATTGCATTCACTTTTTTTCGTCCAGCACCGGGTTCGACTAGTCGGCCCGGGGACTGGCCGCCTGGAGTTATATTAGAAGTCCTACCCGCAGTCAGACAAGTAGTGTGCCGGCTCCCAAGCCTTCTCTTGCCAAAAGTCGCAGTTCGAAGAACCGCCTGTCCGGCTGGCAAGAGTTAAGGGCAGGAACGGGTGCCCACACGAAAAACGGCTAGGGACTAACGGACTAATATAACAAAAGCCGGTTTTTCTCCCACTGCCGACCGGCTACCAAAGTAGACGGCCGGCCGGCTTCCATTCACCTCGCTCCAATCTAAGAAAGCTCGAGTACTTGCCTTCCCAGAAGGGGAAGACGGCAAAGGAAACAGCCTAAGGATAAAAAGCATACGTGAATGGAAACCAAACATGCACACGATAATATTTACATAAAAGACCTTCAAAAGGCCAGCATTCAACATAGTTTGGATACACCCCCAGTGGGTGGAACTGTGGAAGCTTAATAAAATTGTTCAGAAGGCAACAAGCAGGAAAAAACAAGGACGGCAGATTAAGCCGATGGAGCGACCGAAGAGCCGGGCAGGTCGGTGGAGACGGCAGTGCCGGCTGGAGGAGCAGCTGGCTGGCGAACCTCGGCATGATAACCGCCTCCCGCAGAGGGCGCGCTTGCGCGCGCCTCGTTGCTGGAGGCACGGTCAGGCTGAGGTTGGCTGGCTGTTCCACCGGCCGGCTCGACGTCTTCGTCTTCCTCTCCTTTGTCGTCTTCGCCTTCGTCGCTGGAGGCGATTTCTTCTGCCGAGTCTTCACCCGCCGCCAGATCCAGCCCGAACCACTCCTCCGGCTGGGCAACGCTGTCATCATTAATCTCGGGAGCAAAGACGCTGATGTCAGTACACTCGGCGATTGTCAATGCGCGCTGAGCGATAGTCGGCCGCACCTCCGCTAGCTCTTCATCGGCCTCCAGCCGCCAGGTGCGCAGCTGGTCCAGGTTCAGCCCCGGATACCAAGCTCGGACGAACTCCAGCGCCCGCCAAGCTCCAAGCCGGGCCACCGACGCCTTCCAGGCCTCGAAGCGGCCAACCGCAACCTCCAGCCAGTCGGCAGTCCGACTCGGGGTGCGGGGAATCGCCTCGCTTGGCCAGAGGGCGGCCAACACCTGCGCTCCGGCGCGCTGGAGGCGGTGGAGCATACGATGAGCCGGCTACAGCCGTGCTTGCACCGCCAAGAGTTGCTCTTCGAGCGACCGACTCGCGTCCGGCGCGACTTCAGCCCCCGCCTGCCGACGCGCTTCGCGATGGGCCTCGATGGATTGGGCGGCGAGGACGGAGTAGCCAGGAAAGTAGTCTGCACAGAGAATAAAAAGCAGCTCAAGTCAGAACACAAGTCAGGCGGCAAGGGGCAGGCAAGGAGCGAGGAAGGCGGCTTGCCGTCGATCAAATCCTCAATACGGCCGAAGTCTTCATTCAGCGCTTGCCTAGTCTCAGCCCAGCCCGCCGCTTCAGTCTCGAACTCGGCCTTCAGGGCGGCTTCGTTATCCTGCACCTTCTTCAGAGCCGCCTTGTGGCTCTCCTCCTGGTCAGCCAGCTTCTTGGCCAGGCGGTCACGCTCCAGGACCAAGGCGTCGCACTCGGTTTCCTTGGCACGAAGGGCGGCCTGCGCCTCGCTGAGCTGCCCCCTTAAGTCGGCGTTGGCTTCTGCGAGCACGAAAGACAAAAGAAAAACCAGTAAGGTGAAGTCGTCAGGAAAGATCCGACCCGACTGCTCAGCAGTCGGCCCGAATCTCGGGGACTACACCCAGTGGGTGCGCTGACGCGCCCCCACAGGAGATGAACGAAACCAAGTACGTACTCCGTCTGCTGATCAGGTCTTCGGTTCTCCGACCCAGCTCCTGGGCCTGGGAGTTGAAGGCGGCAGCGCGGAGGTTATGATACTCCTGGAAGATTAGACAGGAGGCAAGAATAAGGTAGTCGTCAAGGAAGATCCGACCCGACTGCTCAGCAGTCGGCCCGAATCTCGGGGACTACACCCAGTGGGTGCACTGACGTGCCCCCATGGAAGAAATCAAGAGAACAAAGCAACCAAAGATAGAAGACTCACCCAGATGACGGCCCGCGTCGCAAGGAACTCCTGGGTGTATTGCTGCAGCGAGGCGGCTTGGGCCTGAAGCCGGTTCCGAACCTCTTGGGCCGCCACATTCAGCTTGCCCGTCCCGCCGCTGGGAGTCCACTCGGACGTGCCGGTGCTGGCCGCCTCCAAGGCCTCCGCCGTCCGGCATGCACCCGAAGCTCAGTGCGGCTCCGGCCCCCTGCGCGCTGGCGCACTACCGGCTGCACCTCGAGGCCGGCTCCCGCTTCCGGCTCACCCCCAGCCGGCTGCTCTGGCGCCACAGCCGACTGGCCGCCTTGGCCCGCTCCGGTTGGCACTGCCGGCGGCGCCCTCTCCACAAAGATCACGGAGTCCTCCCTCCGCTCCATCACCGGTGGTTCTTGGTCGACCTCCTCCAGCGGAGGCACATGAATGTTGGGGGCCACGGCGCGGAGGGGAATGGCTAGCAGCGGAGGCTGGTTGTGCGAAGCCTCCGCCTCCGTCTCCGCAGCCGCCACCTCCGTCCGAGCCTTGGCTGCTGCGTCGGCCTGCTCCTTCATCGCCTGAGCGGCCCTTCGCTCCGCCGCCTCCCGCTCCTCCCGTGCCTCTCATGCGTTCTGCTCCGTGGCCTCCCTGAGGTCGGCACGGGGATCCACGCGGCGGGAGCCTGAAGACCCTCCAGTCGGCCTGACTACGGAGCCGCCCGGACCCCGCTCAAGGGAAAGCGGCGCCCTGTCCGGCGAGCAAAGAAAGGTTTAGAAGAGTTTTCAATCGAAAAGAAGAACAACAAAAAATATATCCAAGCATTCGACGACTTACGCTGAGATCGCCTGCGGCTGCTTCACCGCCTTGCGGAAGCGGGCTGCCTTCGCGGCCGCCTCATCTCGCTTGGTCGCCGCTATGGAAGCCTTGGACTTCTTCGGACGGCTGCCGAAGAGGATCGACACGGCCCGGCGCTTCTGGGCGCCGCCGCTAGTAGCCAGCGCGGCGGACGAGCTCGCGCTTTGATGATCAGGCGCCGGCTGGCGGCGTGGGGCGACTTCAACCTCGGCATCATCCGGCCAGTCCTCGAAGCCGGCCGTGAGCCCCGCGCCTCCGGCCCCGTCGCTTTCCCCCACGATGGCGTCTTCCATGGCGGCCGCTCCCAAGTCCGGGTCGTCGGCGTCGTCCACCATGCAGTTGGGGAGGAGCTGGCGCTCTACCCCCGCGGCCCCAGCTGTCGGCGGGAGAAGAGGGTTCTGCAAAAGGCAAATGAACTGATCAAGAGTCGGCTATCATGAGGCCAGCTACGAAAGGAAGAAAAGAAGAAAAAACTTACGACGGGCGGAGGGTTGGCGCGAGAGTACGGCCCCTTGCCGTACCGCCAATCCTCGGCGAGCTTGCAGTTGGAGATATAGTTCACCATGTAGGAGACCTCCGCATGAGGCATCTCCCTGGTGCTCAGCCGGCATGGGTCGAAGCGGCCGCTCATCTGACAAACCATGTGAGGCCGGCTTTGGAGGGGAAGAACCCGGCGTTCCACGAAGGCGGCCACCAAGTCGGCTCCGGTCAGGCCCTTCGACTGGATCATCACCCGAAGCCGGGAGACGGCTGCGTTCCCGGCCTAAGACAGCGACCTGGCCCGGTAGCTCCACGAAGGCTGCCTCCCAGCCGGCGGGCCGGCTACGTAATCCGGCAGGTTGACGTAGTCGCCTTGCTGGGCGGCGTTCCTCACGTAGAAATAAGACTTCTGCCAAAGCTTCACCGACTGGATCAGTGGAATGGACGGGAACGGATTGTTCTCGCTCGCCCGCCTCATGGTGATGAAGGCTCCATAGGGGGCGGGCACGCCCGCGACGACGGTGCCGAGTTTGCTCTGGAAGAATTCCGCCCAGAGCTCGAGCGTGGGGAGGACCCCAAGGAAGCCCTCGCACAGCGTGACAAAGGCCGACAGCAGCATCACCGCGTTGGGCGTGAGGTGATGCCGCTGGAGGTTGTAGAATTCGAGGAAGGCCCAGAGGAACCCGCTCGCCGGAAGGCCGAAGCCGCACAGGCAGTGCGAGCGGAAGATCACCCGCTCGCCTTCCTCCGGTGCCGGCGAAATCTCCTTCTCCGGTGCTAGACGAACCCGAACGAAGTTCTCGCCGGGCAGGCGTCGCGTCTGGCGGAGGAACGCGACGTGGTCCTCATGGACGTTGGAGCCATCCCACGAGCTTGACAGTGCCATGGGGCAGCGCAGCGAGAAGCAAGACGATGCAGCGGCGGAACGGCGCGGCAAAGAGCTGCTACGGGGAAGAGAAGAAGAAGGAGGGCGAGAAGGGGGCGGAGTGAAGGAGAGCGTGCGAGCCTCTGCCGCTCCCCCTCCTCCCCCTACTTATAGACCGCGCGGCGGAGCCGAGGAGGCGCAGTGTGGGGGAACATGGGGATCAACTGCGCCCACTCCCCCACGTCCCGCGATTACTGTGCCTTAATGGCAGAATAAAACCACCGCGGGAAGGCGAGCGGTCCATGTGGGCCACGTTCCCGCCTACGAGAAACGGAGCTCTCTGATGTTGGCGCACACAAGCAAAGCCGGCCCCTCAGGATAGGAAGCTGACCAAGCTTCTCGTCCCTTTATCAGCCTCAAAGCTCGCTTAGCTTCGGGGACTACTGTCGGAGTAAGTGACCACGGGTAGCCTAGCCGGCTCCCCCTGGCCTTTTTGAAAAAATTATGAGCCGATCCGGCTCTCAAGAATCCAAGACATGGGGCCGCCTTCCCCTGGCCGGCTGTCTCCCAAGCCGGCTATTGGAAGGCGGCCTGACTTCAGCCCTCATGAAGAAAGCCGCGGGAGGGCCGGCTCCGAGGAGCCGGCTGCGAGAAGGCCGCCTCCAAGGAGCCGGCTCCCATAAAGCGGTCAAGACCGTACCCCTGAAGTCTGCATCCGCATAACGGCGATGTGACGGGGCGTGGCTACAGTGAAGCCTGCCACCCCCGAATCCCGGAGCGCGCCTGGCACAGTGCGCCGTACGGGTGGCCGTGACCCGTTCGGCGCGGCACTGTTGCCACACTGGCCCTAATGTCATCCATGACGGGCTACCAGTACGGCCCACGGGCGGTGGGCCCCTTCAGGCAGAGAGACACCTGAAGGCGGCCTGGCCTCCCCCAGTCGGCCCGAGACGGAGCTGGCTCTCTCCAGCCGGCTTGCCACCCCCTCAAAGGAGACGCCCCATTAAGGAGACAAGACGCGGTGAGGCTACATTGGTCACCCGCCGGACGGCAGCACTGTAGCCATGCTTACCTCAGCGAAGCCCTCATCACCAAGATTGAGCAACAGTAACCAGCCACCGACAAGGCCCTAGAGAGTGGGGCCTGCCTGTCGACCAGGGAGCCGGCAGCTAGCGGGACCCACCAGCCGGCGGGCCCCAGCAGCCGGCGCAGAAGCTGGAGAGCGAAGACACAGACGGCTGGGCCCCATGCCCAGCCGGATTACCATTGTACCCCCGGGGGGTAGGCCTATATAAACCCCCCGGGACACCCATGCAAAGGGTTGATCCCTGCTAGTTTTAGACACCATGTAGGGAGGAGAAGAGAGCAAGTAGAGCCCTTCTTCCTCCTCTCGCCAAACAGCTCAAGGAGCATCGTGTAGCTACTTGTTCATCTAGTGATCATGTGGAGACCCCGCAGAGCAGCAGTAGGGGTGTTATCTCCATGGAGAGCCCTGAAGCTGGGTAAGATTCGCCGGCGTGCATGTCTTCGCCTCATCCTGTTTCCAGGCACCGGCGATGTTTTACTGGCTCCCACAATGATAAGCCACCCGCTGGCATATGTCGCACCTACCACCCGACAATTATGATGATGTCCTATCGAGTGGGCCCAGAGATACCTCTCCGTTACACGGAGTGACAAATCCCAGTCTCAATTCGTGCCAACCCAACAGACACTTTCGGAGATACCTGTAGTGTACCTTTATAGCCACCCAGTTACGTTGTGACGTTTGGCACACCCAAAGCACTCCTACGGTATCCGGGAGTTGCACAATCTCATGGTCTAAGGAAATGACACTTGACGTTAGAAAAGCTTTAGCATACGAACTACACGATCTTTGTGCTAGGCTTAGGATTGGGTCTTGTCCATCACATCATTCTCCTAATGATGTGACCCCGTTATCAACGACATCCAATGTCCATGGTCAGGAAACCGTAACCATCTATTGATCAACGAGCTAGTCAACTAGAGGATTACTAGGGACATGTTGTTGTCTATGTATCCACACATGTATCTGAGTTTCCTATCAATACAATTCTAGCATGGATAATAAACGATTATCATGAACAAGGAAATATAATAATAACCAATTTATTATTGCCTCTAGGGCATATTTCCAACAGTCTCCCACTTGCACTAGAGTCAATAATCTAGTTAACATCGCCATGTGATTAACACTCACAGGTCACATCGCCATGTGACCAACACCCAAGAGTCTACTAGACTCAATGATCTAGTTCACATCACTATGTGATAAACACTCAAAGAGTTCTGGGTTTGATCATGTTATGCTTGTGAGAGAGGTTGTAGTCAACGGGTCTTGCCATATTCAGATCCCTATGTATTTCGCAAAACTTTATATCGTAGATGCTGCTACAACGTTCCACTTGGAGCTATTCCAAATTGTTGCTCCATTATACATATTCGGTATCTCTACTCAGAGCTATCCGGATAGGTGTTAAGCTTGCATCGACGTAACTCTTTACGTCGAACTCTTTATCACCTCCATAACCGAGAAACATTTCCTTATTCCTCTAAGGATAATTTTGACCGCTATCTGGTGATCTACTCCTAGATCACCTTTGTACCCTCTTGCCAGACATGTGGCAAGGCACACATCAGGTGTGGTACTCAGCATGGCATACCGTATAGAGCCTATGACAAGATCATAGGGGACGACCTTCGTCCTTCCTCTTTCTTCTGCCGTGGTCAATCTGTGAGTCTTACTCAACTTCACACCTTACAACTCAGGTAAGAACCCCTTCCTTGACTGATCTATTTTGAACTCCTTCAAAAACATGTCAAGGTGTGCGTTCTTTGAAAGTATCATCAGGCGTCTTGATCTATCTCTATAGATCTTGATGCCCAATATGTAAGCAGCTTTATCCAGGTCTTCCTTTGAAAATCACTCTTCAAACAAACCGTTTATGCTTTCCAGAAATTCTACATTATTTCGGATCAACAATATGTCATCCACATATACTTATCAGAAATGTTGTAGTGCTCCCACTCACTTTCTTGTAAATACAAGTTTCTAACAAACATTGTATAAACCTAAAAGCTTTGATTACTCCATCAAAGCATATATTCCGACTCCGAGATGCTTGCTCTAGTCCATAGAAGGATTGCTGGAGCCAACATACCTTTTAGCATCCTTAGGATCGTCAAAAACTTTTATTGTATCACATACAACTTTTCTTACGAAAACTTGGTAAGAAAACTTGTTTTGACATCCATCTGTAAGATTTCATAATCGAAAAATACAGCTAATGCTAACATGATTCCGACGGACTTAAGCATCGCTATGGATGAGAAATTCTCATCGTAGTCAACTCCTTGAACTTGTGAAAAGACTCTTTCCCACAAGTCGAGCTTCATAGACGGTAACATTACCGCCCACGTCCGTCTTCTTCTTAAAGATCCATTTATCTCAATGGCTTGCCGATCATCGGGCAAGTCCACCAAAATCCATACATGGATCCTATCTCGGATTTCATGGCTTCTAACCATTTGTCGGAATACGGGCCCACCATCGCTTCTCCATAGCTCGTAGGTTCATTGTTGTCTAACAACATGATATCTAAGACAGGATTACTGTACCACTCAGGAGTAGTACATATCCTTGTCGACCTACGATGTTCGATAGCAACTTGATCTGAAGCTTCATGATCACTATCATTAACTTCCTATTCAACAGACGTAGGCGCCGCAGAAAACATCTTTCTGTGTTGCATCACTCTCTGGTTGAAGTAAAGGTTTGACAACCTCATCAAGTTCTATCTTCCTCCCACTCAATTCTTTCGAGAGAAACTCCTTCTCGAGAAAGGACCTGTTCTTAGCGACAAACAATTTGCCCTCGGATCTGAGATAGAAGGTATACCCAACTGTCACCTTTGGGTATCCTATGAAGATGTGTTTGTCCGCTTTTGGGTTCGAGCTTCTCCTGCTAAAGCCTTAAGCATCGCAGCCCCAAACATTAAGAAACGACAACTTTGGTTTCTTGCCAAACCAATGTTCATACAACGTCATCTCAATGGACTTAGATGGTGTCCTATCTAAAGTGAATGCAGATGTCTCTAACGCATAACCTCAAAATGAAAACGGTAGATTGGTAAGAGACATCATAGATCGCACCATATCTCATAAGGTTCGATTACGACGTCCGGACACACCATTACCTTATGGTGTTCAGGTGGCTTCAACTGCGAAACAATTCCACAATGTCTTAAGTGATTGCCAAACTCATAACTCAGAAAATCCCCTTTTGATCAGATCATAGGAACATGATCTTCTTTGTTATGATGATTCTTAACTTCACTCTGAAATCTCTTGAACTCTTCAAACGTTTCAGACTTTGTGCTTCATTAAGTAGATATACCTATATCTACTCAAATCGTCAGTGAATATGAGAAAATAGCAATATCCACTGCATGCTTCAATTCTCATTGGATCACACGCATCAGCATGCATGATCTCCAACAAGTCACTTGCCCGTTTCATTGTACCTGAAAACGGGGTCTTAGTCATCCTGCCCATGAGGCATGGCTCGCATGTGTCAAACGATTCAAAATCAAGTGACTCCAAACATCCATCGACATGGAGTTTCTTCATGCATCTTACGCCAATATGACCTAAGCGGCAGTGCCACGAGAAAGTGGTACTATCATTATTAACTCTACATCTTTTGGCGTGAACATGTGTATTACCACGACCGAGATTCAATGAACCATTCACATAGGGTGCATGACCATGAAAGGTATCATTCATGTAAACAGAATAACCATTATTCTCTAACTTAAATGAATGACCGTATTGCAATGAACATGATCTAATCATATTCATGCTCAACGTAGACACCTGATAACATTTATCTAGGTTCAATACTAATCCCGAAGGCAGATGGAGCATGCGATGGTGATCTCATCAACTTTGGAAACACTTCCAACACACATCGTCACCTCGCCCTTAGCCAGTCTCCGTTTAGTCCGTAGCTTTTGCTTCAAGTCACCAATACTAGCAATTGAACCGGTATCCAATACCCAGGTGCTACCAGGAGTACTAGTGAGGTACACATTAATAACACGTATATACTTTGTTGAAGTTGCCAGCCTTCTTATCTACCATGCATTTGGGGTAATTCCGCTACCAGTGACCATTCCCCTTACAATAGAAGCACTTAGTCTCGGGTTTGGGTTCAACCTTGGGTTCCTTCACTGGAGCGGCAACTAATTTGCCATCCATGAAGTTTCCCTTCTAGCCCTTGCCCTTCTTGAAACCAGTGGTCTTGTTAAACCATCAACACTTGATGCTCCTTCTTGATTTCTACCTTTTGCGGTCTTAAGCACCGCGAACAGCTCCAGGATCAACTCCATCCCTTGCATGTCATAGTTCATCACGAAGATCTAGTAGCTGAGTGATAGTGACTAGAGAACTCTATCAATCACTATCTTATCTGGAAGTTTAACTCCCACTTGATTTAAGTGATTATAGTACCCAGACATTCTGAGCACATGCTCACTAGCTGAGCTATTCTCCTCCATCTTGTTGGCAAAAGAACTTGTCAGAGGTCTCACACCTCTCAACACGGGCATGAGCCTGAAATCCCAATTTCAGCTCTTGGAACATCTCATATGTTCTCTGGCATTCAAAACGTCATTGGAATCCCGATTCTAAGCCGTAAAGTATGGTGCACTAAACTATCAAGTAGTCATCAGGATGTGTCTGTCGGGTGTTCACAACATCCACAGACGATGTTGTAGGGGTTTGCACATCGAGTGGTGCATGAAAGACGTAAGCCTTCTGTGTAGCAGTGAGGACACTCCTCGGACTACGGACCTAGTCCGCATCATTGCTTACAATATCTTTCAACTTAATCTTTCTCTAGGAACGTATTGAAATAGGGAGCTACAACGTGAGCTATTTATCTACAACATATTTGCAAAGACAATTTAGACTATGTTCATGATAATTGAGTTCATTTAATGAACTCCCACTCAGATAGACATCCCTCTAGTCATCTAAGTGAAACATGATCCGAGTCAACTAGGCCGTGTCCGATCATCATGTGAGATGGACTAGTCAACATCAGTGAACATATTCATGTTGATCGTATCTTCTATACGACTCATGCTCGACCTTTCGGTCTTCCGTGTTCCGAGGCCATGTCTGTACATGCTAGGCTCGTCAAGTCAACCTAAGTGTTTTTGCTGTGTAAATCTGGCTTACACCTGTTGTATTCGAACGTTAGAATCTATCACACCCGATCATCACATGGTGCTTCGAAACAACGAACCTTCGCAACGGTGCACAGTTAGGGGGAACACCTTTCTTGAAATTTTAGTGAGGGATCATCTTATTTAAGCTACCGTCGTTCTAAGCAAATAAGATGTAAAACATGATAAACATCACATGCAATCAAATAGTGACATGATATGGCCAATATCATTTTGCTCCTCTCGATCTCCATCTTCGGGGATCCATGATCATCGTTGTCACCGGCATGACACCATGATCTCCATCATCATGATCTCCATCATTGTGTCTTCTTGAAGTTGTCTCGTCATCTATTACTTCTACTACTATGGCTAACGCTTTAGCAATAAAGTAAAGTAATTACATGACATTTATGTTGACACGCAGGTCATAAATAAATTAAGACAACTCCTATGGCTCCTGCCGGTTGTCATACTCATCGACATGCAAGTCGTGATTCCTATTACAAGAACATGATCAATCTCATACATCACATATACCATTCATCACATCCTTTTGGCCATATCACATCACAAGGCATATGCTGCAAAAACAAGTTAGACGTCCTCTAATTGTTGTTGCAAGTTTTTTACGTGGCTGCTATAGGTTTCTAGCAAGAACGTTTCTTACCTACGCGAAAACCACAACGTGATATGCCAATTTCTATTTACCCTTCATAAGGACACTTTTCATCGAATCCGATCCGACTAAAGTGGGAGAGACAGACACCCGCTAGCCACCTTATGCAACTAGTGCATGTTAGTCGGTGGAACCAGTCTCACGTAAGAGTACGTGTAAGGTCGGTCCGGGCCGCTTCATCCCACGATGCCGCCGAATCAAGATAAGACTAGTAACGGCAAGCAAATTGACAAAATCGACGCCCACAACAACTTGTATTCTACTTGTGCATAGAAACTACGCATAGACCTAGCTCAAGATGCCACTGTTGGGGAACGTAGCAGAAATTCAAAATTTTCTACGCATCACCAAGATCAATCTATGGAGTAATCTAGCAACGAGGGAAGGAGAGTGCATCTACATACCCTTGTAGATCGCTAAGCGCAAGCGTTCAGGTGAACGGGGTTGACGGAGTCGTACTCGTCGTGATCCAAATCACCGATGATCCTAGTGCCGAACGGACGTCACCTCCGTGTTCAACACACGTACAGCTCGGTGACGTCTCCTACGCCTTGATCCAGCAAGGGGAGAAGGAGAGGTTGGGAAGACTCCATCCAGCAGCAGCACGACGGCGTGGTGGTGGTGGAGGAGCGTGGTACTCCAGCAGGGCTTCGCCAAGCACCTCAAGAGACGAGGAGGGAGAGGGGTAGGGCTGCGCCAAGACGGAGATGTTCTCGTGTTTCTGGCAGCCCCAAACCCCCACTATATATAGGGGAAAGGGAGGGGCTGCGCCCCCACCTAGGTTTCCACCCCTAGGGGTGGCGGCCAGCCCTAGATCCCATCTAGGGGGCGGCCAAGGGGGGAGAGAGGGGGGAGGGCGCACCACTAGGTGGGCCTTAGGCCCATCTGAGCCTAGGGTTTCCCCCTTTTCCCTTCTCTCTTCGCCTTGGGCCCTGGTGGGGGGGCGCACCAGCCCACCTGGGGCTGGTCCCCTTCCACACTTGGCCCATGCAGCCCTCCGGGGCTGGTGGCCCCACTTGGTGGACCACCGGGACCCTCCCGGTGGTCCCGGTACATTACCGATAGAACCCGAAACTTTTCCGGCGACCAAATATATAAATCTTTACCAACGGACCATTCCGGAACTCCTCGTGACGTCCGGGATCTCATCCGGGACTCCAAACAACATTCGGTAACCACGTATATCTATTCCCTATAACCCTAGCATCATCGAACCTTAAGTGTGTAGACCCTACGGGTTCGGGAACCATGCAGACATGACCGAGACAACTCTCCGGTCAATAACCAACAGCGGGATCTGGATACCCATGTTGGCTCCCACATGTTCCATGATGATCTCATCGGATGAACCACGATGTCAAGGATTCAATCAATCCCGTATACAATTCCCTTTGTCTAGCGGTACGATACTTGCCCGAGATTCGATCGTCGGTATCCCGATACCTTGTTCAATCTCGTTACCAGCAAGTCTCTTTACTCGTTCCGTAACACATCATCCCGTGATCAACTCCTTGGTCACATTGTGCACATTATGATGATGTCCTACCGAGTGGGCCCAGAGACACCTCTCCGTTACACAGAGTGAAAAATCCCAGTCTCGATTCGTGCCAACCCAACAGACACTTTCGGAGATACCTGTAGTGTACCTTTATAGCCACCCAGTTACGTTGTGACGTTTGGCACACCCAAAGCACTCCTACGGTATCCGGGAGTTGCACAATCTCATGGTCTAAGGAAATGACACTTGACATTAGAAAAGCTTTAGCATACGAACTACACGATCTTTGTGCTAGGCTTAGGATTGGGTCTTGTCCATCACATCATTCTCCTAATGATGTGATCCCGTTATCAACGACATCCAATGTCCATGGTCAGGAAACCGTAACCATCTATTGATCAACGAGCTAGTCAACTAGAGGCTTACAAGGGACATGTTGTTGTCTATGTATCCACACATGTATCTGAGTTTCCTATCAATACAATTCTAGCATGGATAATAAACGATTATCATGAACAAGGAAATATAATAATAACCAATTTATTATTGCCTCTAGGGCATATTTCCAACACTTAATGCTTCTTATTTTGCCCAAACAGTAAAGGATGCACCTTCTCAAATGTTCCCCACAAAAGCACCGGGACCCGATGGGTTCCCGACGTTGTTTTTCCAGAAGAATTGAAGCATTTGTGGTGATGAGGTGAACAAAGATGGATCTTCGTGTGCTGAATGGGGAAGACTCTCTAGAGGTTATTAACAAATGTTTATTGTTTTAATCCCTAATGTATCTAATCCAAACTATCTTACCCAATTCCATATGATTAGCTTGTGCATTGTAATCTTTAAGATTATTTCCGAAGTGCATGCTAACCGCCTGAAAAAGATTTTACCACGGATAATTTCACCTGAGCAGTCTGCATTGTACCAGGAAGGCTCATTACTGATAATGTTTTTGTGGACAATTGCTTGTTGACGTTCAAGGATAATATTGATGGAGCTAATTCAATGAAAACGATGATCGATAAATATTATCAAGCCTCGAAGCAGTGAGTTAATCTAGCGAAATCGAACATTTCTTTAGTAAAGGATGTCCAAATGATAGAAGAGAGGCAACTAAGGGCCTTTTGATGTACCAAACGAATCATCATCGGAGAGATATTTGGGGCTACCAATTAATGTCGGGAAATAAAAAATAACTCTTTCAAGTATATTAAAGATAGACTTTGGGACAAGGTTAAAGGATGGATTGAGAGATGCATGTCAGGAGCAGGCAAAGAGATCTTGATAACATGTGGTGTAAAGTCTGTTCCAATATCTTATATGAATTTCTTCCTGTTGCCTAGGGGTTTATGTGAAAAGATTGATACGATGTTGCGTAAGTTTTCTTAGGGAAACAAAAATGGAAAGAGAATAGTTGCTTGGATCTCTTGGGATGTATTGACTATGCCAAAATACATGGGTGGTATTGGCTTTAGGGATACACAACTGTTTAATCTGGCGATGCTCGCTAAGCAATCATGAAGGTTGCTACGGTAGGTGGATTCCCTCAGCGTCAAGTTATCGAAGGTTGTATATTTTCCCACTTGTGATGTGCTCATGGCAGAGCTAGGTTCTCACCCATCCCAAGTTTGGCATGTTATTCATGAAGGAATGGTGGTCCTGAAGCAAGGGTTGATAAGATGTATTGGTGATGGTGCTTCTACCAAGATCTGGGATGACAATTGGCTACCCAGGGATCATTGATACGTCTCAAACATATCTACTTTTTCGAACACTTTTGCTCATGTTTTGGAATCTAGTTTGCATGATTCGAATGGAACTAACCCGGACTGATGTTGTTTTCAGTAGAACTACCATGGTGTTATTTTTTTTGCAGAAATAGAAGTTCTCGGATGGAGTTGAAATTTTATGGAGAATTTTTCTGGAATATATAAAAATACCAGTGAAAATATCTACTGGAGGGGGGGCCACCAAACAACCATAAGTTCAGGTGGCACCCCCCTTGGGCCTGCCACCCAGGCTTGTGGGACCTTTGAGCCTCCATTTGCCCTACCTCCAACTTCAAAAATACTATCTCACGGAGAAAAAAAATCAAAGAACAAGAATCATTGTGTTTTATGATACGGAGCCTCCACCACCACTTGTTCTTTCATCGGAAGGGATGAACTGGAGTCCATTCGGGGATCCGGAGAGGGGGGTCATCATCATCATCATCAACCCTTCTCCATCAACAATTCCATCATCATCATCCTGGAGTGAGTAATCCCTCCATAGGCTTGCTGGGCAGTGATGAGTTGGATGAGATTTATCATGTAATCGAGTCAATTTGTTAGGGCTTGATCCCTAGTATCCCCTATGTTCTGAGATTGATGTTGCTATGACTTTGCTATGCTCAATGCTTATCACTAGGCCTCGATTGCCATGATTTCATATCTGAACCCTCTATGTTTTCATGAATATATTTGAGTTCTTGATCCTATCTCCTAGTTATATGCACTTGTTATTGTTCTGATCCGTAGACCCCAGAGTGGCAATAGTTGGGATACTCTTCAAGGATGACTGTAATTCGAGGAGTTCATGTATTCACCATATGTTAATGCTTTGTTCAGGTTCTCTATTAAAAGGAGGCCTTAAAATCCCTTAGTTTTCTTATGGACCCCGGTGGCACGGGAGGGTAGGATAAAAAATGTCACGCAAGTTCTTATTATAAGCATGTATGACTGTATACGGAATACATGCCTACATTGAATTGATGAATTGGAGCCATTTGTGTCACTCTAGGCTATGATTGTTATACGATGAATGTCATCCAACACAAATATCTATCACTAATCTAATGCCTACATTGTGCTCATATTGATCTTTGCTAAGTGACTACTCACTATCGCAGGATGCTGCTGAAGCGACACATGTATCACAGACCCTTCGACCAAACTGTGTGCGATGCATGAATCGCAAACGGTGTCGTACCAAAACTGTCACCAATAAAATGAACTATGTGCAATGGTCGAGGCATCAAGCATGATTTAGATTAGAGTCGCGGGTGCGATATGTGCAATACAGTTGATCCATATGAATTGTTCGCAACGGTGAAACAACAGAAACGGCCCGCCAAATCAAGATGTGTGCGATAGACATCATACAGTTCACTCGGATGAACTATTTGCGATAAGCGAAAATAACATAAACGGCAAAGCAGATCAAAGGTGTGTGCGATAGATGGCATACAATTCACTCAAGTGAACTGTCTGCTGATGACCCACAAGTATATGAGATCAATTGTAGCCTTTTCGATAAGTAAGAGTGTCGAACCCAATGAGGAGTGATACGTCCATTTTGCATCATGCTTTTATATCAATATTTATTGCATTATGGGATGTTATTACACATTATGTCACAATACTTATGCCTATTCTCTCTTATTTTACAAGGTTTACATAAAGAGGGAGAATGCCGGCAGCTGGGATTCTGGGCTGAAAAAGGAGCAAATATTAGAGACCTATTCTGCACAGCTCCAAAAGTCCTGAAACTTCACAGAAGTCATTTTTAGAATATATAAAAAATATTGAGCGCAAGAAGTTTCGGAGGGGGGCCACACCCTGCCCACGAGGGTGGGGGCGCGCCCTACCCCCCTGGGCGCACCCCTACCTCGTGGGCCCCCTGGTGGCCCTCCGATGCCCATCTTCTGCTATATGGAATCTTTCGATGAGAAAAAAAATCATAAGCCAGCTTTCGGGACGAGACTCCGCCGCCACAAGGCGGAACCTTGGCGGAACCAATCTAGGGCTCCGGCAGAGCTGTTCTATCGGGGAAACTTCCCTCCGGGAGGGGGAAATCATCGCCATCGTCATCACCAACGATCCTATCATTGGGAGGGGGTCAATCTCCATCAACATCTTCACCAGCACCATCTCCTCTCAAACCCTAGTTCATCTCTTGTATCCAATTCTTGTCTCTAAATATGGGATTGGTACCTGCGGGTTGCTAGTAGTGTTAATTACTCCTTGTAGTTGATGCTAGTTGGTTTATTTGGTGGAAGATCGTATGTTCAGATCCTATATGCATATTAATACCCTCTGATTATGAACATGAATATGCTTTGTGAGTAGTTACGTTTGTTCCTGAGGACATGGGAGAAGTCTTGCTATTAGTAGTCATGTGAATTTGGTATTCGTTCGATATTTTGATGAGATGTATGTTGTCTCTCCTCTAGTGGTGTTATGTGAACATCGACTACATGACACTTCACCATTATTTGGGCCTAGAGGAAGTCATTGGGAAGTAATAAGTAGATGATGGGTTGCTAGAGTGACAGAAGCTTAAACCCTAGTTTATGCGTTGCTTCGTAAGGGGCTGATTTGGATCCATATGTTTCATGCTATGGTTAGGTTTACCTTAATACTTTTGTTGTAGTTGCGAATGCTTGCAATAGAGGTTAATCATAAGTGGGATGCTTGTCCAAGTAAGGGCAGTAACCAAGCACCGGTCCACCCACATTATCAAAGTACCGAACGCGAATCATATGAACATGATGAAAACTAGCTTGACGATAATTCCCATGTGTCCTCGGGAGCGCTTTTCTCTATATAAGAATTTGTCCAGGCTTGTCCTTTGCTACAAAAAGGATTGGGCCACCTTGCTGCACCTTATTTACTTTTGTTACTTGTTGCTCGTTACCAATTATCTTATCACAAAACTATCTGTTACCTATAATTTCAGTGCTTGCAGAGAATACCTTGCTGAAAACCGCTTATCATTTCCTTCTGCTCCTCGTTGGGTTCGACACTCTTACTTATCGAAAGGACTATGATAGATCCTCTATACTTGTGGGTCATCAAGACTCTTTTCTGGCGCCTTTGTCGGGGAGTGAAGCGCCTTTGGTAGGTGGAATTTGGTAAGGAAAAATTTATATAGTGTGCTGAAATTTACTGTCACTTGGTACTATGGAAAGTAATCCTCTGAGGGGCTTGTTCGGGGTATCTTCACCCCGACCAGTAGAGCAAAGAGTTGCTCCTCAACCTATTGAACCTATTGAAAATGAAAATGTCTACTTTGAGATTCCTTCGGGTATGATAGAAAAACTGCTAGCTAATCCTTTTGCAGGAGACGGAACAATGCATCCTGATGAGCACCTAATATATGTGGATGAAGTTTGTGAATTAATTAAGCTTGTAGGTGTGCCCGATGATGTTATTAAGAAGAAGGTCTTCTCTTTATCTTTGAAGGGAGATGCATTGACATGGTATATGCTATGTGATGATATGGGATCATGGAACTACAAACGATTGAAATTGGAATTTCATCAGAAGTTTTATCCTATGCATCTTGTTCATCATGATCGCAATTATATATATATATATATATATATATATATATATATATATATATATATATATATATAATTTTTGGCCTCGCGAAGTAGAAAGCACTGCTCAAGCTTGGGGGAGGCTTAAATCAATGTTATATTCATGCCCCAATCATGAGCTTCCAAGAGAAATAGTTATTCGAAATTTATATGCTCGGCTTTCTGATAACAATCGCACCATGCTCGATACTTCTTGTGCTGGCTCTTTTATGATGAAGACTATTGAATTCAAATGGGATTTATTGGAAAGAATTAAATGCAACTCTGAAGATTGGGACCTCGACGAAGGTAAGGAGTCAGGTATGACACCTAAGTTTGATTGTGTTAAATCTTTTATGGATACCGATGTTTTTCGTAAATTTAGCACTAGATATGGACTTGACTCTGAAATAGTAGCTTCTTTCTGTGAATCTTTTGCTACTCATGTTGATCTCCCTAGGGAGAAGTGGTTTAAATATCATCCTCCCATAGAAGTAAAAGTAGTTGCACCTATTAAAGTTGAAGAAAAGACTGTCACTTATAATGATCCTATTGTTCCTATTGCTTATGTTGAGAAATCACCTTTTCCTATTAGGATAAAAGATCATGCTAAAGCTTCAACTATGGTTCGTAAAAGCAATATTAGAACTTATACACCTCCTGAGCAAGTTAAAGTTGAACCTAATATTGCTATTGTTAAAGATCTCTTGTCTGATAATATTGATGGGCATGTTATTCATTTCTTTGATGAGACTGCTAGAATTGCTAAACCTTGTGCTAAAGATAAACATAGACCCGTGGTAGGCATGCCTGTTATTTCTGTTAAAATAGGAGATCACTATTATCATGGCTTATGTGATATGGGTGCTAGTGCCAGTGCTATACCTCATGACTTATACAAAGAAATTATGGATGATATTGCACCTGCTGAGATAGAAGATATTGATGTCACAATTAAACTTGCTAATAGAGATACTATTTCACCAATTGGAATTGTTAGAGATGTTGAAGTCTTGTGTGGGAAAACTAAATATCCTGCTGATTTTCTTGTTCTTGGTTCCACACAAGATAGCTTTTGTCCCATTATATTTGGTAGACCCTTCTTGAACACAGTTAATGCTAAGATAGATTGCGAAAAGGATGTTGTTACTATTGGCTTAGGTGATATGTCTCATGAGTTTAATTTCTCTAAATTTCGTAGACAATACTGCAAAGAGGAATTGCCTAGTAAATATGAAATTATTGGTCTTGCTTCTATTGCCGTACCTCCTAGTGATCCTTTAGAACAATATTTGCTAGACCATGAAAATAATATGTTTATGAATGAAAGAAGGGAAATAGATGAAGTATTCTTTAAACAGGAACCCATCCCGAAACACAATTTGCCTGTCGAAATCCTAGGGGATCCTCCTCCACCCAAGGGTGATCCCGTGTTTGAGCTCAAACCGTTACATGATACTCTTAAATATGCTTATCTTGATGAGAAAAAGATATATCCTGTTATTATTAGTGCTAACCTCTTTCAGAGCATGAAGAGGAGAGATTATTGAAAACTCTGAAGAAGCACCGTGCTGCTATTGGATATACTCTCGATGATCTTAAGGGCATTAGTCCCACACTATGTCAACACAAATAAATTTGGAGAAAGATGCCAAACCAGTTCATGATCACTAACGACGGCTGAATCCTAAGATGAAAGAAGTGGCAAGAAAGGAAATACTAAAGCTCCTTGAGGCAGGTATAATTTATCCCGTTGCTTATAGTCAGTGGGTAAGTCCTTTCCATTGTGTCCCTAAAAAGGGAGGTATTACTGTCATTCCTAATGATAAAGATGAATTGATCCCGCAAAGAATTATTACAGGTTATAGGATGGTAATTGATTTCTGCAAATTAAATAAGGCTACTAAAAAGATCATTACCCCTTACCTTTTATTGATCAAATGCTAGAAACATTATCCAAACATACACATGTTTGCTTTCTAGATGGTTATTCTGGTTTCTCCCAAATACCCATGTCAGTTGATGATCAATCTAAGACCACTTTTACTTGCCTGTTCGGTACTTTTTCTTATAGACGTATGCCTTTTGGTTTATGTAATGCACCTGCTACCTTCCAAAGATGCATGATGGCTATATTCTCTGACTTTTGTGAAAAGATTTGTGAGGTTTTCATGGATGATCTCTCCGTCTATGGATCCTCTTTTGATGATTGCTTAAGCAACCTTGATCGAGTTTTGCCGAGATGTGAAGAAACTAACCTTGTCTTGAATTGGGAGAAGTGCCACTTTATGGTTAATGAAGGTATTGTCTTGGGGCATAAATTTTCTGAAAGAGGTATTGAAGTTGATAAAGCTAAGGTTGATGCTATTGAAAAGATGCCATGTCCCAAGGACATCAAAGGTATAAGAAGTTTCCTTGGTCACGCCGGTTTTTATAGGAGGTTCATTAAGGACTTCTCAAAAATTTCTCGGCCTCTGACTAATTTATTACAAAAAGATATACCATTTCTTTTTATGATTATTGCGTAGAAGCATTTGAAATACTTAAGAAAGCATTGATTTCTGCACCTATTGTTCAGCCACCTGATTGGAATTTACCTTTTGAAATTATCTGTGGTGCTAGTGATTATGCTGTAGGTGCTGTTCTAGGGCAAAGAGTTGATAAAATTTAATGTTATTCAATATGCTAGTAAAACTCTAGACAATGCTCAGAGAAATTATGCTACTACTGAAAAAGAATTCTTAGTAGTTGTATTTGCTTGTGATAAGTTCAGACCTTATGTTGTTGATTCTAAAGTAACTATTCACACGGATCATGCTGCTATTAAATATCTTATGGAAAAGAAAGATGCTAAACCTAGATTTATTAGACGGGTTCTCTTGCTACAAGAATTTGATTTACATATTATTGATAGAAAGGGAGCTGAGAACCCCGTTGCAGATAACTTGCCTAGGCTAGAGAATGTTCTTGATGACCCACTACCTATTGATGATAGCTTTCCTGATGAACAATTAAATGTCATAAATGCTTCTCGTACTGCTCCATGGTATGCTGATTATGCTAATTATATTGTTGCTAAATTTATACCACCTAGTTTCACATACCAGTAAAACAAAAAGTTTTTCTATGATTTGAGACATTACTTTTGGGATGACCCACATCTTTATAAAGAAGGAGTAGATGGTGTTATTAGACGTTGTGTACCTGAGCATGAACAGGAACAGATCCTACGCAAGTGTCACTCTGAAGCTTATGGAGGACACCACGCTGGAGATAGAACTGCACATAAGGTATTGCAATTCGGTTTTAATTGACCTACTCTCTTCAAGGATGCCCGTAAGTTTGTTGTATCTTGTGATGAATGTCAAAGAATTGGTAATATTAGTAGACGTCAAGAAATGCCTATGAATTATTCACTTGTTATTGAACCATTTGATGTTTGGGGCTTTAATTATATGGGACCTTTTCCTGCCTCCAATGGATACACACATATTTTAGTTGTTGTTGATTAGATTACTAAGTGGGTAGAAGCTATTCCAACTAGTAGTGCTGATCATAATACCTCTATTAAGATGCTTAAAGAAGTTATTTTTCCAAGGTTTGGAGTCCCTAGATATTTAATGACTGATGGTGGTTCACATTTTATTCATGGTGTTTTCCTTAAAATGCTTGCTAAATATGATGTTAATCATATAATTGCATCTCCTTATCACCCACAGTCCAGTGGTCAAGTAGAATTGAGTAATAGAGAGATCAAATTAATTTTGCAAAAGACTATTAATAGATCTAGAAAGAATTGGTCCAAGAAACTTGATGATGCATTATGGGCCTATAGAACTGCATATAAAAATCCTATGGGTATGTCTCCGTATAAAATAAAGCATGCCACTTACCTCTCGAACTAGAACATAAGGCTTATTGGGCTATTAAAGAGCTCAATTATGATTTCAAACTTGCCGGTGAGAAGAGGTTATTTGACATTAGCTCACTTGATGAATGGAGAACCCAAGCCTATGAGAATGCCAAATTATTTAAAGAAAAGGTTAAAAGATGGCATGACAAAAGGATACAAAAGCGCGAGTTTAATGTAGGTGATTATGTATTGCTATACAACTCTCATTTAAGATTTTTTTGCAGGAAAACTTCTCTCTAAATGGGAAGGTCCTTACGTTATCGAGGAGGTCTTGTTGGGTTTCGTAGTAATTTCAAAAAATTTCCTACGCGCACACAAGATCATGTGATGCATAGCAACGAGAGGAGAGTGTTGTCTACGTACCCAACGCAGACCGACTGCGGAAGCAATGACACGACGTAGAGGAAGTAGTCGTACGTCTTCACGATCCAACCGATCAAGCACCGAAACTACGGCACCTCCGAGTTCGAGCACACGTTCAGCTCGATGACGATCCCCGGACTCCGATCCAGCAAAGTGTCGGGGAAGAGTTTCGTCAGCACGACGGCGTGGTGACGATCTTGATGAACTACAGCAGCAGGGCTTCGCCTAAACTCCGCTACAGTATTATCGAGGAATATGGTGGCAGGGGGCACCGCACACGGCTAAGGAATCGATCACGTGGATCAACTTGTGTCAACTTGTGTGTCCATGGGGTGCCCCTTGCCTCAGTATATAAAGGATGGAGGAGGAGGAGGCCGGCCAAGGCAGAGGTGCGGCCAGGGTGGGGAGTCCTACTAGGACTCCAAGTCCTAGTAGGAGTCCACCAAGAGGGGAGGAAGGGAGAAGGAATATGAGGAGAAGGAGAGGTGGCCGGCCCCCTTTTCCCTAGTCCAAATCGGACTAGAGGGGAGGGGGGGCGCAGCCTTTTTCTCCTCTTCCCACTAAAGCCCATCAAGGCCCAATACTCTTCCCCGTATTCCCGTAACTCCCCGGTACTCCCGAAAATACCCGAATCACTCGGAACCTTTCCGAACTCCGAATATAGTCGTCCAATATATCGATCTTTACGTCTCGACCATTTCGAGACTCCTCGTCATGTCCCCGATCTCATCCGGGACTCCGAACTCCTTCGGTACATCAAAACTCATAAACTCATAATATAACTGTCATCGAAACCTTAAGCGTGCGGACCCTACGGGTTCGAGAACAATGTAGACATGACCGAGACATGTCTCTGGTCAATAACCAATAGCGGGACCTGGATGCCCATATTGGCTCCTACATATTCTACGAAGATCTTTATCGGTCAGACCGCATAACAACATACGTTGTTCCCTTTGTCATCGGTATGTTACTTGCCTGAGATTCGATCGTCGGTATCCAATACCTAGTTCAATCTCGTTAACGGCAAGTCTCTTTACTCGTTCCGTAATACATCATCTCACAACTAACATATTAGTTGTAATGCTTGCAAGGCTTATGTGATGTGTATTACCGAGAGGGCCCAGAGATACCTCTCCGACAATCGGAGTGACAAATCCTAATCTCGAAATACGCCAACCCAACATCGACCATTGGAGACACCTGTAGTACTCCTTTATAATCACCCATTTACGTTGTGACGTTTGGTAGTACCCAAAGTGTTCCTCCGGTAAACGGGAGTTGCATAATCTCATAGTCGTAGGAACATGTATAAGTCATGAAGAAAGCAATAGCAACATACTAAACGATCAGGTGCTAAGCTAATGGAATGAGTCATGTCAATCAGATCATTCTACTAATGATGTGACCTCGTTAATCAAACAACTCATTGTTCATGGTTAGGAAACATAACCATCTTTGATTAACGAGCTAGTCAAGTAGAGGCATACTAGTGACACTCTGTTTGTCTATGTATTCACACATGTATTATGTTTCCGGAAAATACAATTCTAGCATGAATAATAAACATTTATCATGATTATAAGGAAATAAATAATAACTTTATTATTGCCTCTAGGGCATATTTCCTTCAGTCTCCCACTTGCACTAGAGTCAATAATCTAGATTACACTGTAATGAATCTAACACCCATGGAGCTTTGGTGCTGATCATGTTTTGCTCGTGGAAGAGGCTTAGTCAACGGGTCTGCAATATTCAGATCCGTATGTATCTTGCAAATCTCTATGTCTCCCACCTGGACTAGATCCCGGATGGAGTTGAAGCGTCTCTTGATGTGTTTGGTCCTTTTGTGAAATCTGGATTCCTTTGCCAAGGCAATTGCACGAGTATTGTCACAAAAGATTTTCATTGGACCCGATGCACTAGGTATGACACCTAGATCGGATATGAACTCCTTCATCCAGACTCCTTCATTTGCTGCTTCCGAAGCAGCTATGTATTCCGCTTCACATGTAGATCCCGCTACGACGCTTTGTTTAGAACTGCACCAACTGACAGCTCCACCGTTTAATGTAAACACGTATCCGGTTTGCGATTTAGAATCGTCCGGATCAGTGTCAAAGCTTGCATCAACGTAACCTTTTACGATGAGCTCTTTGTCACTTCCATATACGAGAAACATATCCTTAGTCCTTTTCAGGTATTTCAGGATGTTCTTGACCGCTGTCCAGTGATCCATTCCTGGATTACTTTGGTACCTCCCTGCTAAACTTATAGCAAGGCACACATCAGGTCTGGTACACAGCATTGCATACATGATAGAGCCTATGGGTGATGCATAGGGAACATCTTTCATATTCTCTCTATCTTCTGCAGTGGTCGGGCATTGAGTCTTACTCAATTTCACACCTTGTAACACAGGCAAGAACCCTTTCTTTGCTTGATCCATTTTGAATTTCTTCAAAATTTTGTCAAGGTATGTGCTTTGTGAAAGTCCAATTAAGCGTCTTGATCTGTCTCTATAGATCTTAATGCCTAATATGTAAGCAGCTTCACCGAGGTCTTTCATTGAAAAACTTTTATTCAAGTATCCCTTTATGCTATCCAGAAATTCTATATCATTTCCAATCAGTAATATGTCATCCACATATAATATCAGAAATGCTACAGAGCTCCCACTCACTTTCTTGTAAATACAGGCTTCTCCAAAAGTCTATATAAAACCAAATGCTTTGATCACACTATCAAAACGTTTATTCCAACTCCGAGAGGCTTGCACCAGTCCATAAATGGATCGCTGGAGCTTGCACACTTTGTTAGCTCCCTTTGGATCGATAAAACCTTCTGGTTGCATCATATACAACTCTTCTTCCAGGAATCCATTCAGGAATGCAGTTTTGACATCCATTTGCCAAATTTCATAATCATAAAATGCGGCAATTGCTAACATGATTCGGACGGACTTAAGCATCGCTACGGGTGAGAAGGTCTCATCGTAGTCAATTCCTTGAACTTGCCGAAAAACTTTTGCGACAAGTCGAGCTTTGTAGACAGTAACATTACCATCAGCGTCAGTCTTCTTCTTAAAGATCCATTTATTCTCAATCGCTTGCCGATCATCGGGCAAGTCAACCAAAGTCCATACTTTGTTCTCATACATGGATCCCATCTCAGATTTCATGGCTTCTAGCCACTTTGCGGAATCTGGGCTCACCATCGCTTCTTCATAGTTCGTAGGTTCATCATGATCTAGTAGCATGACCTCCAGAACAGGATTACCGTACCACTCTGGTGCGGATCTTACTCTGGTTGATCTACGAAGTTCAGTAGTATCTTGATCTGAAGTTTCATGATCATTATCATTGGCTTCCTCACTAACTGGTGTAGGTGTCACTGAAACAGTTTTCTGTGATGAACTACTTTCCAGTAAGGGAGCAGGTACAGTTACCTCGTCAAGTTCTACTTTCCTCCCACTCACTTCTTTCGAGAGAAACTCCTTCTCTAGAAATGATCCATTCTTAGCAACAAATGTTTTGCCTTCGGATCTGTGATAGAAGGTGTACCCAACAGTTTCCTTTGGGTATCCTATGAATACACATTTCTCCTATTTGGGTTCGAGCTTATCAGGTTGAAGCTTTTTCACATAAGCATCGCAGCCCCAAACTTTAAGAAACGACAACTTTCGTTTCTTGCCAAACCATAGTTCATAAGGCGTCGTCTCAACGGATTTTGATGGTGCCCTATTTAACGTGAATGCGGCCGTCTCTAAAGCATATCCCCAAAATGATAGCGGTAAATCTGTAAGAGACATCATAGATCGCACCATATCTAGTAAAGTACGATTACGACGTTCGGACACACCATTACGCTGTGGTGTTCCGGGGGGCGTGAGTTGCGAAACTATTCCACAGTTTTTCAAATGTACACCAAACTCGTAACTCAAATATTCTCCTCCACGATCAGATCGTAGAAACTTTATTTTCTTGTTACGATGATTTTCAACTTCACTCTGAAATTCTTTGAACTTTTCAAATGTTTCAGACTTATGCTTCATTAAGTAGATATATCCATATCTGCTCAAATCATCTGTGAAGGTGAGAAAATAACGATATCCGCCACGAGCCTCAATATTCATCGGACCACATACATCGGTATGTATGATTTCCAACAAATCTGTTGCTCTCTCCATAGTACCGGAGAACGGTGTTTTAGTCATCTTGCCCATGAGGCACGGTTCGCAAGTACCGAGTGATTCATAATCAAGTGGTTCCAAAAGTCCATTAGTATGGAGTTTCTTCATGCGTTTTACACCGATATGACCTAAACGACAGTGCCACAAATAAGTTGCACTTTCATTATCAACTCTGTATCTTTTGGTTTCAACATTATGAATATGTGTATTACTACTATCGAGATTTAGTAAGAATAGACCACTCTTCAAGGGTGCATGACCATAAAAGATATTACTCATATAAATAGAACAACCATTATTCTCTGATTTAAATGAATAACCGTCTCGCATTAAACAAGATCCAGATATAATGTTCATGCTCAACGCTGGCACCAAATAACAATTATTTAGGTCTAATATTAATCCCGAAGGTAGATGTAGAGGTAGCGTGCCGACCGCGATCACATCGACTTTGGAACCGTTTCCCACGCGCATCGTCACCTCGTCCTTTGCCAGTGCCCGCTTATTCTGTAGTCCCTGTTTCGAGTTGCAAATATTAGCAACAGAACCAGTATCAAATACCCAGGTGCTACTGCGAGCATTGGTAAGGTACACATCAATAACATGTATATCACATATACCTTTGTTCACCTTGCCATCCTTCTCATCCGCCAAATACTTGGGGCAGTTCCGCTTCCAGTGACCAGTCTGCTTGCAGTAGAAGCACTCAGTTTCAGGCTTAGGTCTAGACTTGGGTTTCTTCTCTTGAGCAGCAATTTGCTTGCCGTTCTTTTTGAAGTTCCCCTTTTTCTTCCCTTTGCCCTTTTTCTTGAAACTAGTGGTCTTGTTAACCATCAACACTTGATGCTCCTTCTTGATTTCTACCTCCGCAACTTTTAGCATTGCGAAGAGCTCGGGAATAGTCTTGTTCATCCCTTGCATATTATAGTTCATCACGAAGCTCTTGTAGCTTGGTGGCAGTGATTGGAGAATTCTGTCAATGACGCAATCATCTGGAAGATTAACTCCCAATTGAATCAAGTGATTATTATACCCAGACATTTTGAGTATATGCTCACTGACAGAACTGTTCTCTTCCATCTTGCAGCTATAGAACTTATTGGAGACTTCATATCTCTCAATCCGGGCATTTGCTTGAAATATTAACTTCAACTCCTGGAACATCTCATATGCTCCATGACGTTCAAAACGTCGTTGAAGTCCCGATTCTAAGCCGTAAAGCATGGCACACTGAACTATCGAGTAGTCATCAGCTTTGCTCTGCCAGACGTTCATAACATCTGGCGTTGCTCCAGTAGCAGGCCTGGCACCCAGCGGTGCTTCCAGGACGTAATTCTTCTGTGCAGCAATGAGGATAATCCTCAAGTTACGGACCCAGTCCGTGTAATTGCTACCATCATCTTTCAACTTTGCTTTCTCAAGGAACGCATTAAAATTTAACGGAACAACAGCACGAGCCATCTATCTACAATCAACATAAACAAGCAAGATACTATCAGGGACTAAGTTCATGATAAATTTTAAGTTCAATTAATCATATTATTAAAGAACTCCCACTTAGATAGACATCCCTCTAATCCTCTAAGTGATCACGTGATCCAAATCAACTAAACCATGTCCGATCATCACGTGAGATGGAGTAGTTTCATCGGTGAACATCATTATGTTGATCATATCTACTATATGATTCACGCTCGACCTTTCGGTCTCCGTGTTTCGAGGCCATATCTGCATATGCTAGGCTCGTCAAGTTTAACCTGAGTATTCTGCGTGCGCAACTGTTTTGCACCCGTTGTATTTGAACGTAGAGCCTATCACACCCGATCATCACGTGGTGTCTCAGCACGAAGAACTTTTGCAACGGTGCATACTCAGGGAGAACACTTCTTGATAATTTAGTGAGAGATCATCTTATAATGCTACCGTCAATCAAAGCAAGATAAGATGCATAAAAAGATAAACATCACATGTAATCAATATAAGTGATATGATATGGCCATCATTATCTTGTGCTTGTGATCTCCATCTCCGAAGCACCGTCATGATCACCATCGTCACCGGCGCGACACCTTGATCTCCATCGTAGCATCGTTGTCGTCTCGCCAATCTTATGCTTCCACGACTATCACTACCGTTTAGTAATAAAGTAAAGCATTACATCGCGATTGCATTGCATACAATAAAGCGACAACCATATGGCTCCTGCCAGTTGCCGATAACTTGGTTACAAAACATGATCATCTCATACAATAAAATTCAGCATCATGCCTTGACCATATCACATCACAACATGCCCTGCAAAAACAAGTTAGACGTCCTCTACTTTGTTGTTGCATGTTTTACGTGGCTGCTACGGGCTTAAGTAAGAACCAATCTCACCTACGCATCAAAACCACAACGATAGTTTGTCAAATAGACTCCGTTCTAACCTTCGCAAGGACCGGGCGTAGCCATACTTGGTTCAACTAAAGTTGGAGAGGCAGTCGCCCGCAAGCCATCTCTGTGCAAAGCACGTCGAGGGAACCGGTCTCGCGTAAGCGTACGCGTAAGGTTGGTCCGGGTCGTCTCGTCCAACAATACCGCTGAACCAAAATATGACATGCTGGTAGGCAGTATGACTTGTATCGTCCACAACTCACTTGTGTTCTACTCGTGCATATAACATCAACATCATTAACCTAGGCTCGGATGCCACTGTTGGGTTTCGTAGTAATTTCAAAAAATTTCCTACGCGCACACAAGATCATGTGATGCATAGCAACGAGAGGAGAGTGTTGTCTACGTACCCAACGCAGACCGACTGCGGAAGCAATGACACGACGTAGAGGAAGTAGTCGTACGTCTTCACGATCCAACCGATCAAGCACCGAAACTACGGCACCTCCGAGTTCGAGCACACGTTCAGCTCGATGACGATCCCCGGACTCCGATCCAGCAAAGTGTCGGGGAAGAGTTTCGTCAGCACGACGGCGTGGTGACGATCTTGATGAACTACAGCAGCAGGGCTTCGCCTAAACTCCGCTACAGTATTATCGAGGAATATGGTGGCAGGGGGCACCGCACACGGCTAAGGAATCGATCACGTGGATCAACTTGTGTCAACTTGTGTGTCCATGGGGTGCCCCTTGCCTCAGTATATAAAGGATGGAGGAGGAGGAGGCCGGCCAAGGCAGAGGTGCGGCCAGGGTGGGGAGTCCTACTAGGACTCCAAGTCCTAGTAGGAGTCCACCAAGAGGGGAGGAAGGGAGAAGGAATATGAGGAGAAGGAGAGGTGGCCGGCCCCCTTTTCCCTAGTCCAAATCGGACTAGAGGGGAGGGGGGGCGCAGCCTTTTTCTCCTCTTCCCACTAAAGCCCATCAAGGCCCAATACTCTTCCCCGTATTCCCGTAACTCCCCGGTACTCCCGAAAATACCCGAATCACTCGGAACCTTTCCGAACTCCGAATATAGTCGTCCAATATATCGATCTTTACGTCTCGACCATTTCGAGACTCCTCGTCATGTCCCCGATCTCATCCGGGACTCCGAACTCCTTCGGTACATCAAAACTCATAAACTCATAATATAACTGTCATCGAAACCTTAAGCGTGCGGACCCTACGGGTTCGAGAACAATGTAGACATGACCGAGACATGTCTCTGGTCAATAACCAATAGCGGGACCTGGATGCCCATATTGGCTCCTACATATTCTACGAAGATCTTTATCGGTCAGACCGCATAACAACATACGTTGTTCCCTTTGTCATCGGTATGTTACTTGCCCGAGATTCGATCGTCGGTATCCAATACCTAGTTCAATCTCGTTACCGGTAAGTCTCTTTACTCGTTCCGTAATACATCATCTCACAACTAACATATTAGTTGTAATGCTTGCAAGGCTTATGTGATGTGTATTACCGAGAGGGCCCAGAGATACCTCTCCGACAATCGGAGTGACAAATCCTAATCTCGAAATACGCCAACCCAACATCGACCATTGGAGACACCTTTAGTACTCCTTTATAATCACCCATTTACGTTGTGACGTTTGGTAGTACCCAAAGTGTTCCTCCGGTAAACGGGAGTTGCATAATCTCATAGTCGTAGGAACATGTATAAGTCATGAAGAAAGCAATAGCAACATACTAAACGATCAGGTGCTAAGCTAATGGAATGGGTCATGTCAATCAGATCATTCTACTAATGATGTGACCTCGTTAATCAAATAACAACTCATTGTTCATGGTTAGGAAACATAACCATCTTTGATTAACGAGCTAGTCAAGTAGAGGCATACTAGTGACACTCTGTTTGTCTATGTATTCACACATGTATTATGTTTCCGGAAAATACAATTCTAGCATGAATAATAAACATTTATCATGATTATAAGGAAATAAATAATAACTTTATTATTGCCTCTAGGGCATATTTCCTTCATATCATCCATATAAGCTTCCACATTCCGACTGATTTGGGTGAGTAGACACTTCTGAATCATTCGCATAAAAGTGGCTCCGGCATTCTTGAGGCCGAATGGCATGGTGATATAGCAGAAGCACCCGAATGGAGTGATGAAAGCTGTTTTTACCTCATCGGGCCCGTACAGACGGATCTGGTGGTACCCGGAGTAAGCATCTAAAAAAGACAACCTCTCGCATCCCGCGGTCGAGTCAACAATTTGATCTATGCGAGGGAGAGGAAAGTGATCTTTCGGGCAGGCCCGGTTGATGTGCTTGAAATCAATGCACATTCGGAGCGACTTGTCCTTCTTAGGAACCATGACGACATTAGCGAGCCACTCGGAGTGGTATATCTCTCGGATAAATCCTGCCGCCAACAGTCGAGCCACTTCTTCACCGATGGCCTTTCTCTTCTGGACGGCGGACCGCCGAAGATGCTCTTTGACTGGTTTTGCAGACGAGTCGACTCTTAGGCGATGCTCAGCCAGTCCCCTGGGAACACCTGGCATGTCAGCGGGCTTCCATGCAAAAATGTCCCAGTTCTCACGGAGGAACTGGATGAGCGCTTCTTCCTATTTTGGGTCGAGTGTTATGGAGATGCGGGTCGTGTTGGGTTTCGTAGTAATTTCAAAAATTTTCCTACGCGCACACAGGATCATGTGATGCATAGCAACGAGAGGAGAGTGTTGTCTACGTACCCAGCGCAGACCGACTGCGGAAGCAATGACACGACGTAGAGGAAGTAGTCGTACGTCTTCACGATCCAACCGATCAAGCACCGAAACTACGGCACCTCCGAGTTCGAGCACACGTTCAGCTCGATGACGATCCCCGGACTCCGATCCAGCAAAGTGTCGGGGAAGAGTTTCGTCAGCACGACGGCGTGGTGACGATCTTGATGAACTACAGCAGCAGGGCTTCGCCTAAACTCCGCTACAGTATTATCGAGGAATATGGTGGCAGGGGGCACCGCACACGGCTAAGGAATCGATCACGTGGATCAACTTGTGTCAACTTGTGTGTTTAGAGGTGCCCCTGCCTCCGTATATAAAGGAGGAGAGGAGGGGAGGCTGGCCGGCCAAAGAGGGAGGCGCAGGAGAGTCCTACTCCCTCTGGGAGTAGGATTCCTCCCCCCAATCCTAGTCCAACTAGGATTCCTCGGAGGGGAAGGGAGAGAGGGGGGCCGGCCACCTTCTCCTAGTCCTGATAGGACTAGGGGAGGGGAAAGAGGCGCAGCCACCTTGGGCTGCCCCTTTCTCCTTTCCACTAAGGCCCATGATGGCCCATATGGCTCCCGGGGGGTTCCGGTAACCTCCCGGTAACCCGGTAAAATCCCGATTTCACCCGGAACACTTCCGATGTCCAAACATAGGCTCCCAATATATCAATCTTTACGTCTCGACCATTTCGAGACTCCTCGTCATGTCCGTGATCACATCCGGGACTCCGAACAACCTTCGGTACATCAAAATGCATAAACTCATAATATAACTGTCATCGTAACCTTAAGCGTGCGGACCCTACGGGTTCGAGAACAATGTAGACATGACCGAGACATGTCTCTGGTCAATAACCAATAGCGAGACCTGGATGCCCATATTGGCTCCTACATATTCTACGAAGATCTTTATCGGTCAGACCGCATAACAACATACGTTGTTCCCTTTGTCATCGGTATGTTACTTGCCCGAGATTCGATCGTCGGTATCCAATACCTAGTTCAATCTCGTTAACGGCAAGTCTCTTTACTCGTTCCGTAATACATCATCTCACAACTAACATATTAGTTGCAATGCTTGCAAGGCTTATGTGATGTGTATTACCGAGAGGGCCCAGAGATACCTCTCCGACAATCGGAGTGACAAATCCTAATCTCGAAATACGCCAACCCAACATCGACCATTGGAGACACCTGTAGTACTCCTTTATAATCACCCATTTACGTTGTGACGTTTGGTAGTACCCAAAGTGTTCCTCCGGTAAACGGGAGTTGCATAATCTCATAGTCGTAGGAACATGTATAAGTCATGAAGAAAGCAATAGCAACATACTAAACGATCAGGTGCTAAGCTAATGGAATGGGTCATGTCAATCAGATCATTCTACTAATGATGTGACCTCGTTAATCAAATAACAACTCATTGTTCATGGTTAGGAAACATAACCATCTTTGATTAACGAGCTAGTCAAGTAGAGGCATACTAGTGACACTCTGTTTGTCTATGTATTCACACATGTATTATGTTTCCGGAAAATACAATTCTAGCATGAATAATAAACATTTATCATGATTATAAGGAAATAAATAATAACTTTATTATTGCCTCTAGGGCATATTTCCTTCAGGTCTATCGTTTCGGTGCCATAAAAATCAACAACTTCGAAGGCACAAATCCGAAGGTGGTGAACGGTCAAAGAATTAAACATTATATCTCAGGTAATCCTATAAATGTTGAAACCAATATTATTGAAACCGTAACCCCGGGGGAATACATAAGGGACACTTTCCGGAATGTTTTAGACTCCGAAAAGGAATAGGTATGGGATACGGTAAGTAAACCGACTCCAAAACAGTTCTAATGGCAATTTTCTTCCATTTTGGAATATTTAGAAAAATAGAAAAATAAGAAGCAGCCCGGGAAGGACACGAGGGTGGAGGGCACGCCCCTACCTCATGGGCACCTCGTGTGCTCTCCGGACTCCGTTTTCTTGCATGTTATGTATTTTGGTCGGTAAAAATTCATTATATAACCTTCCGAAGGTTTTGACCACCGTATCACGCAAATATCCTGTCTTTGTTTCGAGCTGTCCCTGCTGCAGATTAGGGAAATATGTCATCCCAGGATTTGGAAGGAGAAAGCTATGTGGCTGATTATCTTGTAGATCCTAAGGTCTATGGGGACGTGGAGCATTGTGGTTGGACTACGGAAGAAGAAGAGGACTATGAACCCAAGGGAAGGGAGGAGACGAGCTCAGATGAAGATGAAGTCCCATTACCCCAACCCGGGGACATTCATGTGGAGTTCAAAACGTCAAGCCTCCCTGATAGAGCAAAGAAACCTAAGACCGAGTTTATCCGTTTTTGCCTCTTGCAGGAAAACAAACATGAATTATGCAAGAAGATATTAAACCTTGAGCAGGAGATCGATGACCTAAGGGATCAAAATTCTGTCCTTAAGCGCAAATTAAGGAAGAAGCCTACGCCATCAACAAAACCAACACCCTCTTCACCAACAAAGAAGGAGACATAATCACATGGGTATAGGCACTCCCCTTGGCAACTGCCAAGCTTGGGGGAGTGCCCCGGTATCGTATCACCATAACTTTTATCTTTACCGCTTTTCTTAGTTCGATCCTTTTGATAATATTTTGATCTAGTAGAATAAAAGTTCTTAGTATGATCTAGTTGTGAGTTTTGCTTTATGATCCCTCTATGTAATCGAGTCCGTGAGCTATTTATAATAAAGATTAGTGTTGAGTCAAGGGCTTGATTATTTTGCCATAACCTTCAGTGAATAAAGGAAAAGAGAAGAAATAAAAAGAAACAAAGAGATCATATGGATCTTATGGAGAGTAATGAGCTCACATAGAAAGAGTATGATGAATAAAAGTTGTTGAGAGTTGACAAACATAGTTTTGGTCATCTTTACAATTAATAGGAAGTAATAAAGAAAGAGAGGTCTTCACATATAAATATACTATCTTTGACATCTTTTATGATTGTGAGCACTCATTAAAATATAACATGCTAAAGGGTTGACGTTGGACAAGGATGACAACATAATGGGTTATGTTTTCTTACATCTGAGATAAATTATATTGTCATGGATCATCCAACATGATTGAGCTTGCCTTTCCCCCTCATGCTAGCCAAATTCCTTGCACCAAGTAGAGAAACTACTTGTGCTTCCAAACACCCTTAAACCAGTTTTGCCATGAGAGTCCACCATACCTACCTATAGATTGAGTAAGATCCCTCAAGTAAGTTGTCATCGGTGCAAGCAATAAAAATGGCCCTCTAAATATGTATGACTTATTAGTGTGGGAGAAAATAAGCTTTATACGATCGTGTGATACGGAAGAAATAAAAGTGACGGACTGCATAATAAAGGTCCATATCACAAGTGGCAATATAAAGTGACGTTCTTTCGCATTAAGATTTTGTGCATCCAACCATAAAAGCGCATGACAACCTCTGCTTCCCTCTGTGAAGGGCCTATCTTTTACTTTTATCTCCTACCTTGCATAAGAGTCATGGTGATCTTCACCCTTCCTTTTTAAATTTTATCTTTTGGCAAGCACAACATGTTGGAAAGATCCTGGTATATATGGCTAATTAGATGTGAGTTTTCATGAACTATTATTGTTGACATTACCCTTGAGGTAAAATGTTGGGAGGCAAAACTATAAGCCCCTATCTTTCTCTGTGTCCGATTAAACCCCCATACCCATAAGTATTGCATGAGTGTTAGCAACTGTGAAAGACTATATGATAGTTGAGTATGTGGACTTACTGAAAAGCTCTTATATTGACTCTTTCCTGTGTTATGATAAATTGCAATTGCTTCAATGACTGAGATTATAGTTTTTTAGTTTTCAATGAAGTTTATGATTCATACTTGAAATTGTGATTGAATTGTTACTCTAGCATAAGAGATCATATGACAAGAATTATATAAGTTGCTATTCTAAGAATGATCATGATGCCCTCATGTCCGTATTTTATTTTTATTGACACCTCTATCTCTAAACATGTGGACATATTTTTCGATTTCGGCTTTCGCTTGAGGACAAGCAAGGTCTAAGCTTGGGGGAGTTGATACGTCCATTTTGCATCATGCTTTTATATCAATATTTATTGCATTATGGGCTGTTATTACACATTATGTCACAATACTTATGCATATTCTCTCTTATTTTACAAGGTTTACATAAAGAGGGAGAATGCCGGCAGCCGGGATTCTAGGCTGGAAAAGGATCAAATATTAGAGACCTATTCTACACAGCTCCAAAAGTCTTGAAACTTCACGGAAGTCATTTTTAGAATATATAAAAAATACTGAGTGCAAGAAGTTCCGGAGGGGGACCACACCCTGCCCACGAGGGGGGGGGCGCCCTACCCCCCTGGGCGCACCCCTACCTCGTGGGCCCCCTGGTGGCCCTTCGATGCCCATCTTTTGCTATATGGAGTCTTTCGATGAGAAAAAAATCATAAGCCAGCTTTCGGGACGAGACTCCGCCGCCACGAGGCGGAACCTTGGCGGAACCAATCTAGGGCTCCGACGGAGCTGTTCTGTCGGGGAAACTTCCCTCCGGGAGGGGGAAATCATCGCCATCGTCATCACCAACGATCCTCTCATTGGGAGGGGGTCAATCTCCATCAACAACATCACCAGCACCATCTCCTCTCAAACCCTAGTTCATCTCTTGTATCCAATTCTTGTCTCTAAGTCTGGGATTGGTACCTGTGGGTTGCTAGTAGTGTTAATTACTCCTTGTAGTTGATGCTAGTTTGTTTATTTGGTGGAAGATCATATGTTCAGATCCTATATGCATATTAATACCCCTCTGATTATGAACATGAATATGCTTTGTGAGTAGTTACGTTTGTTCCCGAGGACATGGGAGAAGTCTTGCTATTAGTAGTCATGTGAATTTGGTATTCGTTCGATATTTTGATGAGATGTATGTTGTCTCTCCTCTAGTGGTGTTATGTGAATGCCGACTACATGACACTTCACCATTATTTGGGCCTAGAGGAAGGCATTGGGAAGTAATAAGTAGATGATGGGTTGCTAGTGTGACAGAAGCTTAAACCCTAGTTTATGCGTTGCTTCGTAAGGGGCTGATTTGGATCCATATGTTTCATGCTATGGTTAGGTTTACCTTAATACTTTTGTTGTAGTAGCGGATGCTTGCAATAGAGGTTAATCATAAGTGGGATGCTTGTCCAAGTAAGGGCAGTTCCCAAGCACTGGTCCACCCACATACCAAATTATCAAAGTACCGAATGCGAATCATATGAACATGATGAAAACTAGCTTGACGATAATTCCCATGTGTCCTCGGGAGCGCTTTTCTCTATATAAGAATTTGTCTAGGCTTGTCCTTTGCTACAAAAAGGATTGGGCCACCTTGCTGCACTTTATTTACTTTTGTTACTTGTTGCTCGTTACCAATTATCTTATCACAAAACTATCTGTTACCTATAATTTCAGTGCTTGCAGAGAATACCTTGCTGAAAACCGCTTATTATTACCTTCTGCTCCTCGTTGGGTTCGACACTCTTACTTATTGAAAGGACTATGATAGATCCCCTGTATTTGTGGGTCATCAAGGAGCAGAAGGAAATGACAAGTGGTTTTCAGCAAGGTAATGTCTGCAAGTGCTGAAATGTAAGTAGCAGAGTAGTTTGATAGCAACGTAATTTGTAACGAGCAAGTAAGGATAGTAGTATCAAAGGTGCAGCAAGGTAGCCCAATCCTTTTGAGGCAAAGGACAGGCTAAAATAGTTTCTAATGATAAGAAAAGCATTCTTGAGGGTGCACGTGATTTTCATCTTGTCACTTTCATCATGTTGGCTTAATTCGTGTTCGGTACTTTGATAATTTGATATGTGGGTGGACCGGTGATTAGGTGTTGTTATTACTTGAACAAACCTCCTACTTATGATTAACCCTCCCGCAAGCATCCGCAACTACGGGAAAAGTATTAAGAATAAATTCTAACCATAGCATTAAACTTTTGGATCCAATCTGTCCCTTACAGAATAACGCATAAACTAGGGTTTAAGCTTCTGTCACTCTCGCAACCCATCATCTAATAACTACTCCACAATGCATTCCCTTAGGCCCAAATATGGTGAAGTGTCATGTAGTCGACGTTCACATGACACCACCAAGGGAACCACAACATACATACTATCAAAATATCGAACACATATCAATTTCACATGATTACTTGCAACATGATTTCTCTCGTGAACTCAAGAACAAAAGTAACTACTCACAAATGATAATCATGCTCAAGATCAGAGGGGTATTAAATAGCATATTGGATTTGAACATATAATCTTCCACCAAATAAACCATATAGTAATCAACTACAAGATGTAATCAACACTACTAGTCACCCACAAGCAACAATCTATAGTTCCGGTACAAAGATTAAACACAAGAGTTGAACTAGGGTTTGAGAGGAGATGGTGTTGTTGAAGATGTTGATGGAGATTGGCCTCCCCAGGATGGGAGAGTTGTTGGTGATGATGATGACGATGATTTCCCCCTCCGGGAGGGAAGTTCCCCCGGCGAAACCGCTCCGCGGGAGGGCAAAAGTGTTCCTGCCCAGGTTCCGCCTCGAGACGGCGGCGCTCCGTCCTAAAAGTCCTCTCCCTATTTTTTCTAGGTCAAAATGACTTATATACCATAAGATGGGCATCGGAGGTGGGCCGGGCTGAGCACAACCCACCAGGGCGCGCCTAGGGGGCCAGGCGCGCCCTGGTGTCTTGTGCTCACCAGGTGCCCCCTCCAGTGATTATTTGATCCAGTATTTCTTATTTATTCCATAAAAATCCTCGTGAAGTTTCAGCTTGTTTGGAGTTGTGCAGAATAGATGGCCTGATGTAGCTTTTCCAGGTCCAGATTTCCAGCTGCTAGAATTCTCCCTCTTTGTGTGAACCTTGCATATTATGAGAGAAAAGGCATTAGAATTACTTCAAAAAACATTATTATGCATAAAAACATCATAAATAACAATAGGTAAACATGATGCAAAATGGACGTATCAACTCCCCCAAGCATAGACCTCGCTCGTCCTCAAGCGAAAACCGAGATCGAAAACATGTCCATATGCTTAGAGAGAGAGAGGTGTCGATAAAAAAAATACGGACATAGAAGCATCATGTGAATTATTATAACAACAACAAACTTTAATATAGAACTTTTATCATAGACTTCTCATGAATAGGTAACAATTCATCACACTATCGAAGTATAAAGCATAAACTCCATTGGAAACCAACAAACTATGTTCTCAGTCAACTTTGGAACTGCAATTTATCAACTTTTCAGGAAGGGTCACGTATCGGAGCCTTTAGGCAAGTCCACATACTCAACCATCATATAGTCATCTATGATTGCTAACACTCACCGCATACACATGAGCAAAATGTTTCAACCGGACACATAGAAAGATAGGGGCTTATAATTTCGCCTCCCAACGTATTCACCTCAAGGGTGATGTCACGATAATAACTCATGCTACCCATATTCAACTGGACATATGTGCCTAGATCTTTCCTCACCACATGATGCTTGCCAAAGGAGAAAATAAAAAAGGATAAAGAGAAAAACTTTGACTCTGGCATAAAAGTAAATACATAAAAGTAAAAGATAGGCCCTTCATAAAGGGAAGCAGAGGTTGCCATGCGCTTATATGTTTGTATGCTCAACCCCTTAGTGCAAAAGAACGTCACGTTATATTGCCCCTTATGATAGCAACCTTTATTATGCAGTATGTCGCTTTTATTTCTTTGCTATCACAAGTTCGTACAACGCTCAATTTTCTCTTACACTAAATGATCTAACACCTTTAGTAGCAATTTTTATTGCCTGATTGCACCGATGACAACTTACTTGAAGGATCTTGCTCAATCCCTAGGTAGGTATGGTGGACTCTTGAAAATAAGATTTGGGTTTAAGGGTTTTTGGATGCACAAGTAGTATCTCTACTTGGTGCATAATTTTTGTCTAGCAAAGATGGGGGGCAAGCACCACATGTTGAAGGATCTATGACAATATAACTTCTATGTGAATATGAACAAACATAAATCATTACGTTGTCTTCCTTGTCCAACGTCAACAATTTTGGCATATAATATTTTGATGGGGGCTCACAATCACAAAAGATTTCCAGGATAGTGTATTTATATGTGAATCTTCTCTTCCCTTATTAATTCTTTCATGAGTTGCATCATTGACCAATGCTGTCACTGGTACACGTCAGTCCTAAACAAATGGTTTTTAACCCCTTTCCGCAACGGCATTTGGAACAGTCGCCAAGTGAGTGTGGGCGATAGGGGGGGTCCTTCCTACATGACCCAAAAACCGTCTGGGATATGCCCTCCTGCCACACACACGCTCGGCAAAATAAGGTCGTGTGCGACTGGCAAGCGCTCAAATACGAAAATACATACAGTAGAGCTAAAAAATACAATTATATGGCGAAATTGTTTCCGGTCGCAAGTACATCCCACACAGTTAGTCCCCGCTAAATGTTTCCGTTTGTATGTACATCCCACACAGTCACTCCAAGGAAAACATTTCCATTCACAAGTACATCACACACAAGTTTTCCCGTTAAATCGTTTGCGTTATTGAATGTATCACACACGGTCCGTACAAGAAACTGTGGCAAAGGCTGTCCATCACACATAGTTTTTATGTGGTAAACATTTGTGCAAGATGGCCTAACGCAAACAGTTTTCAAGAGAAAGTCGTGTGTGATTGTTCATTGATCCAACATGGTTTATTCCTAGAAACTATGTGCGTTGCCTGAGATCATCGCCCACGGTATTTTTTCAACAACCGTTTGCAATAGCAAAACCCAATTAGCAGGCTAATTCTCCATTAGTAGGCTAACTGCCCTATTATTAATAATCCATTTATTAATCTAATTGACATTCATATTAAGCACATAATATATTTCATTTTCATATTAAGGAAGCAGAATTTCATAATTCAAATACATCAGAGTACAACATGACATAGCTTGAGCACTCAGCTACCCCATTACACAACTGCACCAGCACCAAGTTTCACATGCAACATGTAGAACCTTTCGAAATTAGCATCATAGACGGTATATAGACAGATGCATCTCATCTGGGAAACTGCTGAAGCGGAAGGCGAATATGGAGCCTTCATTCATGTTGAAGGTCTTTGCAACTTTAAGCCAGTGCCTGTGGATGATTGACCATCCGTCCTTCGTCCTCTTCAGGAACACTTCAATATTGAACCGTGTGTGTTGTATGAAAACCTTCCTCGCCTCCTGACCATAGAGGTGGGTTGAGAGGTAATCATCAATGAACTGCTTTGGAAAGTCCTGAAAACAAGGATGTGCATAAATATCTTCTCTATATTGGAAATGGGGCAAAGGAATAAAAAAAGGCAAGGTATAATAGTTAGTACCATCTTGTAGTGAACTGATGTCTTCTTCATTGTGCAGACAAAGATCTTGTTGTTTTTGTCGCTAATTTCTTTATCCTAACAATCTTTCTAAGTTTCTTGATTTGATTGATATTCATGGATAACTCATTTCCCCATATGCAAAAAGGGTCGAACAGTGGGTCAAAACCTCCGACAACAGGACCTACATGTGCAAGACCAAATTGTTAAAAACCAAAATATTAGAATTGTTTCTGCAATTGCACAATAATGTGCTATTAGACAACGGACCATGCACGTGCTAACCTCGATTGTAAACCTCAGTGCTTCCCATTGTTTCCCTGCAACACATATAAGGTAGTTAGTCATCAGGTTAAGTATTTACTACAGCCAAATTCAATTTATTCCTCACATGGTATACAATAACAGAATGCACCCACAACTATTGAACATCGCATTGCAGAATTGAACCAAACAGTTAACTAAACACCACAACACAAATGAACCAAATGTTAACTGAGCACCACATTGCACAATGTATAACCAAACCAAGCATGCTTGACAACTTGGAAATATAGCAATTTTATTTGTTTCTCATGTATTTTGTAAAGATAAATTCAATTTATTTCTCACATGGAAGACAATACAAAATTGCAGCCTGAAGAATTGAACATCACATTTGCAGAATTGAACCAAATAGTTAACTGAAGATGACAACTAATTAACAAAACAGTTAATAAGTGAGCACCACACTGCACGACATATAGAACATATACACTAGAGCAACAGATTGCATGGTAAAATTAGATAGCATAATTCACTAGAATTTGTGAAGGAAATGCAGGAGCAGCACACGCAAAGGGTAAACCAAGCATGCTTAACCGGCATAGCTAGCAAATGGCAAGGTGCTCTTCCAAGATCTGGGTGTCGGCACGAATGGCAGCCATCGCGACCTCATTCGCACGTGCGGCCGCGATTTGCTTCTCCGCTGCCAAATGCTCCTTGAGATCCTGGCTATACTGCGTGCACCATGGCTTAGGGCCGCACTTATTTGGTGGAGGGATTGGTGATTTGGGTGGAAGGTGTCGCGCTTGCGCCGGCGGTCGGGGCATGTGGGATGTGGAAGGAGGAGGAGGATGGGGGTCGGGTGTGGATTACCTGCCTGGATAGGCGAGGCCGAGCAGCGTGAAGGAGGGTCGCCGACGAGGAGGCGGCGGCACTGCAAGCAAGGAGTGAAGGTTTCAACTTGGAAAGGAAGGCGGAAATAGGGGAAATGTGGCTTTTGGTAAGGGGGAGGGGGGAGGTAGATATTTCCGCGGAAGCCAAAAATTTGGAATCGCTTCAGCAAAAAAACTGGCGTGCAAAGTGTCATCAAACACGGTCCCTTATTCAGAACTGTGTACGATATGTGAACATCACAAATGATTCAGATAGCTTAACCCGTGTATGATGAGTTTGAACGTCAAAAATTTTGGTTCGAATTTCGTTGGTTATAGTGGTCATCCACGTCATTGCATAATTTGGGTACACAAAGGAGACTAACTTCTTAATCGAGCAAGTTCAGCAATTAAACAAAGCTACCTGACCTAAGCATTACTCTAACAAATTAAATACCAGCGCTCTTAATTAAACAAAACAACAAAACAAAGAGTACTACTATGGCTGGTGCTCATCGATCTCCGCCGCCGCCTCCATGTCCAGCTCGTGCCCGACGATCTCCTGGGGAAGGGGCTCCATGGCATCCATCGCACTATAATCGGTAAGCATCTCACCATCCGCGTTCGCCATCTCTTTGGAAAAGGCCGCCACGAGCTGGGCATGGGCGGACACAATTTGGGCTTGGACGGGCTCCATCGTCGCAAGGTATGTAGCGGAGGAACGAACGGCTGCTCGAATGCTCTAGGCGATTGCCAGCTCTTTGGCCGTGGGTTGCCGACCGTTGTTAGAGAAGCTTCATTCAATTTGTGCGGTGACCGCCAGGAGCTGGGCGTGGGCAGCCTCGACATGGTCATGGGCGGCCTCCATCAGGGCTAAGGCCGCCATTGCGGAACAAACAGTTGTTGTGCCTCTCTCGCCAGTTGTTATCCCCGAGCCAGATGTTGCTGCCGCCACATGAGAAGCAATAGCGGCCGTTTGGGCTATCATGGCCGCCCGATCGCAGATTGCGGCCGCACTCATGCACCTTGTTAGCACGCACATGGCGGTTGTGGCCGCGCTCTCACTGAAGTGGGCCACCGAAGTTGCCCTCACGACGCGGGTCCATGTGCCCATCTTTCACTGGCGACGATTGATAAATGAAATGATATGTGGGGAGCAAGCTAGTGTGCTTGAGACGTCGGCCATGGACTATAGCCGACGTACCTTCTCGCGTAAGCCATAGGCATACTATACACCGACGGTGCTCTAGGATATTTTGTGTTGCATCTCACATGGTTGGTGATAATAAACTGTGTGTGATCTACTTGATTTTTCATCTTGATTTGAATTACATAATGGGGTCACAGCGGCAATGGACGGTGTTTGAATAGCTAGACCTTTTATCTGGAGTGAACATGCAACTATATGTGTGTCGTAAAATAATTGGAATTATTCAGGGTTCATTTGAACATATTATACATTAAATTCGTTTTCTAGCCATTTCAGGTGCACAATTCAAAATTAAACTACATGCACATGCTCTTGTGCACCAACATGGGTTGTAAAATCATATATGTGTCCATGGGTTTATGCTTATCTCGCATGCAAGAAATGGGGATGAAATTCGAACACCACAACACCGTGGCTCTCCGGCAAATGTCGACGTACTTGCTTTTGTAATCTAGTAAATTCAAAATTCGTCCAAAATTCATGAAACTTGGCATGCTATCATGGAGCGGCATCAACATGCCGTGGTAAATTTTTTGTCCCATTTGGGGCAGGTTTGGGTATAAGATTCTCATAAACCAGAGCTTCTCACACAACAAGTGTGATGGTTTCGGTAGGGAACGTTTCACCTTTCTCGACGAAACGATATCCGTTGCCTCTTCTTGATTTCAAATTTTTCCTAGTGTCACCATAGAACAACAGGAGTGTTGTGTCAATTTTTGGGGTTCGCTTGGACATTTTTATACATTAACTGAGTTTTCTGTGCATTCATGTGCATAATTCAAATTTGAACTATATGCACATGCTCTAATGCATATAAATTAGTTGAAAATTTAAATCTGTGTCCTTGGTTGCCTGCTTAGGTCCCATGCAAGAAATGAGAATGAATGTCAAACACCCTGCCACCGTCACTCGGATGCAAACATTGAGATACCTGGTTTTTAAATTCTAGTAAATCCAAAGCTCGTCTGAAATTCATGAAACTTGGCATGCTATCATGGAGCGGCATCAACATGACGTGGTAAAATTTTTGTCCCATTTGGGGCAGGTTTGGGTATATGCTTCTCACAAACCAGAGCTTCTCACAACAAGCATGATGGTTTGGGTAGGGAACGTCCCACCTTTGGGGATGAAACGATATCCATTGCCTCTTATTGCTTCCAAAAATTTTCTCGTGTCAACATAGAACAACAGGAGTGTTGTGTCATTTTTTCTGATTTTTCGGGGTTCGTTGGACATTTTTATGCATTAACTGAGTTTTCAATGCATCCATGTGCATAATTCAATTTTGAACTACATGCACATGCTCCAGTGCATATAAATTGGTTGAAAAATCAAATCTGTGTCCTTGGGTGCATGCTTAGGTCCCATGCAAGAAATGGGAATGAATTTCAAACACCAGGGCGCCGTTGATTGCTACATTGAGATGCCTGGTTTTTAACTTCTAGCAAATCCAAAACTCGTCTAAAATTCATGAAACTTGGCATGCTATCATGGAGCGGCATCAACATGCTGTGGTAAAAAATTTGTCCCATTTGGGGAAGGTTTGGGTATATGCTTCTCACAAACCAGAGCTTCCCAAAACAAGCATGATGGTTTCGGTAGGGAATGTCCCCACCTTTGGGGATGAAACGATATCCATTGCCTCTTATTGCCTCCAAATTTTTTCTCGTGTCAACATAGAACAACAGGAGTGTTGTCTCATTTTTTGTGATTTTCGGGGTTCGTTTGGACATTTTTATGCATTAACTGAGTTTTCAATGCATTTATGTGCATAATTCAAATTTGAACTACATGCACATGCTCCAGTGCATATAAATTGGTTGAAAAAATCAAATCTGTGTCCTTGGGTGCATTCTTAGGTCCCATGCAAGAAATGGGAATAAATTTCAAACACTAGGGCACCATTGATTGCCGGCAAAACATTGAGATGCCTGGTTTTTAAATTCTAGTAAATACAAAACTCGTCTGAAATTCATGAAAGTTGGCGTGCTATCATGGAACGGCATCAACATGCCGTGGTAAATTTTTTGTCCCATTTGGGGCAGGTTTGGGTATATGCTTCTCACAAACCAGAGCTTCTCACAACATGCTTGATGGTTTGGGTTGGGAACGTCCCACCTTTGGGGACGAAACGATATCCATTGCCTCTTATTGCTTCCAAAAAATTTCTCGTGTCAACATAGAACAACAGGAGTGTTGTATCAATTTTTGTGATTTTCAGGGTTCTTTGGACATTTTTATGCATTAATTGAGTTTTCAATGCATTTATGTGCATAATTCAAATTTGAACTACATGCACATGCTCCAGTGCATATAAATTGGTTGAAAAATCAAATCTGTGTCCTTGGGTGCATGCTTAGGTCCCATGCAAGAAATGAGAATGAATCTCAAACACTAGGGCACCGTTGATTGCCGGCAAAACATTGAGATGCCTGGTTTTTAAATTCTAGTAAATACAAAACTCGTCTGAAATTCATGAAAGTTGGCGTGCTATCATGGAACGGCATCAACATGCCGTGGTAAATTTTTTGTCCCATTTGGGGCAGGTTTGGGTATATGCTTCTCACAAACCAGAGCTTCTCACAACATGCTTGATGGTTTGGGTTGGGAACGTCCCACCTTTGGGGACGAAACGATATCCATTGCCTCTTATTGCTTCCAAAAAATTTCTCGTGTCAACATAGAACAACAGGAGTGTTGTATCAATTTTTGTGATTTTCAGGGTTCTTTGGACATTTTTATGCATTAATTGAGTTTTCAATGCATTTATGTGCATAATTCAAATTTGAACTACATGCACATGCTCCAGTGCATATAAATTGGTTGAAAAATCAAATCTGTGTCCTTGGGTGCATGCTTAGGTCCCATGCAAGAAATGAGAATGAATCTCAAACACTAGGGCACCGTTGATTGCCGGCAAAACATTGAGATGCCTGGTTTTTAAATTCTAGTAAATCCAAAACTCGTCTGAAATTCATGAAACTTGGCATGCTTTCATGGAGCAGCATCAACATGTCGTGGTAAAAATTTTGTCCCGTTTGGGGCAGGTTTGGGTATATGCTTCTCACAAACAAGAGCTTCTCACAACAAGCATGATGGTTTCGGTAGGGAACGTCCCACCGTTGGGGACGAAACGATATCTATTGCCTCTTATTGCTTCCAAAATTTTTCTCATGTCAACATAGAACAACAGGAGTGTTGTGTCAATTTTTGTGATTTTTTCGGGGTTCATTTGGACATTTTTATGCATTAATTGAGTTTTCAATGCATTTATGTGCATAATTCTAATTTGAACTACATGCACATGCTCCAGTGCATATTAATTGGTTGAAAAATCAAATCCGTGTCCTTGGGTGCATGCTTAGGTCCCATGCAAGAAATGTGAATGAATTTCAAACACCAGGGCACCGTTGATTGCTGGCAAAACATTGAGATGCCTGGTTTTTAAATTCTAGTAAATCCAAAACTCGTCTAAAATTCCTGAAACTTGGCATGCTATCATGGAATGGCACCCGACATGATGTGGTATTCTTCGTGTCCATTTTGAGAGAAGGCACACTCGAATAATGACAACCAAGAAAGGCATTTTGAAAAAATAGCTGCCACTTTAATATCTCAAACGTTTGTATAATACAAACTGTTTATTTGAGTTATATATATACACATGTTATTCTACTGTAGATAGAGCAAATCACACGGCTTATTAGCAGCAATCGTTTGTGTTATTATTGGTCTTCGCACACATTTCTGATTACGAACCTGTTTGCCGCGTATCATATACATCTTGTTCAGTTGAACCGTTTCCATTGTGTTTCCTAATCACACATAGTTCATCCTAGTGAACCATATGATATATATCACACACATCTTGTTCAGTTGAACCATTTATTTTGTTCCTCCTCATCCCAAACAGTTAATTGAACTGAACCATATGCCCTTCATAGCACACGCAACTAAAATCTGAACCGTGTTTGATGCATCCATCATCGCAAATGTTTTGCACCTTTTTTGACATTTTTTACACCCCCATTTGCGATTATGACATTGCACACAGTTTCGTCGAAGGGTCTCTAATCATAGTGTCGCGTTTGGACCACCCTGTAGTAGTGTATGTTTGTCAATCTCTAGTGAAAATATCTACTTATACTTTTCCTTATGTGGTGTCATCACCTACCATAATATTAGCATATGATCTTTTTCATTTATTTCCTTTCTTTTTATTGAGGTATGAAAGTAAAGAAAGCAAAAACTCAAACTAAACTTTATTATAAATCTCGCACACGATTACAAGGATGGATCGCTAAGCAAACTCTCGAAAAGAAAGGATCGAACTAAACTTTTATTCTTCTAAAGCAAAAGATAACCAAGGATTGAACTAAAATAAGTAAAGGCAAAAGATAGTGGGGGTGATACGATACCGGGGCACCTCCCCCAAGCTTGGCGAAAGTGATACGTCTCCAACGTATCTACAATTTTTTATTGTTCCATGCTATTATATATTCTATTTTGGATGTTAATGGGCTTTATTTTACACTTTTATATTATTTTTGGGACTAACCTATTAACCCAAGGCCCAGTGCAAATTGCTGTTTTTTTGCCTATTTCAGTGTTTCACAGAAAAGGAATATCAAACGGAATGAAACCTTCGGGAGAGTTATTTTTGGAACAAAGGTGATCCAGGGGACTTGGAGTGGATGTCAAGAAACAATCGCGGAGGCCACGAGGCAGGAGGGGCGCGCCTATCCCCCCGGGCACGCCCTCCATCCTCGTGGGCCCCTCGTTGCTCCACCGACCTACTTCTTCCTCCTATATATATTCATACACCTCGAAAACATCCAGGAGCACCACAAAACCCTATTTCCACCGCCGCAACCTTCTGTACCCAAGAGATTCCATCTTGGGGCCTTTTCCAGAGCTCCGCCGAAGGGGGCATCAATCACGGTGGGCCTCTACATCAACTCCATGGCCTCTCCGGTGATGTGTGAGTAGTTTGCTTCAGACCTTTGGGTCCATAGCTAGTAGCTAGATGGCTTCTTCTCTCTCTTTGGATCTCAATACAATGTTCTCCTCGATCTTCTTGGAGATCTATTCGATGTAACTCTTTTTGCGGTGTGTTTGTCGAGATCCGATGAATTGTGGGTTTATGATCAAGTCTATCTGTGAACAATATTTGAATCTTCTCTGAATTATTTTATGCATGATTGGTTATCTTTGCAAGTCTCTTCGAATTATCAGTTTGGTTTGGCCTACTAGATTGATCTTTCTTGCAATGGGAGAAGTCCTTAGCTTTGGGTTCAATCTTGCGGTGCTCGATCCCAGTGAAGGAAAGGGAAACGACACGTATTGTATTGTTGCCATCGAGGATAAAAAGATGGGGTTTATATCATATTGCTTGAGTTTATCCCTCTACATCATGTCATCTTACCTAATGCGTTACTATGTTCTTATGAACTTAATACTCTAGATGCATGCTGGATAGCGGTCGATGTGTGGAGTAATAGTAGTAGATGTAGGCAGGAGTCGGTCTACTTGTCACGGACGTGATGCCTATATTCATGATCATGCCTAGATATTCTCATAACTATGCCCAATTCTATCAATTGCTCAACAGTAATTCGTTCACCCACCATAATACTTATGCTATCTTGAGAGAAGCCACTAGTGAAACCTATGGCCCCCGGGTCTATTCTCCATCATATAAGTTTCCAATCTATTTTACTTTGCAATTTTTACTTTCAATCTATATCATAAAAATACCAAAAATATTGATCTTATCATTATCATATCTATCAGATCTCACTCTCGTAAGTGACCATGAAGGGATTGACAACCCCTTTATCGCGTTGGTTGTGAGGTTCTTATTTGTTTGTGTTGGTACGAGGGACTTGCGTGTGGCCTCCTACTGGATTGATACCTTAGTTCTCAAAAATTGAGGGAAATACTTACGCTACTTTGCTGCATCACCCTTTCCTCTTCAAGGGAAAACCAACGCAGTGCTCAAGAGGTAGCAAGAAGGATTTCTGGCGCCGTCACCGGGGAGTCTACGCACAAGTCAAGACATACCAAGTACCCATCACAAAATCTTATCCCTCGCGTTACATTATTTGCCATTCGCCTCTCGTTTTCCTCTTACCCACTTCACCCTTGCCTTTTTATTCTCCTCTTTCCCGTTTGTTTTCTTGTACCATTGCCAATTCAAAAAGGGCTAAGGGTTCTCTCCCGGGTTTTACATTGGATAGTTCCTCTATCCTCTCTAAGATCATAAATAATGATGCTATGGAGAGACCTATTGGGGTTATCAATGAGAGTTTGAATAATTTCGATGAAGATAATCCCAGAATTTTTCGTTATTTACTTGATGAATCTTTGAAAGATGCTTGGGATAGGCTATTAAGGATCCGAGCTAGCTATGTGCCCCAATATCAAATTGAGGTTTACCTGAAAAGCTTTTATATTGGTTTACCCTCTTCATTCAAGCAAGTTATAGATTATATCTTTGAAGAAGGTTTTCTTGAGGGGGATCCCATTGATACTTATGAAAATATGAAAACTATATTTGGGCACCCCATGAGTGAGAAGGTCGAATCTACCTCTCTTTTATGCTTTTACCAAAATGAAATTATCAAAGAAATGAGAGCTAGCTTAGATGCCAATTTCCGTAATGTACGTAATCTTTCTTCCACTATCAATGGCCACGTGCTATCTCAAAATAGAAATATAAATGCTATAGAAAATAAATTTTCTCTTTTCTTTCCTAATACCAAAGATGGCAATACCTAGATCTATCCTTGCTTTTATGCCTAGCTAGGGGCGTTAAACGATAGCGCTTGTTGGGAGGCAACCCAATTTTTTTTGTTCCTTGCTTTTTGATTCTATTTAGTAATAAATAATTAATCTAGCCTCTGTTTAGATGTGGTTTTATGCTTTTAATTAGTGTTTGTGCCAAGTAGAACCTTTGGGAAGACTTGGGGAAAGTCTTTGTGATCTTGCTGTAAAAAACAGAAACTTTAGCGCTCACGAGATTTGCTGCCATTTTTTTATTAAAGGGTGCTATTTAGTTAATTATTTTTTCAGATTATTAATAGATAAATTCCTCACGTCCAGCAAATTATTTTAGAATTTTTGGGGTTCCATAAGTAGTCGAAACCTACAGATTACTACAGACTGTTCTGTTTTTGACAAATTCTGTTTTTCGTGTGTTGTTTGCTTATTTTGATGAATCTATGGCTAGTAATAGAGTTTATGAACCACAGAGAAGTTGTAATACAGTAGGTTTAACACCAATATAAATAAAGAATGAGTTCATTACAGTACCTTGAAGTGGTAGTGTGTTTTCTTTTACTAACGGAGCTCATGAGATTTTCTATTTGAGTTTTGTGTTGTGAAGTTTTCAAGTTTTGGGTAAGGATTTGATGGATTATGGAACAAGGAGTGGCAAGAGCCTAAGCTTGGGGATGCCCAAGGCACCCCAAGGTAAAATCCAAGGACAACCAAAAGCCTAAGCTTGGGGATGCCCTGGAAGGCATCCCCTCTTTTGTCTTCGTCCATCAGTTACTTTACTTGGAGCTATATTTTTATTCACCACATGATATGTGTTTTGCTTGGAGCGTCTTGTATGATTTGAGTATTTGCTTTTTAGTTTACCACAATCATCCTTGCTGTACACACCTTTTGGGAGAGACACACATAAATTGGAATTTGTTAGAATACTCTATGTGCTTCACTTATATTTTTTGAGCTAGATAATTTTGCTCTAGTGCTTCACTTATATCATTTTAGAGCACGGTGGTGGTTCTATTTTATAGAAATAATTGATCTCTCATGCTTCACTTATATTATTTTGAGAGTCCTTTAGAATAGCATGGTAATTTGCTTTGGGTATGAATTTAGTCCTAATGTGATAGACATCCAAGATCGGTATAATAAAAACTATCATACAAAAAGTGCATTGGATATTATGAGAAGTTTGATACTTGATAATTATTTTGAGAGATGAAGATGGTGATATTAGAGTCATGATAGTTGAGTAGTTGTGGATTTGAGAAATACTTGTGTTAAAGTTTGTGATTCCCGTAGCATGCACGTATGGTGAACCGTTATGTGATGAAGTCGGAGCATGATTTATTTATTGATTGTCTTCCTTATGAGTGGCGGTCGGGGACGAGCGATGGTCTTTTCTTACCAACCTATCCCCCTAGGAGCACACGTGTAGTACTTTGTTTCGATAACTAATAGGTTTTTGCAATAAGTATGTGAGTTCTTTATGACTGATGTTGAGTCCATGGATTATACACACTCTCACCCTTCCACCATTGCTAGCCTCTCTAATACCGCACACCTTTCACCGGTATCACACCCACCATATACCTTCCTCAAAACAGCCACCATACCTACCTATTATGGCATTTCCATAGCCATTCCGAGATATATTGCCATGCAACTTTCCACCATTTCGTTATTATGACACACTTCATCATGGTCATATTGCTTTGCATGATCATGTAGTTGACATCGTATTTGTGGCAAAGCCACCATTCATAATTATTTCATACATGTCACTCTTGATTCATTGGGTATCCCGGTACTCCGCCGGAGGCATTCACATAGAGTCATATTTTGTTCTAAGTATTGAGTTATAAGTAAATAAAGTGTGATCATCATCATTATTAGAGCATTTACCCAAGTGAGGAAAGGATGATGGAGACTATGATTCCCCCATAAGTCGGGATGAGACTCCAGATGAAAAAAGAGAAAAATAGGCCATGAAAAAAGAGAAAAGGCCCAAATAAAAAAAAGAGAGAAAAAGAGAGAAGGGACAATGTTACTATCCTTTTACCACACTTGTGCTTCAAAGTAGCACCAAGATCTTCATGATAGAGAGTCTCCTATGTTGTCACCTTAATATACTAGTGGGAATTTCATATTATAGAACTTGGCTTGTATATTCCAATGATGGGCTTCCTCAAAATGCCCTAGGTCTTCATGAGCAAGCAAGTTGGATGCACACCCACTTAGTTTCTTTTGTTGAGCTTTCATACACTTATAGCTCTAGTGCATCTGTTGCATGGAAATACCTACTCAATCACATTGATATCTATTAATGGGCATCTCCATAGCCCGTTGATACGCCTAGTTGATGTGAGACTATCCTCTCCTTTTTGTCTTCTCCACAACCACCATTCTATTCCACCTATAGTGCTATATCCATGGCTCACGCTCATATATTGCGTGAAGATTGAAAAAGTTTGAGAACATCAAAAGTATGAGACAATTGCTTGGCTTGTCATCGGGGTTGTGCATGATTTAAATATTTTGTGTGGTGAAGATAGAGCATAGCCAGACTATATGATTTTGTAGGGATAACTTTCTTTGGCCATGTCATTTTGAGAAGACATGATTGCTTAGTTGGTATGCTTGAAGTATTACTATTCTTATGTCAACATTAAGCTTTTATCCTGAATCTATCGGATCTGAATATTCATGCCACAATAAAGAGATTTACATTGAGAATATGCTAGAAAGCATTCCACATCAAAACTTCTGTTTTTATCATTTACCTACTTGAGGACGAGCAGGAATTAAGCTTGGGGATGCTGATACGTTGTCGACGTTCTGGAAACGGGGGTCCCCAGACTTGCCTGCCTGCGGCCTGCGGCGTGGCTCAAGTGGGGGCCCAGCGCGGCCCACCTTCATCAGCTCAAGCTCAAGACCCTCGCGAGGGGCCAAGCCTCGCGGGGCGGACGACAGAAAGCTTCCTTTGAGGCAGCCTCATCAGGCAGGCTCGCGAGGAGGCGGAGAGATCAAGGTGGGGATATGTAACACCCTCGATGCGACTATATCTCCCACGTGTTGAGGCACGACTTAGAGGCATAATCGCATTGAAGGCATATGTCACAAATAGGCAATCTTCACAACATCCCATGTAATATATATGTAATAAAAGGGGAGAGATAACATAGTTGGCTTACACTCGCCACGTCAATCAAGTACATAAATAACATTACATCATCCAAACACTCATGGCCCGACTACGGCGCCAAAATAAAAGATAACCCAACATGCGACACGGTCCCAATCACCCCCAACTGGGCCCCACTACTGATCATCAGTAAAGGAAACATAGTATCGTTGAGAGTCCTCGTCGAACTCCCACTTGAGCTCAAGCGCGTCACTTGGAGCGGAATCATCGGGCCCTACATCTGGTGTAATAGTAATCTGTGAGCCACATGGACTCAGCAATCTCGCACCCTCGCGATCAAGACTATTTAAGCTTATAGGTAAGGCAAGGTAAATATATGTGGAGCTGCGGCAAGCAACTAGCAAAATATGGTGGCTAACTTATTCGCAAAAGAGAGCGAGAAGAGGAGGCAAAGCACGAGCGAGAAACTAGAGAACAACCTACGCAAACATTACTCCAACACCGTGTCCACTTCCCGGACTCCGCCGAGAAGAGGCCATCACGGTAACACACTCAGTTGATTTATTTTAATTAAGTTAAGGTTCAAGTTATCTACAACCAGACATTAACAAATTCCCATCTGCCCATAACCGCGGGCACGGCTTTCGAAAGTTCAAATCCCTGCAGGGGAATCCCAACTTAGCCCATCACAAGCTCTCACGGTCAATGAAGGAATAGACCTCCTCCCAAGATGTTCTGATCAGACTCGGTATCTCAGTTCTTCACGACACTTCGACAGGTTAAAATGAGACTAGCAACACCGCCTGAATGTGCCAACAAATCCCGATAGGAGCTGCACATATCTCTTTCTCAGGGCACACTCAGATAGGTCAAGCTACGAGTAAAACCAACCCCCGAGTTTCCCCGAGGTGGCCCCGCAGGCTGCCTGGTTCGAACCAACACTCAGAGGAGCACTGGCCCGGGGGGGTTTAAATAAGATGACCCTCGGGCTCCGAAAACCCAAGGGGAAAAAGGCTAGGTGGCAAATGGTAAAACCAAGGTTGGGCATTGCTGGAAAAGCTTTAATCAAGGCGAACTATCAAGGGGTTCCCATTATAACCCAATCGCGTAAGGAACGCAAAATCCAGGAACATAACACCAATATGACGGAAACTAGGGCAGCAAGAGTGGAACAGAACACTAGGCGAGAGGCCAAGCCTTCCACCCTTTACCAAGTATATAGATGCATTAATTAAATAAGATATATAGTGATATCCCAACAAATAAATAAATGTTCCAACAAGGAACGACCTCCAATCTTCACCTGCAACTAGCAACGCTATAAGAGGGGCTGAGCAAAGCGGTAACATAGCCAATCAACGGTTTGCTAGGACATGGTGGGTTAGAGGTTTGACATGGCAATTTGGGAGGCTTGAAAGCAAGTGGTAGGCATCATAGCATTGGCATAGCAAAAGAGCGAGCAAACTAGCATAGCAAAGATAGTAGTGATTTCGAGGGTATGATCATCTTGCCTGCACAGTTGTCAGAGTTGACTGGATCCTCGAAAGCAAACTCAACGGGCTCCTCGTTAGCGAACTCGTCTCCCGGCTCTACCCAAACAAGACAAACAAGCAACAAGGACACAATCAGCCACGTGCAAGGATCAAACAATATGATGCAAAGATGGTATGCTATGCGGGATGCGATGCTTGATGCATATGCAAGATGTGAGAAGGGATGCATGAATCTGGCCTCAACTTTGGAATCCAAGTGTGCCACTGGAAAGATGAGATGAAACCGCTTGAAAACGATATAAAGAACGCCGGAATCAGAGTTACGGTTTGGAAATGGCAAGCGATTCAAATATGACACCGGTCTGCGATTTACAGCAAGTAGTCATCTAAATGCAATGAGATGAACATGCTACAGCACCCAAACATGGCAACAAAATACATGGCAGGGATGCTTACAAGATGCTTAACAAAAGTCTAGCATTGAGCTATGGCCAAATCATCCATTAACAGGTTCAAACAAGCATGGCAAAAATGCATATGGCAAACAGATCTCAGACTTAGTGAAATTAACACTTGTCATGGAATTTCAGATCAGGTAGCACTCTTCGGAGCAACAAAACTACATGCTACAGGACCTGAACATGGCAAAGTAAAGCATGGAATGGAGCTACTCAAAGAGCTTAACAAAAGTCCCTTAGTGACCTTGAGCCAAAAGGGATCAGAAAATACAATTGCAAGCATGTGAACATAGCAAAAACATAATCAGTTTTCAGACTTAGTGAAAACTGGCACATGCTGAAACATAACTCAAGTAGGCATGTTTACGAGCTCGATGCACTCACTACGGAGCAAGTCATGATAAGATAATCATACATCTAACAAGAAAACACAAAATACAAGCTAGACATGGCAAGAACAATAACATAGCATGCATGGATCAACTACAACATCATCGGCAAAATTGCAAACAAGTTGACAATCTGCCCAGATTCACAAAGTAGCAAAAGTAGAGCTCGATTGACTCAAGCTAGGGTGCTCCATAATTGCAAACAAAGACATGGATGGATAGAGCACTACAAGAATAACAAAACATCCTTACTGATCATCCTCAAAAGAGGCACGGATCACTAGGAAACAACATGAACATATGGCAACATGAGATAAACAGCTCAAGGACTTAGTGGAAATGCTAAGTCCCTGAAATCAGAATTACCAAGTGCCTCACTTTGCAAGCTTGTGCTAGTCACCACACACATCACAAAAATACATGGGTTGCACCTCTGGAAAGATGACAAAACCCTTAACAAAACATATGTAGAACTCAGGGGCATATCGTGCACACATTAATCATGGCAAAAATAACAAAAAGCTAAATGGAGTAGCAGATTTGACAATTAACTCAAGTAGCCCTCTTCTAACAGCATTTCGGGCATCAAGATGAACTCAAATGAAAATGATGCAATGGAATGAAATGATGTGCTCTCTGAGATGAACATTTTGTTATGCTCTATGCCAAAAACGGAGTTACGGATGCGGAGATACGAGGCTATGAACAGGAGCACATGGATCTGAGATTTCGAGGACTTAGTAGAAATTCAACCTCCCAGATCTAGGGTTTGCACGTGCCCCGAGGTTCGCCAGGATCTCGCCGGAGCCTTGCCGGCGTTGATGGCCGTGCGGCGGCCGGAGTAGAGGGAGGAAGAGGGGGGCCGGCTCGGGGCTCGCCGGAGCGCCGGAGACGGGCGGCGTGGCGGCGCGAGGCCGAGGCGGCGGTGGCGCGCGGAGGCCGAGGCGACGATGGCGCATGGCGGCGGGAGGTGCGACGGTGTCGGCGGCGAGGTCCGGCGGCTGCCGGCGCGGCGGCGCGGCGGAGAAGCAGCGGCGGCGGGCGGAGGCGCGGGGCGGCGCCCGGATCTGGGCCGCGGGGGCCGGATCTGGGCCCTCCGGGCCGCGGC
>NC_041392.1:542232406-542241937 GCF_002162155.2 Triticum dicoccoides | reverse complement strand
CGGCGGTGACGTGGCAGGCGCGGAGTTGGCGGCGGCGATGTGTCCGGCCAGGGCGGACGTGTCCGGCAGGCGTGGGGATGATTTTTAGGGTTTCGGACGAGGGGGTTCCGGATTTTCGGGGAGAGGCCTTTAAATAGAGGTAAAGGGAGCTAGGAGAGTCCAAATGAGGTGCAGTTTTCGGCCACGCGATCGTGATCGAACGCTCTAGATGATGGAGAAGGCTTAGGTGGGTTTTGGGCCAAATTGGAGGGGTGTTGGGCTGCAACACACACGCGGCCTTTTCGGTCCCTCGGTTAACCGTTGGAGTATCTAATGAAGTCCAAATGGTACGAAACTTGACAGGTGGTCTACCAGTAGTAAACCAAGGCCGCTTGGCAAGTCTCGGTCCAATCCGGAAATGTTTAAACCCCACACATGAAAGAAAGGTAGAAATGACCACCGGAGGAGAACGAAGCGCCGGAATGCAAAATGGACAACGGGGAAAATGCTCGAATGCATGAGATGAACACGTATGCAAATGCAATGCACATGATGACATGATATGAGATGCATGGCAACGATAACAACACACGGAGACAAAGACCCGAACCCGAGAAAAATAAAATAACTTAACGCCGGAAATGGCAAGAGTTGGAGTACAAATTGGGAAAGTTACATCCGGGGTGTTACAACACTCCACCACTACGAAAGGATCTCGTCCCGAGATCTAGGACTGAAAGAACGCCGGGTACTCAGAACGGAGGTGATCCTCACGTTCCTAGGTAGCTTCACGGTCGGAATGGTGTGACCACTTGACTTTGAGAAATTTGATTGACTTATTGCGAGTCTTGCGTTCAGTCTCTTCAAGAATAGCAACTGGGTGCTCACGATAGGAGAGATCTTGTTGGAGCTCAATGTCCTCGAAGTTGACGGTGCGGTCAGGAGTCTTGAAGCACTTTCGAAGCTGAGAGACATGGAACACGTCATGAACATTTGCAAAGTTTGAAGGAAGCTCGAGTTGATAGGCGAGGTCGCCTCTCTTGCTGACAGTCTTGAAAGGTCCCACGTATCTGGGGGCAAGCTTCCCTTTGATACCGAAGCGACGAGTACCTTTCATAGGAGAGACGCGGAGGTAAACATGATCTCTGATCTCGAAAGCCAAATCACGGTGCTTACTATCATAGTAGCTCTTCTCGCGGGATTGGGCTGCTTTGAGGTTATCACGAATGACTTTGCACATTTCCTCTGCCTCTGTGATTAAGTCATTACCCAAAAGCTGTCGTTCACCGGTTTCAGACCAGTTGAGAGGGGTACGGCACTTCCTGCCATACAGAATTTCAAATGGGGCCTTACCCGAACTTGCTTGAAAACCGTTGTTGTAGGAGAATTCAGCATAAGGAAGACAATCCTCCCACTTCATGCCGAAGGAGATCACACAAGCCCTGAGCATATCTTCAAGAATCTGGTTGACACGCTCGACTTGACTGCTAGTTTGAGGATGGAAAGCTGTGCTGGAGCGGTTGTTGGTGCCCATGGCCTTCTGAAAAGAATCCCAAAACTTGGATGTAAAAATGCTGCCACGGTCTGAAGAGATCACTTGTGGAATACCGTGCAGAGAGACAATTCGAGAGGTATAGAGTTCCGCCAATTGAGCTGCAGTGATTGACTCTTTGATAGGCAGAAAGTGAGCCACTTTGGTGAGTTTGTCAATGACAACGAATATAGCATCATTTCCACGCTTGGACTTTGGAAACCCAGTCATGAAGTCCATTTCGATGTGGTCAAACTTCCATTCTGGAATGGCAAGAGGTTAGAGGAGACCCGCTGGCCTTTGGTGTTCTGCCTTCACCCTTCTACAGACATCACATTCATTCACGAACTGAGCAATCTCACGCTTCATTCAAGTCCACCAATAAGCCTGCTTGAGGTCCTGATACATCTTCGTGCTCCCAGGGTGGATGGAGAGGAGAGAATTGTGAGCCTCGTTCATGATCACTTTACGAAGGTCACCTTTGGGTACAACAATACGATCCTCGAAGAAGAGAGTATCCTTGTCATCAAGGCGGTAGCACTTGTACTTGGGTTGAGTCTTGGCAATCCCAATCTTCACCTTTTTCACCATAGCATCAAGAAGCTGAGCTTGGCGAATCTGGTCTTCCAAGGTAGGAGAGACTTGAAGGTTGGCGAGGAAACCTTGAGGAACAACTTGCAGGTTAAGTTTGCGGAAAGCTTCACAAAGCTCGGGTTGATAAGGCTTGAGGATCAGACTGTTGCAATAAGCCTTCCTGCTCAATGCATTAGCAATCACATTGGCCTTGCCTAGAGTATACTCGATACTCGGATTATACTCTTGAATCATTTCGACCCATCGAGTTTGCCTGAGGTTGAGATTAGGTTGAGTGAAGATGTACTTGAGACTCTTGTGATCAGTGAAAATGTCCACTTTTCTTCCCAATAAGAGATGTCTCCAAGTCAAAAGAGCATGCACAACTGCCGCCAACTCGAGATCATGAGTGGGGTAGTTCTTCTCATTAGGCTTCAACTGGCGAGAGGTATAAGCAACAAATTTCTTCTCTTGCATCAATACTACACCAAGACCTTGGAGAGAGGCATCACAAAAGACCTCGTACGGCTTGGATTCATCAGGCGGAGTCAGAACTGGAGGAGTGATCAATTTCTCTTTCAAAGTGTTGAAAGCAATGTCACACTTCGGAGACCAAACGTACTTGACGTGCTTCTGGAGAAGATTAGAGAGAGGCTTTGCGATCTTAGAAAAGTTTTCAACGAATCTTCGACAATAGCTTGCGAGACCGAGGAAGCTACGGAGTTGCTTCACGTTCTAAGGAGGTTCCCAATTCACAATTGCAGACACCTTCTCAGGATTCATGGCAATGCCCTTGGCAGAGATGATATGACCAAGATAAAGAACCTCATCGAGCCAAAATTCACACTTGGAGAACTTGGCGTAGAACTGGTGTTCCCTCAACTTATCGAGCACCAAACGCAAATGCTTGGCATGATCTTCCTTGTTCTTCGAGAAAACCAGAATGTCGTCGAGATAGACCAAAACGAAGTCATTGGTGTAGGCGTTGAAGATGAAGTTCATCATGCGAGAGAAAGTCGGAGGAGCGTTGACGAGGCCAAAAGACATGACAGTGTATTCATATGAACCAAAACTTGTCCTGAAAGCCGTCTTGGGAATATCTTGCTCACGATTCAAATCTGATGATAACCCATACGGAGATCAAGCTTGGAGAATACTTGGGCACCTTTGAGTTGTTCGAACAGCTCGTTGATGTTGGGAAGTGGGTATTTGTTCTTGATGGTCTTCTTGTTCAATGGACGGTAATCAACACAAAGTCGGTCCGTTCCATCCTTCTTCTTCACAAAAAGAACACCACAACCCCATGGAGAAGAACTAGGCCGGATGAGACCCATTTTCTCTTGAATATCGAGTTGCTTCTTCAGCTCCTTCAACTCTTCAGGTCCAAGCTTGTAAGGACGTTTGCACACAGGTTCCGTACCAGGCTCAAGATCAATAACGAATTCAACTGGCCACTACGGAGGCATTCCTGAAGCTCTTCTAGAAAGACGTCTTGATATTCACAAACGACTGGAATCTGCGAGATAGCATCCAGTTCACCCTTCTCATTGAGAGAAAATAGACGGATAGTATCATCACGGGCGGCAAAGACAATTACATCCTCAGACGAATGAGTCAATTGAATCTGCCTGGCTGCACAATCAAGCTGAGCCTTGTGCTTAGAAAGCCAATCCATTCCGAGAATAAGATCAATATCTGAGTTACCAAGAACCATTGGGGAAGAAAGAAACTTGTAGTCGCCCAAGGTGATAGTAACATCTAGCACCTCCAGACTTGCACTCAAACGTTTGCCAGGAGAAACGATATCCATTTGTTTACCCAAATGAGAAGAAATGAACTCATGCTTGGTAAAAAATGGCTTTGACATGAAACAATGCGATGCACCAGTGTCAAAAAGAACTCTTGCGGGAATATCATTAATAGGAAGGTTACCCATGATGACATCTGACGAGTCCTCTGCCTGAGCTGCATTCAACAAATTGACCTTGGCATGCTTGGGGTTATGCTTGACCATAGCTGTACTTGCCAATCTGACAGGAGGAGGAGGAGGAAGACGCCTCTGGTTGAAACACTTGTTGGCATAGTGAACCTTCTGTTGGCACTTGTTGCACATGACCTCTAAAAGAGGACGGTGGTACGGAGCACTCGATCTTGGAGCTTGAGACGAAGTCTTGTTCTGAAAGCCAGGGTTGGGTGGGTGGGAAGAACCACTGCCACTTTTGCTCTTCTGCTGATACGGCTGACGGAACGGAGGAGGAGGAAGCCAATACTTCTGCTGCTTGGCCACTTGAGTAGAGGAAGAAGGAGTAACATCTCTGACTCACTTCTTGGAAGCATCACACCTCAATTGAGCAGCCTCTTGCTTCAATGCCATGTTGTAGAACTGATCGTACCTCAAGGGCTCAAAGAGGACAAGAGCTAGCTGAATTTCTTCTCTGAGACCACCCCTGAACTGGTATATCATGCTCTTCTCATCAGGGACGTCCTTCTTAGCAAAGCGGGCGAGCTTCTGGAACAACTTGTTGTAGTCATAGACAGACAAAGAGCCTTGCTTCAGGTTGCGGAATTCCTCACGCTTGCTTTCAACCACGCTCTGAGGAATATGATGAGCTCGGAAATCTCGACGGAATTCATCCCAAGTGATAACACGTCCACCTCTGGAATCCTTGTACCGCTGAAACCATTCTGCAGCTTGATCTTTGAGTTGGAAGGAAGCGAACTTGACAAAGTCCTCAGGCCTGACGTTACTGCACTCGAAATGCTTGCACAGATCCACAAGCCAATCGTCAACATCGGTTGCCTCAACACAATTGCTGAAAGTCTTTGGCCCGTTAGCAAGGAACTGGTTGAGTGTAGCAAAGTGATTCTGATTGTTGCCTTGATTCCCTTGGTTGCCTTGATTGCGCTCTTGGAGAATTTGCATGATCAACTGTGTGTTTGCATTGGTTGCGGCCATCACAGCTTGCCATCCTCCGGAGGAGGTGGAGGTGGTGGCGGATCAGGATTCGGAGTTGTGCGCATTGTAGGAGCCATCCTAAAGAGGTTGACATCCATTAGCACATTGATAGACAAATATTGAAGCTGAATCCAACGAAATGAAAATTGCAACATATAGTCTTCACATCCGAACAAAATGAACGAATGCATTCCTCTTGAAATGGTCACATATCCATAAATTGAGAAGCCACGTAGAATTAAGGTAGAGAAGTAAATCAACAAGGTACGGATCAAGAACGAATAATCGGTAAGAAATCCCAATCTCAAACCAATATCCGTGGAAGAAGAACTAGAGCTACAAGAATTCCCACCTATGAAACTCCCAAACCTTTCCGGTTATGCAATCTGGTGTTGGGGATACAGGGGAAGCATAATATCTCACCCAAACTAGCAAATCCTACATCTAGCTGTATCCATCCTTCAACCCATAACCGAGAAACCTTCGGAAACCATCTACCTCAACCTTCGAAAAGCATCCATTATACAAGTTATGGTGATACTCCCGAACTCCCGCCCCAGTACTGGGTGGCGTCGAGGTTATCTCACCAACGAACTGCATAAAAGAGATTTTCGATGTCAGCGTACTAAACTCAGGTATTCTAGAACTGCAACGATAAAATTATGATGACAACACCTCAGAGCTCAACTCCCCGGGACACTTCCACAAAACCCCTGACAGGAGGCACCAAGACAATGTTCTCGTCATAAAACCATCGGAACGATTCCAAGATACCCGCGTGATCCTAAATTTTTTTTGTGAAATTTGAGAGAAGAGTCAAAACTCTACGTCAGGATGCCTTACCAGAGCGATGAGGAGACTGAGAAGTAAAAAGAATTCCTAAACTCTCCAATATATAAATCCTAAATGACTCAAAACATTTTTCTAGACACAACTCGGCCGCTAAAAACGATCAAGCAATGGGGCTCCTAAGGTCGGGGAAGGCTCTGATTACCAACTTGTAACACCCTGATGCGACTATATCTCCCACGTGTCGAGGCACGACTTAGAGGCATAATCGCATTGAAGGCATATGTCGCAAATTAGTCAATATTCACAACATCCCATGTAATATATATGTAATAAAAGGGGAAAGATAACATAGTTGGCTTACACTCGCCACGTCAATCAAGTACATAAATAACATTACATCATCCAAACACTCATGGCCCGACTACGGCGCCGAAATAAAAGATAACCCAACATGCGACACGGTCCCAATCACCCCCAACTGGGCACCACTACTGATCATCAGGAAAGGAAACATAGTATCATTGAGAGTCCTCGTCGAACTCCCACTTGAGCTCAAGTGCGGCACCTGGAGCGGAATCATCGCGCCCTACATCTGGTGTAATAGTAATCTGTGAGCCACAGGGACTCAGCAATCTCGCACCCTCGCGATTAAGACTATTTAAGCTTATAGGTAAGGCAAGGTAAATATATGTGGAGCTTCGGCAAGCGACTAGCAAAATATGGTGGCTAACTTATTCGCAAAAGAGAGCGAGAAGAGGAGGCAAAGCGCGAGCGAGAAACTAGAGAACAACCTACGCAAACATTACTCCAACACCGTGTCCACTTCCCGGACTCCGCCGAGAAGAGGCCATCACGGTAACACACTCAGTTGATTTATTTTAATTAAGTTAAGGTTCAAGTTATCTACAACCGGACATTAACAAATTCCCATCTGCCCATAACCGCGGGCACGGCTTTCGAAAGTTCAAATCCCGGTAGGGGAGTCCCAACTTAGCCCATGACAAGCTCTCACGGTCAACGAAGGAATAGACCTCCTCCCAAGACGTTCCGATCAGACTCGGTATCTCGGTTCTTCACGACACTTCGACAGGTTAAAACGAGACCAGCAACACCGCCCGAATGTGCCGACAAATCCCGATAGGAGCTGCACATATCTCTTTCTCAGGGCACACTCAGATAGGTCAAGCTACAAGTAAAACCAACCCTCGAGTTTCCCCGAGGTGGCCCCGCAGGCTGCCTGGTTCGGACCAACACTCAGAGGAGCACTGGCCCGGGGGGGTTTAAATAAGATGACCCTCGGGCTCCGAAAACCCAAAGGGAAAAAGGCTAGGTGGCAAATGGTAAAAACCAAGGTTGGGCATTGCTGGAAAAGCTTTAATCAAGGCGAACTATCAAGGGGTTCCCATTATAACCCAACCGCGTAAGGAACGCAAAATCCGGGAACATAACACCGATATGACGGAAACTAGGGCAGCAAGAGTGGAACAAAACACTAGGCGAGAGGCCAAGCCTTCCACCCTTTACCAAGTATATAGATGCATTAATTAAATAAGATATATAGTGATATCCCAACAAGTAAATAAATGTTCCAACAAGGAACGGCCTCCAATCTTCACCTGCAACTAGCAACGCTATAAGAGGGGCTGAGCAAAGCGGTAACATAGCCAATCAATGGTTTGCTAGGACATGGTGGGTTAGAGGTTTGACATGGCAATTTGGGAGGCTTGAAAGCAAGTGGTAGGCATTGTAGCATTGGCATAGCAAAAGAGCGAGCAAACTAGCATAGCAAAGATAGTAGTGATTTCGAGGGTATGATCATCTTGCCTGCACAGTTGTCAGAGTTGACTGGATCCTCGAAAGCAAACTCAACGGGCTCCTCGTTAGCGAACTCATCTCCCGGCTCTACCCAAACAAGACAAACAAGCAACAAGGACACAATCAACCACATGCAAGGATCAAACAATATGATGCAAAGATGGTATGCTATGAGGGATGCGATGCGGGATGCATATGCAAGATGTGACAAGGGATGCCTGAATCTGGCCTCAACTTGGGAATCCAAGTGTTCCACTGGAAAGATGAGATGAAATCGCTTGAAAACGATATAAAGAACGCCGGAATCGGAGTTACGGTTTGGAAATGGCAAGCGATTCAAATATGACACCGGTCTGCGATTTACAACAAGTAGTCATCTAAATGCAATGAGATGAACATGCTACATCACCCAAACATGGCAACAAAATACATGGCAGGGATGCTTACAAGATGCTTAACAAAAGTCTAGCACTGAGCTATGGCCAAATCATCCATTAACAGGTTCAAACAAGCATGGCAAAAATGCATATGGCAAACAGATCTCAGACTTAGTGAAATTAACACTTGTCATGGAATTTCAGATCAGGTAGCACTCTTCGGAGCAACAAAACTACACTCTACAGGACCTGAACATGACAAAGTAAAGCATGGCATGGAGCTACTCAAAGATCTTAACAAAAGTCCCTTAGTGACCTTGAGCCAAAAGGGATCAGAAAATACAATTGCAAGCATGTGAACATAGCAAAAACATAATCAGTTTTCAGACTTAGTGAAAACTGGCACATGCTGAAACATAACTCAAGTAGGCATGTTTACGAGCTCGATGCACTCACTACGGAGCAAGTAATGATAAGCTAAGAATACATCTAACAACAACACACAAAATACAAGCTAGACATGGCAAGAACAATAACATAGCATACATGGATCAACTACAACATCATCGGCAAAATTGCAAACAAGTTGACAATCTGCCCAGATTCACAAAGTAGCAAAAGTAGAGCTCGATTGACTCAAGCTAGGTTGCTCCATAATTGCAAACAAATACATGGATGGATAGAGCACTACAAGAATAACAAAACATCCTCACTGATCATCCTCAAAAGAGGCACGGATCACTAGGAAACAACATGAACACATGGCAACATGAGATAAACAGCTCAAGGACTTAGTGGAAATGCTAAGTCCCTGAAATCAGAATTACCAAGTGCCTCACTTTGCAAGCTTGTGCTAGTCACCACACACATCATAAAAATACATGGGTTGCACCTCTGGAAAGATGACAAAACCCTTAACAAAACATATGTAGAACTCAGGGGCATATCGTGCACACATTAATCATGGCAAAAATGACAAAAAGCTAAATGGAGTAGCAGATTTGACAATTAACTCAAGTAGCCCTCTTCTAACAGCATTTCGGGCATCAAGATGAACTCAAATGAAAATGATGCAATGGAATGAAATGATGTACTCTCTGAGATGAACATTTTGATATGCTCTATGCCAAAAACGGAGTTACGGATGCGGAGATACGAGGCTATGAACAGGAGCACATGGATCTGAGATTTCGAGGACTTAGTAGAAATTCAACCTCCCAGATCTAGGGTTTGCACGTGCCCCGAGGTTCGCTGGGATCTCGCCGGAGCCTTGCCGGCGTTGATGGCCGTGCGGCAGCCGGAGTAGAGGAAGGAAGAGGGGGGCCGGCTCGGGGCTCACCGGAGCACCGGAGACGGGCGGCGTGGCGGCGCGAGGCCGAGGCGGCGGTGGCGCGCGGAGGCCGAGGCGACGATGGCGCGTGGCGGCGGGAGGTGCGACGGTGTCGGCGGCGAGGTCAGGCGGCTGCCGGCGCGGCGGCGTGGAGGAGAAGCAGCGGCGGCGGGGTGTG
>NC_041392.1:542208394-542231831 GCF_002162155.2 Triticum dicoccoides | reverse complement strand
ATCTGGGCCGCGGGGGCCGGATCTGGGCCCTCCGGACCGCGGCGGCGCGCGGGTGGCGGCAGTGACGTGGCAGGCGCGGAGTGGGCGGCGGTGATGTGTCCGGCAAGGCGGACGTGTCCGGCCGGCGCGGAGATGATTTTTAGGTTTTCGGACAAGGGGGATCCAGATTTTCGGGGAGAGGCCTTTAAATAGAGGTAAAGGGAGCTAGGAGAGTTCAAATGAGGTGCGGTTTTCGGCCACGCGATTATGATCGAACGCTCTAGATGATAGAGAAGGCTTAGGTGGGTTTTGGGCCAAATTGGAGGGGTGTTGGGCTGCAACACACACGAGGCCTTTTCGGTCCCTCGGTTAACCGTTGGAGTATCAAACGAAGTCCAAATGGTACAAAACTTGACAGGCGGTCTACCGATAGTAAACCAAGGCCGCTTGGCAAGTCTCGGTCCAATCCGGAAATGTTTAAACCCCACACACGAAAGAAAGGTAGAAATGACCACCGGAGGAGAACGAAGCGCCGAAATGCAAAATGGACAACGGGGAAAATGCTCGAATGCATGAGACGAACACGTATGCAAATGCATTGCACATGATGACATGATATGAGATGCATGACAACGATAACAACACACGGAGACAAAGACCCGAACCCGAGAAAATAAAATAACTTAACGCCGAAAACGACAAGAGTTGGAGTACAAATTGGGAAAGTTACATCCGGGGTGTTACAGGATACCTCGCGAGGAGCCCGTGACGCAAGCCATGACGATCGAGACCAGGCGGGCGCCGGCCTGCACAGTGTCCTTGTTTCCCCTTTGGTGCAAAGGGGGCAAGCATAGGCTAAGGCACCGGGCAAAGGTTACCATTCTGGTGCAACGAGACCAAGACCAGCAAAGCGGCAGGACGGAGGTCACCGTGGAGCCCAAGACGGCGTCATCACTAGTGCTTTTGGTAGCCGAAGACCACCTTTGGTCAGGATAGCTCGTACTATATGTTCCCCTTCAAAATGGCCAAGTGTTGGCGCCCTTCCCGCTCATTATTTGGGGAGAGGCCCAGGGCCTCTATAAGTAGAACTAGCCACACAAAATAGAGGGACATCTAGAAATCTGGTAGAGCCCTAGCAGAAAGAGAGAGGCGGCTGAACTCACCCAAGCAGTTCATCGCACCAGCTCAAGAGCACCTCTCGCGAGGCTGTTCTTCCCTTGTACTGTTCATCATCAGCCCCTGAGGCAATCCACCACAGCACACACTGGAGTAGGGTATTACACCACAACGGTGGCCCAAACCAGTATAAACCTCGTGTCTGTCACATCCCTAGCTTTACCCTGGCCTTGGACTAGCTTGGTTGCTGCATCATGTTTAAATTCAAATGAAATTTGAACTGAGGAATTCAGAAGCCTCAAAACCCTAATTAAAAGAAGGGCAAGCACCCTTTAAAATTGCATTCTGTGAATCCAAAATGCCCTAAAAATAGTTTTGTGAATTTTGGCAAGAGTTATATATCAAACCAAAATTCTGGAATATTTTTAAGGAATTATTTGGTCTCTGAATTTAAATCAATAATCTATTTGAATTTGGGGATATATTCATAATATATAATGAATATATTTTCAAATGCTTTGAAATGTTTTATGTACTTTTGGAATAGTCCAGAGAGGTAACATAAAATATTTCAGAATGTTTTGGCACTGTAAGAAATTATTTTGAATTTGAAAACAGTGGCAAAATAAAATAAAAAGGGAAACAGAACAGAAAAAAATAAAAAGAGAGAAGAAGTACCTGGCCTCACCCGTGCAGCCCAGCCGGCCCAGCTCCTCCCGCGGCCCAGCCCACCTAGCCCCCTTCTCCTGTCTTCTTCCCGTGCCAGCGCACGAAGCAGCTGCGTGCTGGACGCACGCGCGCCGACGCCGGCCACCTCCTGCTTCGCCGTGGCAGCCTCCCCGACCCCCCTCGCGACGCCACGGAGACGGCCTCGACCCCCCTCGACCGCCTCTCTCTCCCTGGACCCCCTCCTCCTCCTCTGTTCTCCCTCCCTCTCGTCACCGAACGCACCTGGGAGCGCCGCTCGCCGTAGCCATGACCACGGCCACCCCCTCCCCTCTCCGACGTGCTCCCGAGCTCCTGCACCTCGTCGCCAACCCCCTCACCGAGCCACGTGACCGGAAGGGCCCCGAGCAGCCGCCATCGTCATCATCTCCGAGCTTCGGCCCCGGTGCCGTCTCCGTCGAATTCGGCCACTCCGGCGCGCACCCGAGCCCACTGACCCTCCCTACAGCTCCGCGGTGAGCCTCCGTGCAGAACCCCTCTCTCTCCCCTCGCGTTTGCGAGCTCTAGGCCATAGCCCCGTCGCGGCCGAACTCCGGCCGCCGCTGACCATGTCGCCGCCGTGGCCTGAGCTCGAACGGGTCGCGCCCGTGCATCTCACCGAGCTCGTGGTGACTCCAGGAGGCTGCGCAGTGCTTTACCTCACTCGCCCGTGCTCCACAACGCCGTTTTCGCCGAGGTCCGAACTCCGGCGCCGCCGCGAGCTCCATTCCGGTGAGCTCCGGCCACCCCAGCTCGAACTGTTGCCACCCCTGGATGCGCACGAAGCCCAGCAACCCATAGCCGTAAACCACGCCCGAAACCATCCCCTGTAACGCTTTCCCAGGGCGTTTCCGTCGTCGGATTCGGTCGCCGCCGGCCGAACTCCGGTGGCCGGTGATGTGGTACGTCATTAGCCACTGATGACCCCACTAATTAACCTCCAGTGAAACTAACAGCGGGCCCCACCCCTGGTCAAACTCCAGTCAGCGCTGGGTTTGACCGAGATTAGCTCCTGTGTCACTGACGTGTGGACCCCACACGTCAGGTTTGACCGAGCCAGCCCAGTTGACCCTGCTGACGTCACTATGACGTGGGGCTGACGCAATAAACCATTTTCTGGATTTATTATAATTCAGGAAATTCCAGAAAATTATATAAACTTCTAAAAATCATAGAAAATTAACCGTAACTCCAAATTAAATAATTTATATATGAAAAATTATCAGAAAAATTCAAGGAATCCATCTGTACCATTTTCATGCATGTTAGAACAACTTATAGCTGCTGTTTAGCACAAATCAAATAAAGGGCATTTAAATAATCACATATGGAGTTTGAATTTGAATCTTGTATTCAAACCAACTTCATTTAATCTGTTGCTAGTTGCATTGGCTCAAAACACATTCATTTTGCCATGTCATGATCATGCATCATATTGTGCATTGCATTGATTGTGTTCCCTTCTGTGTTGCCGGTATTTGTCCCCTCTCGATAGACGTGATACCGATGATGTGATCGTTGACGCTGATGAAGACTCAATGTTATCTTCAAAAGTGCCAGGCAAGCAAAACCCCCTTGTTCATTCCGATACAATCCTACTCTCTCGCTCCTGCTCTCTTTTACTGCATTAGGACAACAACGATTCATCTGTTACTTGCTGCGGTAGCTGAACCCCTTTATCCTTTGCATGACCTGTCATTCCACAGTAAATAGATGAAACCCACTAGTATGAGTAGGAATTGTTTGAGCCCTGTTGTGCCTACTCATTCATGCTTGTTTGTCATGCCTGCTACTGCTTAGAGTTGAGTCAGGTCTGATTCATCGGGGATGAATCAGAGGCGTGTGAACATGTCCTACTGTGTGTGAGCTAAGTGTGTGAACACGATTTGGTAAAGGTAGCGGTGAGGGGCCATGTAGGAGTACATGGTGGGTTGTCTCATTGCAGCCGTCCTCAGGAACTGAGTTCTGTGTTTGTGATCCATGATTCAGCTACTACCATACATTGGGCCCTGAAATATGACCCCGCTCGACTTCTTATTCACCCTAGTCCTCTGTCCAGGAGTTGCAAGTAGTTTCTGGTGTTTGTAGCTTACTGGAGGCCGTGGACAGCGCTGACCGTAGGGGTGGGCTGTGATGCGGTAGGTACGTGGCACGGTGTACCGGATGCCCGTTTGGTATCTCGGGAACCCTGTTCACATCGTTTGGGGATGTGAGCGAAACTCCGGCCGGATCTCCTCATGGATGGAACCCGAATAGGCGATAAACCTGGACTAGAGACTTGAGTGTTTAGGTAGGTCGTGGTCTACACCCACGTCGGCTTTCGCTTGAAGTCTGCCGAGCACATGCCGTGTGCAGACGCTAAGTGGTGGAAACATGTATGAAGAAGTACACCCCTGCAGGGTTAACATCATCTATTCGAATAGCCGTGTCCGCGGAAAAGGACTTCTGGGTTGCTTATATCAGTTCATAGACAAGTGAAAGTGGATACTCTAAAATACGCAAGATAAGCGTGAGTGCTATGGATGGCGTTCTCGTAGGGAGACGGGAGCGGATCCATAGTGGTGTATTGATATGGTGAATATGTGGACTCGTGTGCGCCACCTCAAAAGAGTCGCTTGCAGTCGTAGTTTAGGATAGCCACCAAGTCAAAGCTGGCTTGCTGCAGTCAAACCCCTCTACCCCCTCGTTGATAATGATGCATATGTAGATAGATCTGATGTAAGTCTTGCTGGGTACATTTGTACTCACGTTTGCCTATTTATGTTTTTGCAGAGAGACTTCGGTCTCACTAGTAGTTTCGCGTGGACTTCGACGTTTAGCTTGATACCTCAGCTACGATCTTGTGCCCTCGGCAGGATCTGATAGATAGTCAGGCTTCTCAGCCTTTTTCATTTATAGATGTCTGTACTCAGACATGATAGCTTCCGCTTGTGCTTGAATTGTATGCTCTGAATGTTGGGTCATGAGACCCATGTTTGTAATATCTCGCTCCTCGGAGCCTATTGAATAAATTACTTGAGTCGTAGAGTCATGTTGTGATGCCATGTTGTATTTGCACATATCGAGCATATTGTGTGTATGTTATTGAAATGCTTGGTATGTGTGGGATCTGACCATCTAGTTGTTTATCTTTAGTAGCCTCTCTTACGGGGAAATGTCTCCTAGTGTTTCCACCGAGCCATGGTAGCTTGCTACTGCTCCGGAACACTTAGGCTGGCCGGCATGTGTCCATCTTCGTTCCTGTGTCTGTCCCTTCGGGGAAATGTCACGCGATGAATACCGGAGTCCTGTTAGCCCGCTACAGCCTGGTTCACCGGAGTCCTGCTAGCCCAATGCTACAGCCTGGATTCACCCGCTGATGACCGACACGTTCGATGCTGGGTCATGGATGCCTGTCCCTGTAAGTCTGTGCCGCTTTGGGTTTACGACTAGCCATGTCAGCCCGGGATCCTTATCATATGGATGCTAGCGACACTGTCATATACGTGTGCCAAAAGGCGCAAACGGTCCCGGGCAAAGGTAAGGCGACACCCGTGGGAATATCGTGCGTGAGGCCGCAAAGTGATATGAGGTGTTACATGCTAGATCGATGTGGCATCGAGTCGGGGTCCTGACATCCTTGTTTGCCGGTAATTGTCCCCTCTCGATAGACGTGTACCGGCGATGTGATCGATGACACCGATGAAGAACTATATTATCTTCAGAAGTGCCAGGCAAGCAAAACCCCCTTGTTCATTCCGATACAATCCCACTCTCTCACTCCTGCTCTCTTTTACTGCATTAGGACAACAACGATTCATCTGTTACTTGCTGCGGTAGCTGAACCCCTTTATCCTTTGCATGACCTGTCATTCCACAGTAAATAGATGAAACCCACTAGTATGAGTAGGAGTTGTTTGAGCCCTGTTGTGCCTACTCATTCATGTTTGTTTGTCATGCCTGCTACTGCTTAGAGTTGAGTCAGGTCTGATTCATCAGGGATGAATCAGAGGTGTGTGAACATGTCCTACTATGTGTGAGCTAAGTGTGTGAACACGATTTGGTAAAAGGTATCGGTGAGAGGCCATGTAGGAGTACATGGTGGGTTGTCTCATTGAAGCCGTCCTCAGGAACTGAGTTCTGTGTTTGTGATCCATGATTCAGCTACTACCATACATTGGGCCCTGAAATATGACCCCGCTCGACTTCTTATTCACCCTAGTCCTCTGTCCAGGAGTTGCAAGTAGTTTCTGGTGTTTGTAGTATGCTGGAGGCCGTGGACAGCGCTGACCGTAGGGGTGGGCTGTGATGCGGTAGGCACGTGGCCGGGTATACCGGGCGCCCGTTTGGTGTCACGGAACCCTGTTCACATCGTTTGGGGCTGTGAGCGAAACTCCGGCCGGATCTCCTCATGGATGGAACCTGAATAGGCGATAAACCTGGACTAGAGACTTAGGTGTTTAGGTAGGTCATGGTCTACACCCACGTCGGCTTTCGCTTGAAGTCTGCCGAGCACATGTCGTGTGCAGACGCTAAGTGGTGGAAACATGTATGAAGAAGTACACCCCTGCAGGGTTAACATCATCTATTCGAATAGCCGTGTCCGCGGTAAAGGACTTCTGGGTTGCTTATATCAGTTCATAGACAAGTGAAAGTGGATACTTTAAAATGCGCAAGATAAGCGTGAGTGCTATGGATGGCGTTCTCGTAGGGAGACGGGAGCGGATCCATAGTGGTGTATTGATATGGTGAATATGTGGACTCGTGTGCGCCACCTCAAAAGAGTCGCTTGCAGTCGTAGTTCAGGTTAGCCACCGAGTCAAAGCTGGCTTGCTGCAGTTAAACCCCACCATCCCCTTTGTTGATAATGATGCATATGTAGTTAGTTCTGATGTAAGTCTTGCTGGGTACATTTGTACTCACGTTTGCCTATTTTATGTTTTGCAGAGAGACTTCAGTCTCACTAGTAGTTCCACGTGGACTTCGACGTTTAGCTTGTTACCTCAGCTACGATCTTGTGCCCTCGGCAGGATCTGATAGATAGTCAGGCTTTTCAGCCTTTTTCATTTATAGATGTCTGTACTCAGACATGATAGCTTCCGCTTGTGCTTTGACTTGTATGCTCTGATTGTTGGGTCATGAGACCCATGATTGTAATATCGCGCTCCTCGGAGCCTATCGAATAAATTACTTGAGTCGTAGAGTCATGTTGTGATGCCATGTTGTATTTGCACATATCGAGCATATTGTGTGTATGTTATTGAAATGCTTGGTATGTGTGGGATCTGACCATCTAGTTGTTTATCTTTAGTAGCCTCTCTTACGGGGAAATGTCTCCTAGTGTTTCCACCGAGCCATGGTAGCTTGCTACTGCTCCGGAACACTTAGGCTGGCCGGCATGTGTCCTTCTTCGTTCCTGTGTCTGTCCCTTCGGGGAAATGTCACGCGATGAATACCGGAGTCCTGTTAGCCCGCTACAGCCCGGTTCACTGGAGTCCTGCTAGCCCAGTGCTACAGCCTGGATTCACTCGCTGATGACCGACACGTTCGATGCTGGGTCATGGATGCCTGTCCCTGTAAGTCTGTGCCACTTTGGGTTTACGACTAGCCATGTCAGCCCGGGCTCCTTATCATATGGATGCTAGCGACGCTGTCATATACATGTGCCAAAAGGCGCAAACGGTCCCGGGTAAAGGTAAGGCGACACCCGTGGGAATACCGTGCGTGAGGCCGCAAAGTGATATGAAGTGTTACATGCTAGATCTATGTGGCATTGAGTCGGGGTCCTGACAGCGTCCCTTGTGTTTTTCATTGTTTCCAGCTTAGATCACGCGAGGAGATTGGACGTAGATCGGTAGGGGAGAGATCTCCGTGCGCACCCCAGTGTTCGAACCTCAAGGGTCTGCCTGAACCCGAAATCCGACATTTGGTGCGCCAGGTAGGGGTGCGCCGGATTCCTTCTTCCTCCGCATCATGTTCCGTCACCTCGCCGTTCAGATGTCAAGCGACCCGGCAGCCAACGCCGACCGCTGGGTAGCGTGGCCCGCCCACGCCATGGCACCAGCCCAGGGCGACCTCGAGCTTGCGCCTTAGGCAGCCCGCGCTCCGCAGGGCGCGGGCGACGCAGCCAGACGCCGCCTGCCCTCACACCACGGTAGGTGCGGGCCGCAGAAAGGGCCTCAGACCACGCCGCGGCCACAGCGCCGTACACTCGACGGGAGCAAGCGAATTCCCGGGCCGCGCTCACGATGGCTCGAGAGCTGCTACGGTGCCGACTGCTGGAGGGCGGTCACAACGTGTTGTTGGAGCGAGTAGCTGAGCTCCTGGACGCCGCCGCCTCAGGAACACCTCCTTTCTGCGTCCAGCTACCACCCCAGACCCAAGGCAGGCCGCATGGTGGCATCGTGCGCACGCACGCGACTTCCAGTGGACTCCAGGGCCCGTCCAGCGCCAACACCTCCGCCGGCACCGGGCGACAAGTCATGCCAGCCCCCTCTCAGCCAGCGAAGGGGTGCACGCCGCGGCCTTCGACCTCGGCGGACCGTCGCGCCATCACCCCCAAGACGGCGCTCCAAGCCAGGCTGCATGGCATACATGGTGCTACGGCGAGGCGCACGAGGCGGTGGCCCTAGAAGCTTATGTGCCCCGCATGGTGGATCAGGGGTGCGCGCTGGAAGAAGATCATGGCTCATTCCTCGGGCCAGGCTGGGGCGAGGAGACGCCAAAAGCTGAGCTCTTTTGGGAACCCCAGGAGAGCCTTGACAACCGCACCGGCGGTGGCAACTATCGGGTACCACTCATCCCTCAGGAGCAAGCTTATGCTAACCATGGGTCGCAGGAGATACATGTCTCCACAGCAGGTGGCTGCCCCAATTCTGCAGCCTCATACCCCTCAGGAGGAGGGCGGAGGGGGCTGCAGGAGAGGGGCCGAGATTTGGGTTCGTCCCCGCGACGGTCGGAGCAAGGCGTTCTCAGGAGGTAGGCCCGCTGCCGAGGAGGTGCCCCAGGGCCTGCCCCCGGCAGGGGACCCGTGGTCGTCGGGGGAACCACTGGCGAATGCTCTGCCTCATTGGCGTCGTCCTGGTTTCCGGTCGCCGTCGATGGCGGCAGAGTGTGGCACAAGGCGGGGCCCTCGTCTGGCGATATGAAGCAAGGCCGGTACCTGTGAAGAAGGCCCAGTGCCTGTGAAGCTCGCCGCCCGTGACACTCTCACGTAATAATGAGTGGGGCTGTACACGCCCCGGAGTCTCCGGAGAGCCACCCTCAGGCCTCGGGGGCTCCCACCCACGCCCAGTGGCAACACTTAGCTCCGCGCTGGTGAGAAGACGTCGAAGACTAGACTAGGTGCCGGACGCGGCCTTTTGCTTTTGCCTTTCCTTGTTGACAAGTTCTTCGATTTGGATTTAAGTTGGATTTGAGCTCGATGCTTGCGTGTGTTTGGGGGAAGGGGTGTTTAGTCTCGTTCAAGCAATCTCTCGCGTTCTGGTTTCGGCTTTGCGTCCAAAGTTAGCATCGGCTGTCCCCCCTCGTGAGCCCCTCGCGAGCCGGGCTGGGCCAGGCACGTTTACAACCAGGACCGCTATTACCGCACCCTTTCTGGAGGTTTTCGTCACGGAATCTACAAGTTAATAAGAAGACACCCAAGGTGCAGCGGCCCCCGCAGGCCCGCTCGGGACTCGTCGGGGTCGGAAGGTACACAAGTCAGCTGACCCATCACTGGGCCAGCGGCTAAGTTCACACGCAACATTATGCTTACCAGGGTACTAATTGCAAACCTTTACATGAGGGGCTTCCCCTCCCAAAATGCTCTTACATCCTTCAGGGCCAAGCCTGAACCTTCTTCGTGTAGGTTAAATAGCAGTGACATGCGGTCAGTCGGACATATCACTCACCGCGTCTTCTTGGGCATCCTCGGAGGCATCACTGGCGTCGTCGACATTGCCGCTGCCGCTGCCAGCATGTCCATTAGCGCCAGGCTCGTCCACAACGCCGCCTTCATTGGCGCCCACGACCACGCCATAGTCATCAGACACAAAGGCCCTGACGAGGGCGTCCATGTTGTCCTCCACCCATCGCGCCAGGTCCCCCCGGACGGCAATGGGCACGGGTGCGATGGTAGCGTCGAAGTCGAAGTGGGGGTCCCTATCCTGCAGATGACTGAAGACGCGGGAGAAGGCACACCCGAGCAAGGCTCGGCTCCTCCCTTCGACAAGCCAATGGGACCTCTCGGATCGGCTCTCCAGAAGCGTCACCACATCGGTGAAAAATTGGAGGTTGCCGGCGTAGTTGACCTCGTGCGGCTCCTTAGCAGCAGCCTCGTAGATATAGCCCAAGCTGTGTTGGCCCTCTCTCTGAGCGTTTGAAGCATGGGGGCATGCACATGCTCCAGAACCCGTCGCCGACGGATCTCATCGTCATTCCGCTGCGCGACGGCCTCTGTGTCATCAACCCTCTGTTGGAGAAGAAGCCGCTCGGCCCGGGAAGAGGACAACTCAACCTGCGCCGCGCTGAGGGCGGCTGTGGAGGACTCCGCACGCCGCGTCACTTCGGTCAGTTTGGCCCTGAGGGCTGCGGTCCTGCCCTCAGCCTCAGCCTTGATCAGCCCCAACCTCATCTCGTATTCGCACTCGAAGGCCGAGCGAGCTTCCGCCACGCGACGATCGACTTCTTCCTGGGCCCGGGCATCGCGCGCGGCAACGTCATCCTCCGCCTGAGCCACCAGGCGCTCCCTCGTCTCCAACCGCTCAAGAGCAAGGTTGCGCTCGGCGGCCTCCAGCGTCAGCGCCTCCTCGCGCTTCAGAAGCTCCACCCGATCAACAGGGGCCCCCTCCATCAACTCAAGGGCCGCCTGGCGTAGTTCCACTTGCTGCTCCAGGGAGTTGCCCCAGGCCAGGAGCTCCCACGCGCGCTCCTCCGCATCCTTGCACTATCGGTCTGCTTCCCGAGCCTCCTTGACGGCCTGGGAGCAGGCCTCCCGCGAAGCTACCAGCGACGCTTTAGCCTTCGCGTTTTCGAGATCATGTTGGTGACACGCGAGGGCGATGGCTATCTTTACTTTGCACCTCTCCTCAGCAAGGCGCAAACCTTCGGCCTTGAGGCGTGCATCCTCGTCAGCAAGCTTTGCCCTGATCCGGCTCACCGCATCCGCCGCCCTCCGGAGGAAGTCTTCGCGAAGGGCGCGTCGCTCCCGAGCGCACCTGAGCACGTATTCCGCATCACCCCCTTCCACCGAAGCATGCGGAGGGCCCCGAGGCGGCAGGCCCCCTCCCGGCGCGGGGCTGGGGGCTGGCGCCCTAGCCATTGCTGAACGGACCTCTCTGGGAATCTGGCCTGGCATCAGTCCACCCACGGAGGAGGAGCCAAAGACAGACGTCAGCCATTCACCATCTATGATCAGAGGAGGAACACGGGGCAGGCCGGATGTGCCCCAGGAGGACTCATGAAGAAAGGACAGCGGGCGCGCAGGCTCGAGATGCCCTATGGAACAGACCACTCCATCAACTGGTCTGGCAGCAGGGGTGCCGCTCGAGCTCAGCGAGCCCAGGGTCAGCGGAGAAGGCGAAGCTTGGGGGGATGGCTCCCGGGCTGGCTCAGCGGGTTCTGCAGGGCAGGGCCTGAAAGGGCCACACTCAGTCGCAGGGATAGCAAAGTAAACAAGTAAGGAAAGAAGAAGACTTACTCGTCCATGGCAAAGTACTTCCTGCGCTTCAATAAGCGGCAAGGGCGGTCGTTGCCACCCAAGGCCTCCTTCCTCTTGCGGAGGGCCTCGAAGTCTAGGCGGAACCGACCTAAGAGCCCGGTGCAAGGGTCGGCCCCTGGTGTGGAAGAAGCGTCAAGATGATCAGCGCTGGAGGAGTCAGCCTAGGGGGTGCCGTCAGGCGTCGCCTCACGAGGAACGGCTGGGGGCTCGGGAGCCCCGACCTCAGGAACCACAGGCCGCAACTCCGCACCTGCCGTCGCTCCAGGGCGGGCCTCGTGAGACGCCGCCTTTGAGGCTTCTCGCGGCATCAGCACCTCGATCATCGGGCGCCGCGACTCTCGCCGGTTCTCGTCTCCCCGCCCTGTCGCCCGAGGAAGGACCGCTGTGGGCGGCAGGAGAAGCAACCACGGTGGCTGGGTTCTTGCGGGGCCCTGTGAGGCCAGCCGGGCGCACTCCCCACTCGTCGAAGCCGGGCATCTGCCTCACAAAATCGGCCCTTCCGGAGCAAACATACAAGAGGACACCATTACTCCGAAGGCTGCCTGGGGAAGGATCGCCAGTCAAGAACCTGAGCACCGTCCGCAGCACTTCAAGCGCCAAGTCCTCCTCCTGAAGCCGCATGCGGTCTCTATGCCCCGCAAAGTCCCACATCCGGCGAGAGTGGCACTGAAGAGGAGCAATGCGGCATTGGAGGAACTCCTTCACCACCTTGGGCGCTGTCACGTTGAGCGCCCTCAAACTCTAGAAGCGGCGCCAGATGAAGGCGAGCCGAGGGCTCGCGAGCACCTCATGGTCCCAACCCGCGTGAGGAACAGCGGGCGAGGTCGGGTGCGAGAGCAGAGGGTTGGGCACTCCAACGGCCACGTACAACCACCGCTCTCTGAACCTGGCCTCAGAAGGAGGAAGGTCGAAGTCGATCCCTGAAGCGGCCGTCTCTGGCACGTCTAGGAAGCTCACACACCCTGAGCACTGAGTGGGATCGCTTAGGCGCAAGGAAAAGAAGTGGCGCAGCAGGGCCACGAAAGGAGGAATGCCTATCATCGCCTCGCAAACAAAAGCAAAGACAGCCAGAAGAGTAATGGCCTCCGGCCCGAGGTGCATCATGCGGATCTGATAATGGGAGAGCACCACATTGAAGAAGGCGGAAAAGGGGGGAACCAGACCCGCCCATAGGGCATCAGCGAAGAATCGGACCTCTGTGACGATCCTATCAAGGGAGGCATGGGACGCAGGCCAGACCATGGTCCCGCCGCACTTGTTGAAGATAGTTGCAAGGGCAGAGCGGACCTTGTCCAATGCTTCTGGATTGAGTATGATCGACCGGGCGACGACGGGGGTCGCCGCTGGAGGTGTGTGGGGTGAAGGCGCGGGCTTCTTTCCCCTTCCTTTCTTCATCGGCGCCATGGCGGTGAAGAGGAGGAAGAACTCGAGCCGAATTGGCAGCGGAGGCTGGAGCTCAAAGAAGAAGGAAAGGTAGGAGGCGGGCGAGCAGCGGAAAGGAAGAACAACTGTGTGCAACTATGGGTCCGCTTAGCCGGGCGCGTAACAAGGTGTCGTGGGGAAGCGCAGACGCCCACGTCCAGTCAATCGCCACGCGGTGCCCGAGGCCGCAGGCTTTTTGGGCCCACGGCGCTTCATGCTTGCCCCTTCGCTTCCCTGCTAGGCCAAGCCCGGGCGCGCCTTGGCCCTGGGGGCTACTGTCGGCGTTCTTGGAATGGGGGTCCCCAGACATGCCTGCCTGTGGCCTGCGGCATGGCTCAAGTGGGGGCCCAGCGCGGCCCACCTTCATCAGCTCAAGCTCAAGACCCTTGCAAGGGGCCAAGCCTCGCGGGGCGGACGACAGAAAGCTTCCTCTGAGGCAGCCTCATCAGGTAGGCTCGCGAGGAGGCGGAGAGATCAAGGTGGGGATACCTCGCGAGGAGCCCGTGACGCAAGCCATGACGATCGAGACCAGGCTGGCGCCGGCGTACACAGTGTCCTTGTTTCCCCTTTGGTGCAAAGGGGGCAAGCATAGGCTAAGGCACCGAGCAAAGGTTACCATTCCGGTGCAACGAGACCAAGACCAGCAGAGCGGCAGGACGGAGGTCACCGTGGAGCCCAAGACGGCGTCATCACCAGTGCTTTTGGCAGCCAAAGACCACCTTTGGTCAGGATAGCTCGTACTATATGTTCCCCTTCAAAATGGCCAAGTGTTGGCGCCCTTCCCGCTCATTATTTGGGGAGAGGCCCAGGGCCTCTATAAGTAGAACTAGCCACACAGAGTAGAGGGACATCTAGAAATCTGGTAGAGCCCTAGCAGAAAGAGAGAGGCGGCTGAACTCACCTAAGCAGTTCATCGCACCAGCTCAAGAGCACCTCTCGCGAGGCTGTTCTTCCCTTGTACTGTTCATCATCAGCCCCTGAGGCAATCCACCACAGCACACACTGGAGTAGGGTATTACACCACAACGGTGGCCCGAACTAGTATAAACCTCGTGTCCCTTGTGTTGTTCATAGTTTCCAGCTTAGATCATGCAAGGAGATTGGACGTAGATCGGCAGGGGAGAGATCTCCGTGCGCACCCCAGTGTTCGAACCTCAAGGGTCTGCCGGAACCCAAAATCTGACATACGTCTCCAACGTATCTATAATTTTAGATTGTTCCATGCTATTATATATTTTGTTTTGGATGTTAATGGGCTTTATTTTACACTTTTACATTATTTTTGGGACTAACCTATTAACCCAAGGCCCAGTGCAAATTGCTGTTTTTTTGCCTATTTCAGTGTTTCGCAGAAAAGGAATATCAAACGGAATGAAACCCTCGGGAGAGTTATTTTTGGAACAAACGTGATCCAGGGGACTTGGAGTGGACGTCAAGAAACAATCGAGGAGGCCATGAGGCAGGGGGCGCACCTACCCCCCTGGGCGCGCCCTCCACCCTCGTGGGCGCCTCGTTGCTCCACCGACCTACTTCTTCCTCCTATATATATTCATATACCCCGAAAACATCCAGGAGCACCACGAAACCCTATTTCCACCGCCGCAACCTTCTGTACCCAAGAGATCCCATCTTGGGGCCTTTTCTGGAGCTTCACCGGAGGAGGCATCGATCACGGAGGGCCTCTACATCAACTCCATGGCTTCTCCAGTGATGTGTGAGTAGTTTGCTTCAAACCTTCGGGTCCATAGCTAGTAGCTAGATGGCTTCTTCTCTCTCTTTGGATCTCAATACAATGTTCTCCTCGATCTTCTTGGAGATCTATTCGATGTAACTCTTTTTGCGGTGTGTTTGTCGAGATCCGATGAATTGTGGGTTTATGATCAAGTCTATCTATGAACAATATTTGAATCTTCTCTAAATTCTTTTATGCATGATTGGTTATCTTTGCAAGTCTCTTCGAATTATCAGTTTGGTTTGGCCTACTAGATTGATCTTTCTTGCAATGGGAGAAGTGCTTAGCTTTGGGTTCAATCTTGCGGTGCTCGATCCCAGTGACAGAAAGGGAAACGACACGTATTGTATTGTTACCATCGAGGATAAAAAGATGAGGTTTATATCATATTGCTTGAGTTTATCCCTCTACATCATGTCATCTTACCTAATGCGTTACTATGTTCTTATGAACTTAATACTCTAGATGCATGCTGGATAGCGGTCGATGTGTGGAGTAATAGTAGTAGATGTAGGCAGGAGTCGGTCTACTTGTTACAGACGTGATGTCTATATTCATGATCATGCCTAGATATTCTCATAACTATGCTCAATTCTATCAATTGCTCGACAGTAATTCATTCACCCACTGTAATACTTATGCTATCTTGAGAGAAGCCACTAGTGAAACCTATGGCCCCCGGGTCTATTCTCCATCATATAAGTTTCCAATCTATTTTACTTTGCAATTTTTACTTTCAATCTATATCATAAAAATACCAAAAATATTGATCTTATCATTATCATATCTATCAGATCTCACTCTCGTAAGTGACCATGAAGGGATTGACAACCCCTTTATCGCGTTGGTTGCGAGGTTCTTATTTGTTTGTGTAGGTACGAGGGACTCGCATGTGGCCTCCTACTGGATTGATACCTTTGCAATGATTCGAAAGGCTTCAATCTCAGTAGGGGTAAGATGAGCATAGTAAGGTTTAAGGATATCTTCTTCTTCCTCCTCAGTAGGCCAGCCCTGCTCAACCATCGACACTTGATCTCCGGTAGCCTCCTTGCTCTTGTACCCTTTGACGGCTTCTACTGGCTCTTCTCTCTTCAGCTCGATCTTCATCAACCAAGCATCCTCTTCCATGTTGTTGGAGGAAGAAGAAGACATGATGCCTGGCTCAACAGATCTGACCGAAAACAGCAAGAAAAAAGAACAAAAGATTTCTCCGTGATACGGTGGTCAATAGGTTCGGGGGGGGGGGTATATAAATATTTTTTATCTTCGGAAACAAGAAAACGGAAGAAAAACAGAGTCTGAAAGCTACCCGAGGTGTGCTAGGCGCGCCCTGGTGTCTTGTGCCCACCAGGGTGACCTTCCTGGTAGTTTCTTATTTTCCTAATTTTTGTTATATTCCAAAACGGACAGAAAATATTTTTGCAGATTTTTCATTCCGTTTACTTACCGTATCACGTACCTCCTCTTTTTCACGATTCTGGAGTGTTCCGGAAGGTCTCTTTCATGTGTTCTTCCAATGTTATAGTTTGGATAATATTACTTTCAACATTAATGGGCGTACCTGAGATATAGTGTTTTATTCGTTGCCCATTAACAACCTTGGGGTTAGTGCCTTCGGCATTATTTATTTTGATAGCTCCAGATCAATAAAACTCCTCGATATCATAGGGTCCTTCCCATTTCGAGAGGAGTTTTCCTGCAAAGAATCTGAAACGTGAGTTTTACAAAAGAACATATTCTCCAACTTTGAACTCACGCTTTTGATTCTTTTATCATGCCACCTTTTAACCTTTTCTTTAAATAACTTGGCATTTTCATAATCTTGGGTTCTCCATTCATCTAATGAGCTAATATCAAATAACCACTTTTCACTAGCAAGTTTGAAATCATAGTTAAGTTCTTTAATTACCCAATATGCTTTATGTTCCAACTCAAGAGGCAAATGACAAGCTTTTCCATAAACCATTTTATAAGGAGACATACCCATAGGATTTTTATATGCCGTTCTATAAGCCCAAAGTGCATCATCTAATTTCTTAGACCAATTCTTCTGGGACCTATTGATAGTCTTTTGCAAAATTAATTTTATTTCTGTATTGCTAAGTTCAACTTGACCACTAGACTGAGGATGATGGGGTCATGCAATTTTATGGTTAACATCATACTTGGCAAGCATTTTACGGAAAGCACCATGAATAAAGTTTTAACCACCATCAGTCATTAAATATCTAGGGACTCCAAACCTTGGGAAAATAACTTCCTTAAGCATTTTAATAAAGGTGTTGTGATCAGCACTACTAGTTGGAATAGCTTCTACCCACATAGTAACATAATCAACAGCAACCAAAATATGTGTATACCCATTAGAGGAAGGAAAAGGTCCCATGTAATCAAAACCCCAAACATCAAATGGTTCAGCAGCAAGTGAATAATTCATAGGCAGTTCTTGACGCTTACCGATATTACTTATTCTTTGCCATTCATCACAAGATAAGACGAACTTACGAGCATCCTTGAAAAGAGTAGGCCAATAAAACCCAGACTGCAATACCTTGTGAGCAGTTCTGTCTCCCGCATGATGTCGTCCTCCGTATGCTTTGGAGTGACATTTCCATAGGATTTGTCCATGTTCATGCTCAGGTACACAACTTCTAATAATACCATCTACTCCTTTTTTATAAAGATGTGGGTCATCCAAAAAGTAATGTCTTAAATCATAGAAGAGTTTTTTATTTTGTTGGTATGTAAAGCTAGGTGGTAAATACTTAGCAACAATATAATTAGCATAGTCAACATACCAAGGAGTGTTATCAGAAACATTTATTGCAGCTAATTGCTCATCAGGAAAACTATCATCAATAGGTAGTGGGTCATCAAGGACATTTTCAAGCCTATACAAGTTATCAGCTACGGGGTTCTCTGCTCCCTTTCTATCAGTGATATGCAAATCAAATTCTTGTAGCAGGTGAACCCATCGAATAAGCCTAGGCTTAGCAACTTTTTTTCCATGAGATATTTAATAGCAACTTGGTATGTGTGAACAATTACTTTTGAATCAACAATGTAAGATCTAAATTTATCACAAGCAATAGAAATTCTTTTTCAATAGTAGCATAATTTCTTTGTGCGCTGTCTCGAGTTTTACTAGCATAATGAATAACATTTAGTTTCTTATCAACTCTTTGTCCTAGAACAACACCAACATCATAACCACTAGCATCACACATAATTTCAAAAGGCAAGTTCCAATCAGGTGGTTGAACAATAGGTGCAGAAATTAAGGCTTGCTTGAGTGTTTCAAAGGCTTCTAAACAATTATCATAAAAAACAAAAGGAACATCCTTTTGAAAAAGATTTGTAAGGGGCCTAGGAATTTTAGAAAAGTCTTTGATAAATCTCCTATAGAAACCAGCATGACCTAAGAAACTACAAATACCTTTGATATCTTTAGGACATGGCATTTTCTCAATTGCATCAACCTTAGCTTTGTCCACCTCAATACCTCTTTCAGAAATTTTATGGCCCAAAATAATACCTTCGTTAACCATAAAGTGGCACTTCTGCCAATTCAAGACAAGATTTATTTGCTCACATCTCTGCAAAACTCGATCAAGATTGCTTAAACAATCATCAGAAGACTTCCCATAAACAGAAAAGTCATCCATGAAAACCTCAACAATCTTTTCACAAAAGTTTGAGAATATAGGAGTCATACATCTTTGAAAGGTCGCAGGTGCATTGCATAAACCAAAAGGCATATGTCTATAAGCATAAGTTCCAAAGGGACAGGTAAAAGTGGTATTTTCTTGATCAGGTTGAGAAACAGGTATTTGTGAAAAAACAGAATATCCATCAAGGAAGCAAAAATGTGTGTGCTTAGATAATATTTCTAGCATTTGATCAATAAAAGGCAGAGGGTAATGATCTTTTCTAGTAGCTTTGTTTAATTTTCTAAAATCAATTACCATTCTATAGCATGTAACAATTCTTTGTGATATAAGTTCATTCTTATCATTTGGAACAACAGTAATACCTCCTTTCTTAGGGACACAATGAACATGACTTACCCATATACTATCAACTATATGATAGATTATACCTGCTCCCAGAAGTTTTAATATTTCCGTTCTTACCACTTCTTTCATCTTTGGATTCAACTGACGTTGGTGTCAACAACGGGTTTAGCATCAGGTTCCATATTAATCTTGTGCTGACATAGAGTGGGACTAATGCCCTTTAAATCATCAAGAGTATATCCAACAGCAACTCAGTGCTTCCTTAGAACTTTCAATAATCTTTCTTCTTCATGTTCTGAAAGGTTAGCACTAATAATAACATGATATATCTTCTTCTCATCAATATAAGCATATTTCAAAGTGTCTGGCAATTGTTTTAATTCAAACACATGATCACCTTTAGGTGGAGGAGGACCTCCTAGAGTTTCAATAGGCAAATTGTGTTTAAGCAGAGGACGTTGTTCAAATAAAATCTTATCTATTTCATTTCTTTCATGCATATGTAAATCATTTTCATGGTCTGGCATATATTGTTCTAGTGGATCAGTAGGAGGCACAACAATAGAAGCAAGACCAATCATTTCATCCTTAGTAGGCAATTCTTTTTTATGAGGTTTTTTTCTAAACTTGGAAAAATTAAACTCATGAGACTCATCACTAAAACTAACACCGGAAGTTTGTTTCTCACAATTTATTTTAGCATTGACGGTGTTTAAGAAAGGTCTACCAAAGATAATGGGACAAAAGTCATCTTGTGGGGAACCAAGAACAAGAAAATCAGTTGGATATTTTATTTTTCCACACAAGACTCAACATCTCTAACAATCCCAATTGGTGATATAGTATCTCTATTAGCAAGTTTAATAGTAACATCTATGTCTTCTATTTCAGCGGGTGTTATGTCATTCATAATTTCTTGATATAAGGTAAAAGGAATATCACTCACGCTAGTACCTATGTTGCATAAACCATAATAACAATGATCTCCTATTTTAAGTGAGACAACGAGCATGCCAATAACAGGTCTATGTTTACCCTTTTTAATGGGTTTGGCAATTCTAGCAGCTTAGAAGTAAATAACATGCCCATCTATATTTTCTTCCAGGAGATCCTTAAACATAGCAACACTAGGTTATACTTTGATTTGTTCATCTAGTTTAGGTGTTCTAATATAACTTTTGTTGACCATAGTTGAAACTTTAGCATGTTCCTTGATCCTAACATGGAAAGGTGGTTTTTCAATATAAGCAGTAGGAACAACTGGATCAACATTATAAACAATAGTTTCCTCTTTAGCTAGTACATGTTCTTTAATTTCTTCTTTAATAGGTGGGTGATATTTAAACCATTTCTCCTTAGGGAGGTCAACATGAGTAGCAAATGATTCACAAAAGGAGGCTACTATCTCAGAGTCAAGTTGTAACGCCCTCGATGCGGCTATAGCTCCCACGTGTCGAGGCACGACTTAGAGACATAACCGCATTGAAAGCAATGTCGCAAGTTAGGAAATCATCACAACATCCCATGTAATATATATAATAAAAAGGGAGATACATAGTTGGCTTACACTCGCCACGTCACATCAGAGTACATAAATAACATCCATCATACAAACACTCATGGCCCGACTACGGCGCCAAAATAGAAGAAAACCCAACATGCGACAAGGCCCTGAATCAAACCCCAACTAGGCACCACTACTGATCATCGGGAAAGGAAACATAATAATGCCGAGAGTCCTCATCGTACTCCCACTTGAGCTCGTACTCGTCACCTGGAGCGGAATCACCTGGACCTGCATCTGGAGTTATAGTATCTGTGAGCCACAGGGACTCAGCAATCTCACACCCTCGCGATCAAGACTATTTAAGCTTATAGGAAGGGTAAGGAAATTATGTGTGGAGCTGCAGCAAGCGACTAGCATATATGGTGGCTATCTTATTCGCAAAAGAGAGCGAGAAGAGGAGGCAAAGCGCGAGCGAGAAGCTAGAAAGCAACCTGCACAAACATTACTCCAACACCGTGTCCACTTCCCAGACTCCGCCGAGAAGAGGCCATCACAGTAACACACTCAGTTGATTCATTTTAATTAATTAGGGTTCAAGTTATCTACAACCGGACATTAACAAATTCCCATCTGCCCATAACCGCGGGCACGACTTTCGAAAGTTCAATCCCTACAGGGGGGTCCCAACTTAGCCCATGACAAGCTCTCACGGTCAACGAAGGAATAGTCCTCCTCCCAAGACGTTCCAATCAGACTCGGTATCTCGGTAACTCAAGACACTTCGACAGGTTAAAACAAGACCAGCAACACCGCCCGAATGTGCCGACAAATCCCGATAGGAGCTGCACATATCTCTTTCTTAGGGCACACTCAGATTGTCTTAGGTACGGGTAGGCCAGCCCAGGGTTGCCCCTGGTGGCCACCGGCAGCTGACAGGTGGACCAACACTCAGAGGAGCACTGGCCCGGGGGTGTAAATAAGATGACCCTTGAGTCTGCAGAACCCAAGGGAAAGAAAAGGCTAGGTGGCGAATGGTAAAACCAAGGTTGGGCATTGCTGGACAAGCTTTAATCAAGGCGAAATATCAAGGGGTTCCCATTATAACCCAACCGCGTAAGGAACGCAAAATCCGGGAACATAACACCGATATGACGGAAACTAGGGCTGCAAGAGTGGAACAAAACACTAGGCGAGAGGCCGAGCCTTCCACCCTTTACCAAGTATATAGATGCATTAAGATAACATAGCAATATAATGATATCCCAACAATTAAATAAATGATGTTCCAACAAGGAACGGCCTCCAATCTTCACCTGCAACTAGCAACGCTATAAGAGGGGCTAAGCAAAGCGGTAACATAGCCAATCAACGGTTTGCTAGGACAAGGTGGGTTAGAGGTTTGACATGGCAATTGGGAGGCTTACAAGCAAAAGGTAGGCATCGTAGCATTGGCATAGCAAGAGCGAGCAAACTAGCATAGCAAAGATAGTAGTGATTTCGAGGGTATGATCATCTTGCCTGCACTGTTGTCAGAGTTGACTGGATCCTCACAAGCAAACTCAATGGGCTCCTCGGTAGCGAACTTGTCTCCCGGCTCTACCCAACAAGACAAACAAGTAACAAGGATACAATCAACCACGTGCAAGACCAAGCAATATGATGAAATGATGATATGCTATGCGGGATGCGACGCGGATGCAAAATGCAAGATATGACAGGAAATGCATGAACCTGGCCTCAACTTGGAATTCCAAGGGTGCCACTGGAAAGATGAGATGAAATCTCTTGAAAACGATATAAAGAACGCCGGAATCGGAGTTACGGTTTGGAAATGGCAAGCGATTTAAGAATGACACCGGCTTGCGATTTACAGCAAGTAGGCATCTAAATGCAACGAAATGAACATGCTACAGCCACCAAACATGACAACAAAATACATGGCAGGGATGCACACAAGATGCTTAACAAAAGACTGGCACTGAGCCACGGCCAATTCATCCATTATGAGGTCCAAACAAGCATGGCAAAAACGCAAATGCAAAACAGATTCCAGACTTAGTGAAATTAACACTAGTCTGAAATTTCAGATCACGAAGCCCTCTTCGGAGCAGCAAAACAACATGATACCTGACCTTATTAAGACAAGTAAGAACATGGCATGGAGCTACTCAACAAGATTAACAAAAGTCCCAAAGTGACCTGAGGCCAAAAGGGATCACAAAATATACTAACGGGCACACGAACATAGCTAAAACACAATCAGTTTTCAGACTTAGTGAAAACTGAGACATGCTGAAATATAACTCACGAAGGCATGTAAACGAGCTCGATGCACTCACTATGGTGCAAGTCATGGCAAGGCAAGCATACATCCATAAAGAAGGCACACAATACAAGCTATACATGGCAAGAACAATGGCATAGCATGCACGGATCAACTACAATAACATCGGTAAAATCGCAAACGAGTTGACGATCTGCCCAGATTCACCATGAAGCAAAAGTAGAGCTCGATTGACTCAAGCTAGGGTGTTCCATAATTGCAAAAAAGGCATGGATGGATATATCATAACATGATTAACAAAACTCCTTTACTGATCATCCTCAAAAGAGGCACGGATCACTAGGAAACAAGCTGAACATATGGCATCATGAACTAAATAATCCCAGACTTAGTGAAAACTACTAAGTCCCTGAAAACAGATTTCCCGGGTGCCTCTCTTTGCAAGCTTGCACAAGTTACCACACACATCCTAAAAATGCATGGGTTGCACCTCTGGAAAGAAGACAAAATCCTTAACAAAACATATGAAGGACTCACAGGCATATCATACACACAATAATCATGGCAAAAATGACAAAAGTCTAAGATGAACTAGCAGATCAGACAATTAACTCACGAAGCCCCCTTCTAACAGCATTTTGGGCATCAAGATGAGCTCAAATGAAAATGATGCAATGGAATGAAATGATGTACTCGTCGAGGCGAACATTTTGATATACTATATGCATGAATCGGAGCTACGGAAGCAAAGTTACGGGGCCTCGAACAGGAGCATATGAGCTAAAAATTCTGGGACTTGGTGAAAAAAAACGACCTAGGGTTAGGAAAAAATCAGATCTGAGATCCGGGCCGGAACACTGTAGCAGCGGCGCGATTCCCAATGACGACTGTCGCCGGAGAAGAAACGGACGGCGGGGCGAGGTCGCCGGACCGGCTGGACGGCGCCGGCGTCGGGGAGGAGGCGGGGCTCGCCGGAGCAACGAGGAGGCGGCGGGCG
>NC_041392.1:542181659-542207872 GCF_002162155.2 Triticum dicoccoides | reverse complement strand
CGGCGGCCGGCTGCCATGTGGTGCCCCGCGAGTGGCTGCGGGCGGCGGCGGGTGCGATCCGGACGTTGTCCGGCCTGGCGCGGACACGTCCGGTGGCGGCGGGAGAGAATTTTAGGGTTTCGGGGAGAGGGAGAGATCCGAAAATGGAGGGGTGTATATATAGGCATAGAGGGAGCTAGGAGAGTCCAAATGAGGTGCGGTTTTCGGCCACGCGATCGTGATTGAACGCTCTAGGACATGGAGCAGAGTTTGGTGGGTTTTGGGCCAAAATGGAGGGGTGTTGGGCTGCAACACACACGAGGCCTTTTCGGTCCCTCGGTTAACCATTGGAGTATCAAACGAAGTCCAAATGATACGAAACTTGACATGCGGTCTACCGGTAGTAAACCAAGGCCGCTTGGCAAGTCTCGGTCCAATCCGGAAATGTTTAATCCCCAAACACGAAAGAAAGCTAGAAATGACCACCGGAGGAGAACGAAGCGCCGGAATGCAAAACAGACAACGGGGAAAAAGCTCGGATGCATGAGATGAACACGTATGCAAATGCAATGCACATGATGACATGATATGAGATGCATGAAAAAGAAAACAACACATGGAGACAAAGACCCGAACCCGAGAAATAAATATAACTTAACGCCGGAAACGGCAAGAGTTGGAGTACAAATAGGGAAAGTTACATCCGGGGTGTTACAACACTCCACCACTACGAAAAGATCTCGTCCCGAGATCTAGGACTGAAAGAACTCCGGGTACTCAGAACGGAGGTGATCCTCGCGTTCCCAGGTAGCTTCACGGTCGGAATGGTGTGACCACTTGACTTTAAGAAATTTGATTGACTTGTTGCGAGTCTTGCGTTCAGTCTCTTCGAGAATAGCAACTGGGTGCTCACGATAAGAGAGATCTTCTTGGAGCTCAATGTCCTCGAAGTTAACAGTGCGGTCAGGAGTTTTGAAGCACTTTCGAAGCTGAGATACATGGAACACGTCATGAACATTTGCAAAGTTTGAAGGAAGCTCGAGTTGATAGGCGAGGTCGCCTCTCTTACTGACAATCTTGAAAGGTCCCACGTATCTAGGGGCAAGCTTCCCTTTGATACCGAAGCAACGAGTACCTTTCGTAGGAGAGACACGGAGGTAAACATGATCTCCGATCTCGAAAGCCAAATCACGGTGCTTACTATCATAGTAGCTCTTCTGGCGGGATTGGGCTGCTTTGAGGTTATCACGAATGACTTTGCACATTTCTTCTGCCTCTGTGATTAAGTCATTACCCAACAGCTGACGTTCACCGGTTTCAGACCAGTTGAGAGGGGTACGGCACTTCCTGCCATACAGAATTTCAAATGGGGCCTTGCCCGAACTTGCTTGAAAACTGTTGTTGTATGAGAATTCAGCATAAGGAAGACATCCTCCCACTTCATGCCGAAGGAGATCACACAAGCCCTGAGCATATCTTCAAGAATCTGGTTGACACGCTCGACTTGACCGCTTGTTTGAGGATGGAAAGCAGTGCTGAAGCGGGTGTTAGTGCCCATGGCCTTCTGAAAAGAATCCCAAAACTTCGAGGTAAAGATGCTGCCACGGTCTGAAGAGATCACTTGAGGAATACCGTGCAGAGATACAATGCGAGAGGTATAGAGTTCCGCCAATTGAGCTGTAGTGATCGACTCTTTGATAGGCAGAAAGTGAGCCACTTTGGTGAGCTTGTCGATGACAACGAATATAGCATCATTGCCACGCTTGGACTTTGGAAACCCAGTCACGAAGTCCATTTCAATGTGGTCAAACTTCCATTCTAGAATGGCAAGAGGTTGGAGGAGACCTTTTGGCCTTTGGTGTTCTACCTTCACTCTTCTGCAGACATCACATTCATTCACGAATTGAGCGATCTCGCGCTTCATTCGAATCCACCAATAAGCTTTCTTGAGGTCCTGATACATCTTCATGCTCCTAGGGTGGATGGAGAGGAGAGAATTGTGAGCCTCGTTCATGATCACTTTACGAAGTTCACCTTTGGGCACAACAATACGATCCTCAAAGAAGAGAGTGTCCTTGTCATCAAGGCGGTAGCACTTGTACTTGGACTGACTCTTGGCAATCCCAATCTTCACCTTTTTCACCATAGCATCAAGAAGCTGGGCTTGGCGAATCTGGTCTTCTAAGGTAGGAGAGACTTGAAGGTTGGCGAGGAAACCTTGAGGAACAACTTGCAGATTAAGTTTGCGGAAAGCTTCACAAAGCTCGGGTTGATAAGGCTTGAGAATCAGACTGTTGTAGTAAGCCTTTCTGCTCAAAGCGTCAGCAATCACATTGGCCTTGCCTGGAGTATACTCGATACTCGGATTATACTCTTGAATCATTGACCCATCGAGTTTGCCTGAGGTTGAGATTAGGCTGAGTGAAGATGTACTTGAGACTCTTGTGATCAGTGAAAATGTCCACTTTTCTTCCCAATAGAAGATGTCTCCAAGTCAACAGAGCATGCACAACTACTGCCAACTCGAGATCATGAGTGGGGTAGTTCTCATTAGGCTTCAACTGGAGAGATGTATAAGCAACAACTTTCTTCTCTTGCATCAATACTGCGCCAAGACCTTGGAGAGAGGCATCACAAAAGACCTCGTACGGCTTGGATTCATCAGGCGGAGTCAGAACTGGAGCAGTGATCAACTTCTCTTTCAAAGTGTTGAAAGCAATATCACACTCTGGAGACCAAACGTACTTGACGTGCTTCTGGAGAAGATTAGAGAGAGGCTTCGCAATCTTGGAAAAGTTTTCAACGAATCTTCGGCAATAGCTTGCGAGACCGAGAAAACTGTGGAGTTGCTTCACGTTCTGAGGAGGTTCCCAATTCACAATTGCAGACACCTTCTCAGGATTCACGGAAATGCCCTTGGCAGAGATGATATGACCAAGATAAAGAACCTCATCGAGCCAAAATTCACACTTGGAGAACTTAGCATAGAACTGATGTTCCCTGAGCTTATCGGGAACCAAACGCAAGTGCTTGGCATGATCTTCCTTTTTCTTGGAGAAAACCAGAATGTCGTCGAGATAGACCAAAACGAAGTCAGTGGTGTAGGTGTTGAAGATGAAGTTCATCATGCGAGAGAACGTCGGAGGAGCGTTGGCGAGGCCAAAAGACATGACAGTGTATTCATATGAACCAAAGCTTGTTCTAAATGCTGTCTTGGGAATATCTTCTTCACAAATGCGAATCTGGTGATAACCCATACGGAGATCAAGCTTGGAGAATACTTGAGCACCTTTGAGTTGTTCGAACAGCTCATTGATGTTGGGAAGTGTGTATTTGTTCTTGATGGTCTTCTTGTTCACCGGACGGTAATCAACACAAAGTCGGTCCGTTCCATCCTTCTTCTTCACAAAAAGAACACCACAACCCCACGGAGAAGAACTAGGCCGGATGAGACCCATTCTTTCTTGCTCATCGAGTTGCTTCTTCAGCTCCTTCAACTCTTCAGGTCCGAGCTTGTAAGGACGTTTGCACACAAGTTCCGTGCCAGGCTCAAGTTCAATAACGAATTCAACTGGCCGGTGCGGAGGCATTCCTGGGAGCTCTTCTGGAAAGACGTCTTGATATTCGCAAACGACTGGAATTTGCGAGATGGCATCCAATTCACCCTTCTCATTGAGAGAAAACAAACGAATAGTATTATTCCGAGCGGCAAAGACAATTACATCCTCAGACGAATGAGTCAATTGAATCTGCCTGGCTGCACAATCAAGCTGAGCCTTGTGCTTAGAAAGCCAATCCATTCCAAGAATAAGATCAATATCCGAGTCACCAAGAACTGTTGGAGAAGATAGAAACTTGTAGTCACCCAAAGTAATAGTAACATCCGGAGCAATGGAGTTAGCCTGCATGCGCTTACCGGGAGAGACAACTGCTAAAGGACGAGGCAAAATTTGCAAAGGCAACCCATGCTCAGATGAAAACAGTCTCGAGATGAAACAATGCGATGCACCCGTGTCAAAAAGAACTTTTGCAGGAATATCATTAACAGGAAGGTTACCCATGATCACATCTGACGAGTCCTCTGCCTGAGCTGCATTCATCAAATTGACCTTGGCATGCTTGGGGTTATGCTTGACCACAGCTGTACTTGCCGATCTGACAGGAGGAGGAGGAGGAAGACGCCTCTGGTTGAAACACCTGTTGGCATAGTGACCCTTCTGTTGGCACTTGTTGCACGTGACCTCAGAAAGCGGACGGTGATACGGAGCACTCGATCTTGGCGCTTGAGACGAAGTCTTGTTCTGAAAGCCAGGGTTGGGTGGGTGGGAAGAACCACTGCCACCTTTACTCTTCTGCTGGAACGGCTGACGGAACGGAGGAGGAGGAAGCCAAAACTTATGCTGCTTGGCCACTTGAGTAGAGGAAGAAGGAGTAACATCTCTGACTCGCTTCCTGGAAGCATCACACCTCAACTGAGCAGCCTCTTGCTTCAGTGCCATGTTGTAGAACTCATCGTATCTCAAGGGCTCAAAGAGAACAAGAGCGAGCTGAATATCTTCTCTGAGACCACCCCTGAACTGGTATATCATGCTCTTCTCATCAGGCACGTCCTGCTTGGCAAAGCGGGCAAGCTTCTGGAACAACTTGTTGTAGTCATAGACAGACAAAGAGCCTTGCTTCAGATTGTGGAATTCCTCACGCTTGCTTTCAACCACGCTCTGCGGAATATGATGAGCTCGGAAATCTCGACGGAAATCATCCCAAGTGATAACACGTCCACCTCTGGAGTCCTTGTACTGCTGGAACCATTCTGCAGCTTGATCTTTGAGTTGGAAGGAAGCGAACTTGACAAAGTCCTCAGGCCTGACGTTACTGCACTTGAAATGCTTACACAGATCCACAAGCCAATCGTCAACATCGGTTGCCTCAACACAATTGCTGAAAGTCTTTGGCCCGTTAGGAAGGAACTGGTTGAGTGTAGAAAAGTGACTCTGATTGCTGCCTTGATTCCCTTGACTGCCTTGATTGCGCTCTTGGAGAATTTGCATGATCAGCTGTGTGTTTGCATTGGTTGCGGCCATCACAGCTTGCCATGCCTCTGGAGGAGGTGGAGGCGGTGGCGGATCTTGATTCTGGTTTTGACTGGTGCTCTTAGCGGGAGCCATCCTGAAGAGGTTGACCACCGTTAGCACATAGACAGATAAATATTGAAGCTGAATCCAATGGAATGAAAATTGCAACATATAGTCTTCACATCCGAACAAAATGAACGAATGCATTCCTCTTCAAATGGTCACATATCCATAAATTGAGAAGCCACGTGGAATTAAGGTAGAGAAATCAACAAGGTACGGATCAAGAACCAATAATCGGTAAGAAATCCCAATCTCAAACCAATATCCGTGGAAGAAGAACTAGAGCTACTAGAATTCCCACCTATGAAACTCCCGAACTTTTCCGGTTATGCAATCAGGTGTTGGGGATACAGGGGAAGCATAATATCTCACCCAAACTAGCAAATCCTACATCCAGCTGTATCCATCCTTCAACACATAACCGAGAAAACTTCGGAAACCATCTACCTCAACCTTCGAAAAGCATCCGTTATACAAGTTATGGCGATACTCCCGAACTCCCGCCCCAGTACTGGGTGGCGTCGAGGTTATCTCACCAACGAACTGCATAAAAGAGATTTTCGATGTCGGCGAACATATCTCAAGTACTCCAGAATTGCAACGATAAAATTATGATGACAACACCTCAGAGCTCAACTCCCCGGGACACTTCCACTAAACCCCTGACAGGAGGCACCAAGAGAATGTTCTCATCATAAGCCATCAGAACGATTCCAAGATACTCGCGTGATCCTAAATTTTTTTTAGTGAAATTTGAGAAGAGAAGAGTCAAAACTCTACGTCAGGATGCCTTACCAGAGCGATGAGGAGAATGGGAAGTAAAAAGAATTCCTAAGCTCTCCGATATATAATTCCTAAAAGACTCAAAACATTTTTCTAGACACAACTCGGCTGCTAAAAACGATCAAGCAATGGGGCTCCTAAGGTCGGGGAAGGCTCTGATTACCAACTTGTAACGCCCTCGATGCGGCTATAGCTCCCATGTGTCGAGGCACGACTTAGAGACATAACCGCATTGAAAGCAATGTCGCAAGTTAGGAAATCATCACAACATCCCATGTAATATATATAATAAAAGGGGAGATACATAGTTGGCTTACACTCGCCACGTCACATCAGAGTACATAAATAACATCCATCATACAAACACTCATGGCCCGACTACGGCGCCAAAATAGAAGAAAACCCAACATGCGACAAGGCCCTGAATCAAACCCCAACTAGGCACCACTACTGATCATCGAGAAAGGAAACATAATAACGCTGAGAGTCCTCGTCGTACTCCCACTTGAACTCGTACTCGTCACCTGGAGCGGAATCACCTGGACCTGCATCTGGAGTTATAGTATCTGTGAGCCACAGGGACTCAGCAATCTCGCACCCTCGAGATCAAGACTATTTAAGCTTATAGGAAGGGTAAGGCAATTATGTGTGGAGCTCAAGCAAGCGACTAGCATATATGGTGGCTATGTTATTCGCAAAAGAGAGCGAGAAGAGGAGGCACAGCGCGAGCAAGAAGCTAGAAGGCAACCTGCGCAAACATTACTCCAACACCGTGTCCACTTCCCGGACTCCACCGAGAAGAGGCCATCACGGTAACACACTCAGTTGATTCATTTTAATTAATTAGGGTTCAAGTTATCTACAACCGGACATTAACAAATTCCCATCTGCCCATAACCGCGGGCACGACTTTCGAAAGTTCAATCCCTACAGGGGGGTCCCAACTTAGCCCATGACAAGCTCTCACGGTCAACGAAGGAATAGACCTCCTCCCAAGACGTTCCGATCAGACTCGGTATCTCGGTAACTCAAGACACTTCGACAGGTTAAAACAAGACCAGCAACACCGCCCGAATGTGCCGACAAATCCCGATAGGAGCTGCACATATCTCTTTCTTAGGGCACACTCAGATTGTCTTAGGTACGGGTAGGCCAGCCCAGGGTTGCCCCTGGTGGCCACCGACAGCTGACAGGTGGACCAACACTCAGAGGAGCACTGGCCCGGGGGTGTAAATAAGATGACCCTTGAGTCTGCAGAACCCAAGGGAAAGAAAAGGCTAGGTGGCGAATGGTAAAACCAAGGTTGGGCATTGCTGGACAAGCTTTAATCAAGGCGAAATATCAAGGGGTTCCCATTATAACCCAACCGCGTAAGGAACGCAAAATCCGGGAACATAACACCGATATGACGGAAACTAGGGCTGCAAGAGTGGAACAAAACACTAGGCGAGAGGCCGAGCCTTCCACCCTTTACCAAGTATATAGATGCATTAAGATAACATAGCAATATAATGATATCCCAACAATTAAATAAATGATGTTCCAACAAGGAACGGCCTCCAATCTTCACCTGCAACTAGCAACGCTATAAGAGGGGCTAAGCAAAGCGGTAACATAGCCAATCAACGGTTTGCTAGGACAAGGTGGGTTAGAGGTTTGACATGGCAATTGGGAGGCTTACAAGCAAAAGGTAGGCATCGTAGCATTGGCATAGCAAGAGCGAGCAAACTAGCATAGCAAAGATAGTAGTGATTTCGAGGGTATGATCATCTTGCCTGCACTGTTGTCAGAGTTGACTGGATCCTCACAAGCAAACTCAATGGGCTCCTCGGTAGCGAACTCGTCTCCCGGCTCTACCCAACAAGACAAACAAGTAACAAGGATACAATCAACCACGTGCAAGACCAAGCAATATGATGAAATGATGATATGCTATGCGGGATGCGACGCGGATGCAAAATGCAAGATATGACAGGAAATGCATGAACCTGGCCTCAACTTGGAATTCCAAGGGTGCCACTGGAAAGATGAGATGAAATCTCTTGAAAACGATATAAAGAACGCCGGAATCGGAGTTACGGTTTGGAAATGGCAAGCGATTTAAGAATGACACCGGCTTGCGATTTACAGCAAGTAGGCATCTAAATGCAACAAAATGAACATGCTACAGCCACCAAACATGACAACAAAATACATGGCAGGGATGCACACAAGATGCTTAACAAAAGACTGGCACTGAGCCATGGCCAATTCATCCATTATGAGGTCCAAACAAGCATGGCAAAAACGCAAATGCAAAACAGATTCCAGACTTAGTGAAATTAACACTAGTCTGAAATTTCAGATCACGAAGCCCTCTTCGGAGCAGCAAAACAACATGATACCTGACCTTATTAAGACAAGTAAGAACATGGCATGGAGCTACTCAACAAGATTAACAAAAGTCCCAAAGTGACCTGAGGCCAAAAGGGATCACAAAATATACTAACGGGCACACGAACATAGCTAAAACACAATCAGTTTTCAGACTTAGTGAAAACTGAGACATGCTGAAATATAACTCACGAAGGCATGTAAACGAGCTCGATGCACTCACTACGGTGCAAGTCATGGCAAGGCAAGCATACATCCATAAAGAAGGCACACAATACAAGCTATACATGGCAAGAACAATGGCATAGCATGCACGGATCAACTACAATAACATCGGCAAAATCGCAAACGAGTTGACGATCTGCCCCGATTCACCATGAAGCAAAAGTAGAGCTCGATTGACTCAAGCTAGGGTGTTCCATAATTGCAAAAAAGGCATGGATGGATAGATCATAACATGATTAACAAAACTCCTTTACTGATCATCCTCAAAAGAGGCACGGATCACTAGGAAACAAGCTGAACATATGGCATCATGAACTAAATAATCCCAGACTTAGTGAAAACTACTAAGTCCCTGAAAACAGATTTCCCGGGTGCCTCTCTTTGCAAGCTTGCACAAGTTACCACACACATCCTAAAAATGCATGGGTTGGACCTCTGGAAAGAAGACAAAATCCTTAACAAAACATATGAAGGACTCACAGGCATATCATACACACAATAATCATGGCAAAAATGACAAAAGTCTAAGATGAACTAGCAGATCAGACAATTAACTCACGAAGCCCCCTTCTAACAGCATTTTGGGCATCAAGATGAGCTCAAATGAAAATGATGCAATGGAATGAAATGATGTACTCGTCGAGGCGAACATTTTGATATACTATATGCATGAATCGGAGCTACGGAAGCAAAGTTACGGGGCCTCGAACAGGAGCATATGAGCTAAAAATTCTGGGACTTAGTGAAAAAAAACGACCTAGGGTTAGAAAAAAATCAGATCTGAGATCCGGGCCGGAACACTGTAGCAGCGGCGCGATTCCCAATGACGACCGTCGCCGGAGAAGAAACAGACGGCGGGGCGAGGTCGTCGGACCGGCTGGACGGCGCCGGCGTCGGGGAGGAGGCGGGGCTCGCCGGAGCAACGAGGAGGCGGCGGGCGGCGGTGTTCCGGCTGGCTCGGACGCGGCGGCGTCGGTGTCGGCCGCCGGAGTCGGCGACGTGGGCGGCGGGCACCGCTGCGACCCGGGGCGGTGGCCGACTAGGAGGGAGGCGGCGGCGGTGGTCCGGCTCGGGGAGGAGAAGGGCGGCGGGCGGCGCTCCTCCTTTGGGCCGCGGGGGCTCTACGCGGGCCGGGCGGGCCGCGGCGGCGGCGGTGGCCGGCTGCCACATGGCGCCCCGCGAGTGGCTGCGGGCGGCGGCGGGTGCGATCCGGACGTTGTCTGGCCTGGCGCGGACACGTCCGGCGGCGGCGGGAGAGAATTTTAGGGTTTTGGGGAGAGGGAGAGATCCGAAAATGGAGGGGTGTATATATAGGCATAGAGGGAGTTAGGAGAGTCCAAATGAGGTGCGGTTTTCGGCCACGCGATCGTGATCGAACGCTCTAGGACATGGAGCAGAGTTTGGTGGGTTTTGGGCCAAAATGGAGGGGTGTTGGGCTGCAACACACACGAGGCCTTTTCGGTCCCTCGGTTAACCGTTGGAGTATCAAACGAAGTCCAAATGATACGAAACTTGACATGCGGTCTACCGGTAATAAACCAAGGCCGCTTGGCAAGCCTCGGTCCAATCCGGAAATGTTTAATCCCCAAACATGAAAGAAAGCTAGAAATGACCACCGGAGGAGAACGAAGCGCCGGAATGCAAAACGGACAACGGGGAAAAAGCTCGGATGCATGAGATGAACACGTATGCAAATGCAATGCACATGATGACATGATATGAGATGCATGAAAAAGAAAACAACACATGGAGACAAAGACCCGAACCCGAGAAATAAATATAACTTAACACCGGAAACGACAAGAGTTGGAGTACAAATAGGGAAAGTTACATCCGGGGTGTTACACAAGTCCATATTTAGTGCTAAACTTTTGAAAAGCATCGGTATTCATAAAAGATTTAACACAATCAAACTTAAGCTTAATACCTGACTCTTTACCTTCGTCGAGTTCCCAATCTTCAGAGTTGCGTTTAATTCTTTCCAAAAGATCCCACCAGAATTGAATAGTTTTCTTCATAAAAGAACCAACACAATAAGTATCAAGCATGGATCGATCAATATGAGAAAGCCGAGCATAATTTTTTTGGATAATAAGTTCTCTTGAGAGCTCATGATTGGGGCATGAATATAACATTGACTTAAGCCTCCCCCAAGCTAGAGCTATACTTTCTCCTTCACGAGGCCAAAAATTATATATGTAATTCCGACCACGATGAACTAGATGCATAGGATAATTTTTTGGTGAAACTCCAATTCCAAGATCCAATATCATCGCATAGCCTATACCATGCCAATGATTTTCCCTTCAAAGATAAAGGGAAAACCTTCTTCTTAACTTCATCTACGGGTAGACCTGCGAGCTTAAACAATCCACAAATTTCTTCCACGTATATCAAGTGCATATCAGGATGTTCGGTTCCATCTCCTGTGTAAGGATTAGCTAGCAGTTGTTCTATCGTACCCTAAGGAATTTCATATTCAATATTTTCAGTAGGTGCAGTAGGTTGAGGGGTAACTAATTGTGGTTCCGGTTGAGGTGAAGATGTTAGGGAACGTAGCATGCAATTTCAAAAAAATTCCTATGATCACACAAGATCTATCTAGGAGATGCATAACAACGCAAGGGGAAGAGTGTGTCCACGTACCCTCATAGACCGAAAGCGGTTTAACGCGGTTGATGTAGTCGAACGTCTTCTCGATTTAACCGATCAAGTACCGAACGCACGACACCTCCGAGTTCAGCACACGTTCAGCTCGATGACATCCCTCAAACTCTTGATCTAGCAAAGTGTCGAGGGAGAGTTTCGTCAGCACGATGATGTGGTGACGGTGATGGTGATGTGATCCGCGCAGGGCTTCGCCTAAGCACTACGACAATATGACCGTAGGAGTAAACGATGGAGGGGGCACCGCACACGGCTAAGAAACAATTGATGTGCTTTGGGGTGGCCCTGCCCCCGTATATAAAGGAGGAGAGGGGAGGAGGCCGACCCTAGGGGCGCACCAAGTGGGGGGGACCCACTTGGACTCCTAGTCCTATCCGCCCCTTCCTTCTTTCGGAAGGGGAAAGGGGGAAGGAGAGGGAGAGGGAGAAGGAAAGGGGGCCCACGCCCCCTCCTCTCGTCCAATTCAGACTCCCCATGGGGGAGGGCGGGCGCCACTCCTTGTGGGCTGCCCTCTCTCTCCCCTATGGCCCATGTGGCCCATTACTTTCCCTGGGGGTTCCGTTAACCCCTCGGTACTCCCATAAATATCCGAAACCATTCTGATGTCTGAATACTATCATCCAATATATCAACCTTTACCTCTCGACCATTTCAAGACTCCTTGTCATGTCCGTGATCCCATCCGAGACTCCGAACAGTCTTCAGTCACCAAAACACATAACTCATAATACAAATCATCATCGAACATTAAGCGTGTGGACCCTACGGGATTGAGAACTATGTAGACATGACCAAGACACATCTGCGATCAATAACCAAAAGCGGAACCTGGATGCTCATATTGGTTCCTACATATTCTACGAAGATCTTTGTCGGTCAAACCGCAATGACAACATATGACATTCCCTTTGTCACCGGTATGTTACTTGCCCGAGATTCGATCGTCGGTATCCTCATACCTAGTTCAATCTCATTACCAACAAGTCTCTTTACTCGTTCCGTAATGCATCATCCTGTAACTAACTCATTATTCACATTGCTTGCAAGGCTTATCATGATGTGCATTACCGAGAGGGCACAGACATACCTCTTCGATACTCGGAGTGACAAATCCTAATCTTGATCTATGCCAACCCAACAAACACCTTTAGAGACACATGTAGAGCATCTTTATAATCACCCAGTTATGTTGCGACATTTGATAGCACACAAGGTGTTCCTCCAATATTGAGGAGTTGCATAATCTCATAGTCAAAGGAATATGTATATGTCATGAAGAAAGCAATAGCAATAAAACTTAACGATCATTATTCTAAGCTAACGGGTGGGTCTTGTCCATCATATCACTCTCCTAATGATGTGATCCCGTTCATCAAATGACAACAAATGTCTATGGTCAGGAAACTTAGCCATCTTTGATTAACGAGCTAGTCAAGTAGAGGCATACTAGTGACACTTTGTTTTGTCTATGTATTCACACATGTATCAAGTTTTCGGTTAATACAGTTCTAGCATGAATAATAAACATTTATCATGATATAAGGAAATATAAATAACAACTTTATTATTGCCTCTAGGGCATATTTCCTTCAATCTCCCACTTGCACTAGAGTCAATAATCTAGATTACATTGTAATGATTCTAACACCCATGGAGTCTTGGTGTTGATCATGTTTTGCTCGTGGAAGAGGATTAGTCAACGGGTCTACAACATTCAGATCCGTATGTATTTTGCAAATCTCCATGTCTTCCTCCTTGACTTGATCACGGATGGATTTGAAGCGTCTCCTGATGTTTTTGGTTCTCTTGTGAAATCTGGATTCCTTCGCTAAGGCAATTGCTCCAGCATTGTCACAAAAGATTTTCATTGGACCCGATGCACTAGGTATTACACCTAGATCAGATATGAACTCTTCATCCAGACTCCTTCATTTGATGCTTCCGAAGTAGCTATGTACTCCGATTTACACATAGATCCCACCATGACGCTTTGCTTGGAACTGCACGAACTGACAGCTCCACCATCCAATATAAATACATATCCATTTTGTGACTTAGAGTCACCCGAATCATTGTCAAAGCTAGCATCAACGTAACCATTTACGACAAGCTCCTTGTCACCTCCATAAACGAGAAACATATCCTTAGTCATTTTTAGGTATTTCAGGATGTTCTTGACCGCTATCCAGTGATCCACTCCTGGATTACTTTGGTACCTCCCTACTAAACTTATAGCAAGGCACCCATCAGGTCTGGTACACAGCATTGCATACATGATAGAACCTATGGCTGAGGCACTGGGAATGACTTTCACTTTCTCTCTATCTTTTGCAATGGTCGGGCATTGAGTTCGACTCAACTTCACACCTTGTAACACAAGCAAGAACCCTCTCTTTGACTGATCCATTTTGAACTTCTTCAAAAGTTTATCAAGGTATGTGCTTTGTGAAAGTCCAATTAAGCATCTTGATCTATCTCTATAGATCTTGATTCCTAATATATAAGCAGCTTCACCGAGGTCTTTCATTGAAAAATTCTTATTCAAGTATCCTTTTATGCTATCCAGAAATTCTATATTATTTCCAATCAACAATATGTCATCCACATATAATATTAGAAATGCTACAGAGCTCCCACTCACTTTCTTGTAAATACAGGCTTCTCTGAAAGTCTGTATAAAACCATATGCCTTGATCACACTATCAAAGTGTATATTCCAACTCCGAGATGCTTACAGAAGTCCATAAATGGATCGGTGGAGCTTGCATACTTTGTTAACACCTTTAGGATTGACAAAACCTTCTAGTTGCATCATATGCAACTCTTCTTTAAGAAATCCATTAAGGAATGCAGTTTTGACGTCCATTTGCCAAATTTCACAATCATAAAATGCGACAATTGCTAACATGATTCAGATAGACTTAAGCATCTTTACGGGTGAGAAGGTCTCATCATAGTCAACTCCTTGAACTTGTCGAAAAACTTTCGCAACAAGTCGAGCTTTATAGACAGTAACATTACCATCAGTGTCAGTCTTCTTCTTGAAGATCCATTTATTCTCTATGGCTTGACGATCATCGGGGAAGTCAAGCAAAGTCCATACTTTGTTCTCATACATGGATCCCATCTCAGATTTCATGGCCTCAAGCCATTTTGCAGAATCTGGGCTCATCACCGCTTCCTCATAGTTCGTAGGTTCGTCATGGTCTAGTAACATGACTCCCAGAACAGGATTACCCTACCACTCTAGTGCGGAATGTACTCTGGTTGACCTATGAGGTTCGGTAGTAACTTGATCTGAAGTTTCATGATCATCATCATTAGCTTCCTCACTAATTGGTGTAGGCATCACAAGAACAGTTTTCTATGATGAACTATGAGGGAGTCCTGGATTAGGGGGTCTCTGGACAGCCGGATTATATCCTTTGGCCGGACTGTTGGACTATGAAGATACAAGATTGAAGACTTCGTCCCGTGTCCGGATGGGACTCTACTTGGCGTGGAAGGCAAGCTAGGCAATACAGATATGTATATTGAAGGAAATATGCCCTAGAGGCAATAATAAAGTTATTATTTATTTCCTTATATCCTGATAAATGTTTATTATTCATGCTAGAATTGTATTAACCGGAAACATAATACATGTGTGAATACATAGACAAACAGAGTGTCACTAGTATGCCTCTACTAGACTAGCTTGTTAATCAAAGATGGTTATGTTTCCTAACCATGGACAAAGAGTTGTCATTTGATCAACAGGATCACATCATTAGATGAATGATCTGATTGACTTGACCCATTCCATTAGCTTAGCACCCGATCGTTTAGTATGTTGCTATTGCTTTCTTCATGACTTATATATGTTCCTATGACTATGAGATTATGCAACTCCCGTTTGCCGGAGGAACACTTTGTGTGCTACCAAACGTCACAACGTAATTGGGTGATTATAAAGGAGCTGTACAGGTGTCTCCAAAGGTACATGTTGGGTTGGCGTATTTCGAGATTAGGATTTGTCACTCCGATTGTCAGAGAGGTATCTCTGGGCCCTCTCGGTAATGCACATCACATAAGCCTTGCAAGCATTGCAACTAATGAGTTAGTTGTGAGATGATGTATTACGGAATGAGTAAAGAGACTTTCCGGTAACGAGATTGAACTAGGTATTGAGATACTGACGATCGAATCTCGGGCAAGTAACATACCGATGACAAAGGGAACAACGTATGTTGTTATGCGGTCTGACCGATAAAGATCTTCGTAGAATATGTAGGAGCCAATATGAGCATCCAAGTTCCGCTATTGGTTATTGACCGGAGACGTCTCTCGGTCATGTCTATATTGTTCTCGAACCCGTAGGGTCCGCACGCTTAAGGTTTCGATGACAGCTGTATTATGAGTTTATGAGTTTTGATGTACCGAAGCTAGTTCGGAGTCCCGGATGTGATCACGGACATGACGAGGAGTCTCTAAATGGTCGAGACATAAAGATTGATATATTGGACGACTATATTCGGACACCGGAAGTGTTCCGGGTGATTTCGGAGAAAACCGGAGAGCCGGAGGGTTACCGGAACCCTACCGGGAGTACTAATGGGCCATATGGGCCTTAGTGGAGAGAGAGAAGGGCGCCAGGGTGGGCCGTGCGCCTCCTCCCCCCCTTGGTCCGAATTGGACTAGGAGAGGGGGGGCGGCGCCCCCCCCTTTCCTTCTCCCTCCCCACTTCTTTCCCCTCCTAGTAGGAGTCCTACTCCTACTAGGAGGAGGACTCCTCCTGGCGCGCCTATAGGGGCCGGCCGGCCTCCTCCCCTTGCTCCTTTATATACGGGGGCAGGGGCACCCCTAGACACACAAGTTGATCCACGTGATCATATTCTTAGCCGTGTGCGGTGCCCCCTTCCACCATAGTCCTCGATAATATTGTAACGGTGCTTAGGCGAAGCCCTGCGACGGTAGTGCATCAAGGTCGTCACCACGCCGTCGTGCTGACGGAACTCTTCCCCGACACTTTGCTGGATCGGAGTCCGGGGATCGTCATCGAGCTGAACGTGTGCTAGAACTCGGAGGTGCCGTAGTTTCGGTGCTTGATCGGTCGGGCCGTGGAGACGTACGACTACATCAACCAAACGCTTCCATTGTCGATCTACAAGGGTATGTAGATCACACTCTCCCCTCTCGTTGCTATGCATCACCATGATCTTGCGTGTGCGTAGGATTTTTTTTGAAATTACTACGTAACCCAACAGTGGCATCCGAGCCAGGTTTTATATGTTGATGTTATATGCACGAGTAGAACACAAGTGAGTTGTGGGCGATATAAGTCATACTGCTTACCAGCATGTCATACTTTGGTTCGGCGGTATTGTTGGACGAAGCGGCCTGGACCGACATTACGCGTACGCTTACGCGAGACCGGTTCTCCCGACGTGCTTTGCACATAGGTGGCTTGCGGGTGACAGTTTCTCCAACTTCAGTTGAACTGAGTGTGGCTACGCCCGGTCCTTGTGAAGGTTAAAACAACACCAACTTGACAAACTATCGTTGTGGTTTTGATGCGTAGGTAAGGTTGGTTCTTGCTTAAGCCCGTAGCAGCCACGTAAAACTTGCAACAACAAAGTAGAGGACGTCTAACTTGTTTTTACAGGGCATGTTGTGATGTGATATGGTCAAGACATGATTTTATTGTATGAGATGATCATGTTTTGTAACCGAGTTATCGGCAACTGGCAGGAGCCATATGGTTGTCGCTTTATTGTATGCAATGCAATCGCCCTGTAATGCTTTACTTTATCACTAAGCGGTAGCGATAGTCGTAGAAGCATAAGATTGGCGAGACGACAACGGTGCTACGATGGAGATCAAGGTGTCGCGCGGTGACGATGGTGATCATGACGGTGCTTCAAGGATGGAGATCACAAGCACAAGATGATGATGGCCATATCATATCACTTATATTGGTTGCATGTGATGTTTATCTTTTATGCATATTATCTTGCTTTGATTGACGGTAGCATTATAAGATGATCTCTCACTAAATTTCAAGATAAAAGTGTTCTCCCTGAGTATGCACCGTTGCCAAAGTTCATCGTGCCCAGACACCACGTGATGATCGGGTGTGATAAGCTCTACGTCCATCTACAACGGGTGCAAGCCAGTTTTGCACACGCAGAATACTCAGGTTAAACTTGACGAGCCTAGCATATGCAGATATGGCCTCGGAACACTGAGATCGAAAGATCGAGCGTGAATCATATAGTAGATATGATCAACATAGCAATGTTCACCATTGAAAACTACTCCATTTCACGTGATGATCGGTTATGGTTTAGTTGATTTGGATCACGTGATCACTTAGATGATTAGAGGGATGTCTATCTAAGTGGGAGTTCTTGAGTAATATGATTAATTGAACTTAAATTTATCATGAACTTAGTCCTAGTAGTATTTTGCAAATTATGTTGTAGATCAATAGCTCGCGTTGTTGCTTCCCTGTGTTTATTTTGATATGTTCCTAGAGAAAATTGTGTTGAAAGATGTTAGTAGCAATGATGCGGATTGGATCCGTGATCTGAGGTTTATCCTCATTGCTGCACAGAAGAATTATGTCCTTGATGCACCGCTAGGTGACGGACCTATTGCAGGAGCAGATGCAGACGTTATGAACGTTTGGCTAGCTCAATATGATGACTACTTGATAGTTTAGTGCATCATGCTTAATGGCTTAGAATCGGGACTTCAAAGACGTTTCGAACGTCATGGAGCATATGAGATGTTCCAGGAGTTGAAGTTAATATTTCAAGCAAATACCCGAGTTGAGAGATATGAAGTCTCCAACAAGTTCTATAGCTAAAAGATGGAGGAGAATCGCTCAACTAGTGAGCATGTGCCCAGATTGTCTGAGTACTACAATCGCTTGAATCAAGTGGGAGTTAATCTTCCAGATAAGATAGTGATTGACAGAATTCTCTAGTCACCATCACCAAGTTAGTAGAACTTCGTGATGAACTATGATATGCAAGGGATAACGGAAACGATTCCCAAGCTCTTCGTAATGCGGAAATTGACGAAGGTAGAAATCGAGAAAAACATCAAATGTTGATGGTAGACAAGACCACTAGTTTCAAGAAAAGGGCAGAGGGAAGAAGGGGAACTTCAAGAAGAACAGCAAGCAAGTTGCTGCTCAAGTGAAGAAGCCCAAGTCTGGTCCTAAGCCTGAGACTAAGTGTTTCTACTGCAAAGGGACTGGTCACTGGAAGCGGAACTACCCCAAGTGATTGGCAGATAAGAAGGATGGCAAAGTGAACATAAGTATATTTGATATACATGTTATTGATGTGTACTTTACTAGTGTTTATAGCAACCCCTCAGTATTTGATACTAGTTCAGTTGCTAAGATTAGTAACTCGAAACGGGATTTGCAGAATAAACAGAGACTAGTTAAGGGTGAAGTGACGATGTGTGTTGGAAGTGGTTCGAAGATTGATATGATCATCATCGCACACTCCCTATACTTTCGGGATTAGTGTTGAACCTGAATTAGTGTTATTTGGTGTTTGCGTTCAGCATGAATATGATTTGATCATGTTTATTGTAATACAGTTATTCATTTAAGTAAGAGAATAAATTGTTGTTCTGTTTACATGAATAAAACCTTATATGGTTACACACCCAATGAAAATAGTTCGTTGGATCTCGATCGTAGTGATACACATAATCATAATATTGAAACCAAAAGATGCAAAGTTAATAATGATAGTGCAACTTAGTTGTAGCACTGCCGTTTAGGTCATATTGGTGTAAAGCGCATGAAGAAACTCCATGCTGATGGGATTTTGGAATCACTTGATTATGAATCACTTGATGCTTGTGAACCATGCCTCATGGGCAAGATGACTAAGACTCTATTCTCCGGAGCGAGCAACTGACTTATTGGAAATAATACATATTGATGTATGCGGTCCGATGAGTGTTAAGGCTCACGGCAAGTATCGTTATTTTCTGAAATTCACAGATGATTTGAGCAGATATGGGTATATCTACTTGATGAAACATAAGTCTAAAACATTTGAAAAGTTCAAAGAATTTCAGAGTGAAGTGGAAAATCATCGTGACAAGAAAATAAAGTTTCTACGATCTGATCGCGGAGACAAATATTTGAGTTACGAGTTTGGTCTTCAATTAAAACAATGTGGAATAGTTTCACAAACTCATGCCACATGGAACACCACAGCATAATGGTGTGTCCGAACGTCATAACCGTACTTTATTGGATATAGTGCAATCTATGATGTCTCTTACCGATCTACCACTATCATTTTGGGGTTATGCATTAGAGACAACTGCATTCACGTTAAAAGGGCACCATCTAAATCTGTTGAGACGACACCGTATGAACTGTGGTTTGGCAAGAAACCAAAGTTGTCGTTTCTCAAAGTTTGGCGTTGCAATGCTTATGTGAAAAAGTTTCATCCTGATAAGCTCAAACCCAAATCAGAAAAGTGTGTCTTCATAGGATACCCAAAAAGTTACTATTGGGTACACCTTCTATCACAGATCCAAAGGCAAGACATTCGTTGCTAAGAATGGATCCTTTCTAGAGAAGGAGGTTCTCTCGAAAGAAGTGAGTGGGAGGAAAGTAGAACTTGATAAGGTAATTGTACCTTCTCCCTTATTGGAAAGTAGTTCATCACAGAAATCTGTTCCTGTGACTACTACAACAATTAGTGAGGAAGCTAATGATGATGATCATGTAACTTCAGATCAAGTTACTACCGAATCTCATAGGTAAACCAGAGTGAGATCCGCACCAGAGTGGTACGGTAATCCTGTTCTGGAGGTCATGCTACTTGACCATGACGAACCTACGAACTATGAAGAAGCGATGGTGAGCCCGGATTCCGCAAAATGGCTTGAGGCCATGAAATCTGAGATGGGATCCATGTATGAGAACAAAGTATGGACTTTGGTTGACTTACCCGATGATCGGCAAGCAATTGAGAATAAATGGATCTTCAAGAGGAAGACGGACGCTGATAGTAGTGTTACTATCTACAAAGCTAGAATTGTCGCAAAAGGTTTTCGACAAGTTCAAGGTATTGACTATGATGAGAGTTTCTCACTCGTATCTATGCTTAAGTCTGTCCGAATCATGTTAGCAATTGCCGCATTTTATGAAATCTGGCAAATGGATAAACAAAACTGCATTCCTTAATAGATTTATTAAAGAAGAGTTGTATATGATACAACCAGAAGGTTTTGTCAATCCTAAAGGTGCTAACAAAATATGCAAGCTCCAGCGATCCATCTATGGACTGGTGCAAGCATCTCGGAGTTGGAATATACGCTTTGATTAGTTGATCAAAGCATATAGTTTTATACAGACTTGCGATGAAGCCTGTATTTACAAGAAAGTGAGTGGGAGCACTACAACATTTCTGATAAGTATATGTGAATGACATATTGTTGATCGAAAATAATGTAGAATTATTCTGCAAAGCATAAAGGAGTGTTTGAAAGGAATTTTCCAAAGAAAGACCTCGGTGAAGCTGCTGACATATTGAACATCAAGATCTATAGAGATAGATCAAGACGCTTGATAAGTTTTTTTTTCAATGAGTACATACCTTGACAAGATTTTGAAGTAGTTCAAAATAGAACAGTCAAAGAAAGAGTTCTTGTCTGTGTTACAAGGTGTGAAATTGAGTAAGACTCAAAACCCGACCACGACAGAAGATAGAAAGAGAATGAAAGTCATTCCCTATGCCTCAGCCATAGGTTCTATAAAGTATGCCATGCTATGTACCAGATCTATTGTATACCCTACACTGATTTTGGCAAGGTAGTACAATAGTGATCAAGGAGTAGATCACTAGACAGCGGTCAAAATTATCCTTAGTGGAATAAGGATATGTTTCTCGATTATGGAGGTGACAAAAAGGTTCGTCATAAAGGGTTACGTCGATGCAAGTTTTGACACTAATCCAGATGACTCTAAGTCTCAATCTGGATACATATTGAAAGTGGGAGCAATTAGCTAGAGTAGCTCTGTGCAGAGCATTGTTGACATAGAAATTTGCAAAATACATACGGATCTGAATGTGGCAGACCCGTTGACTAAACTTCTCTCACAAGCAAAACATGATCACACCTTAGTACTCTTTGGGTGTTAATCGCATAGCGATGTGAACTAGATTACTGAATCTAGTAAACCCTTTGGGTGTTGGTCACATGAAGATGTGAACTAATCACATAAAGATGTGAACTATTAGTGTTAAATCACATGGTGATGGGAACTAGATTATTGACTCTAGTGCAAGTGGGAGACTGAAGGAAATATGCCCTAGAGGCAATAATAAAGTTATTATTTATTTCCTTATATCATGATAAATGTTTATTATTCATGCTAGAATTGTATTAACCGGAAACATAATACATGTGTGAATACATAGACAAACAGAGTGTCACTAGTATGCCTCTACTAGACTAGCTTGTTAATCAAAGATGGTTATGTTTCCTAACCATGGACAAAGAGTTGTCATTTGATCAACAGGATCACATCATTAGATGAATGATCTGATTGACATGACCCATTCCATTAGCTTAGCACCCGATCGTTTAGTATGTTGCTATTGCTTTCTTCATGACTTATACATGTTCCTATGACTATGAGATTATGCAACTCCCGTTTGCCGGAGGAACACTTTGTGTGCTACCAAACGTCACAACGTAACTGGGTGATTATAAAGGAGCTCTACAAGTGTCTCCAAAGGTACATGTTGGGTTGGCGTATTTCGAGATTAGGATTTGTCACTCCGATTGTCGGAGAGGTATCTCTGGGCCCTCTCGGTAATGCACATCACATAAGCCTTGCAAGCATTGCAACTAATGAGTTAGTTGTGAGATGATGTATTACGGAACGAGTAAAGAGACTTGCCGGTAACGAGATTGAACTAGGTATTGAGATACCGACGATCGAATCTCGGGCAAGTAACATACCTATGACAAAGGGAACAACGTATGTTGTTATGCGGTCTGACCGATAAAGATCTTCGTAGAATATGTAGGAGAAAATATGAGCATCCAGGTTGCGCTATTGGTTGTTGACCGGAGACGTGTCTCGGTCATGTCTACATTGTTCTCGAACCCGTAGGGTCCGCACGCTTAAGGTTTCGATGATAGTTGTATTATGAGTTTTTGAGTTTTGATGTACCAAAGCTAGTTCGGAGTCCCGGATGTGATCACGGACATGACGAGGAGTCTCGAAATGGTCGAGACATAAAGATTGATATATTGGACGGCTATATTCGGACACCGGAAGTGTTCCTGGTGATTTCGGAGAAAACCAGAGAGCCGGAGGGTTACCAGAACCCTACCGGGAGTAGTAATGGGCCATATGGGCCTTAGTGGAGAGAGAGAAGGGCGCCAGGGTGGGCCGCGCGCCTCCTCCCCCCTTGGTCCGAATTGGACTAGGAGAGGGGGGCGGCGCCCCACTTTCCTTCTCCCTCCCCACTTCTTTCCCCCTCCTAGTAGGAGTCCTACTCCTACTAGGAGGAGGACTCCTCCTGGCGCGCCTATAGGGGCCGGCCGGCCTCCTCCCCTTGCTCCTTTATATATGGGGGTAGGGGCACCCCTAGACACACAAGTTGATCCACGTGATCATATTCTTAGCCGTGTGCGGTGCCCCCTTCCACCATAGTCCTTGATAATATTGTAGCAGTGCTTAGGCGAAGCCCTGCGACGGTAGTGCATCAAGATCGTCACCATGCCGTCGTGCTGACGGAACTCTTCCCCGACACTTTGCTGGATTGGAGTCCGGGGATCGTCATCGAGCTGAACGTGTGCTAGAACTCGGAGGTGCCGTAGTTTCGGTGCTTGATCGGTCGGGCCGTGGAGACGTACGACTACATCAACCATACGCTTCCGTTGTCGATCTACAAGGGTACGTAGATCACACTCTCCCCTCTCGTTGCTATGCATCACCATGATCTTGCATGTGCGTAGGAATTTTTTGAAATTACTATGAAACCCAACATATATCTCCTCCTTTGTAACCGACCTTGTGTAACCCTAGCCCCCTCCGGTGTCTATATAAACCGGAGGGTTTTAGTCCATAGGACAACATACAATCATACCATAGGCTAGCTTCTAGGGTTTAGCCTCTTTGATATCGTGGTAGATCAACTCTTGCACTACTCATATTATCAAGAACAATCAAGCAGGACGTAGGGTATTACCTCCATCAAGAGGGCCCAAACCTGGGTAAACATTGTGTCCCCTGCCTCCTGTTACCATCCGCCTTAGACGCACAGTTCGGGACCCCCTACCCGAGATCCACCGGTTTTGACACCGACATTGGTGCTTTCATTGAGAGTTCCACTGTGTCATCACCATAAGGCTTGATGGCTCCTTCGATCATCGCTAGCAATGCGGTCCTGGGTGAGGCTTTCCTCCCCGGATAGATCTTCGTATTCGGCGGCTTCACACTGTGGGCCAATTCGCTTGGCCATCTGGAGCAGATCGAGAGCTACGCCCCTGGCCATCAGGTCAGATTTGGAAACTTGAACTACACGTCCGACATCTGCGGAGACTTGATCTTCGACGGATTCGAGCCCATGTCGGATGCACCGCACAGTCGCGACGAGCATGACGTAACTCTACCGTCGGACAATGTTCGGGAGATCGCATCCGCAACTACTCCAGCCATCAATCCGGAGCAAGTCGCGCCATCCGAGAGCGGAGGGATGGACCCCGCCATGGAGGCTGCACTCTCAGTGGCGATAGAGCCGGATACTGACTTCACCCCTTACGAGAGCCGCGTCGCCGAACCACTGGATTCATCTCCGGCTACAGACTCAGAGCCGCTCACATCCGTGCCCGTCGAGTCCGACTGGGCGCCGATCATGGAGTTCACCTCCGCGGATATCTTTCAGCACTCACCTTTTGGAGATGTGCTAAATTCATTAAGGTCTCTCTCCCTGTCAGGAGAACCTTGGTCAAACTATGTCCGGCTAGAATGGGATGCGGACGACGAAGAAATTCGCTGCCCACCCACCACCCACTTAATAGCCACTGTCGATGACTTAACTGACATGCTCGACTGCGACTGCGAAGACATCGATGGTATGGACGATGATGCCGGAGATGAACAGGAACCACCGCCCACAGAACGCTGGACCACCACTTCATCACATGACGTATACATGGTGGATACACCCAGAGAGTGCAATGGGGAAGAGACAGTGGGGGATGCACCCTCCAAGCAACCCAAGCGTCGACGTCAGCGGCGCCGCTCTAAGTCCTGCCATAGCAAAAACAGCGATAACAGTGCAAGAGGAAATAATAGTCCACTCGACTCTGGAAGAAACGACAACTGCACCACCCTGGTGGCAGAAAATGATCAAGATAAAACTGCAAACATAGTACGAATCCGACGTCCGAACACGACGATGCCAAGGATAAGCCTCATCAAACCCCGTCTGGGGAAGAAAGCAGTCCAGACAAAGATGCACACATCATCCCGGAAACGCACCTGGAGCAAGAGAACCTCCACAGAAGGCTTATTGCCACAATAAGGAGCCTGAAGAAACAGAAGCAAAGGCTTAAGGCCGCACAAGATACGCTCAACAACAGGTGGAACAAAGTAACAAAGTATGGTGGAAGTTACCACACAAATAGCCATCCAAAGCGCAAGCTATTACCGGAATTCGATGATGAGGCCTTAGAGCCCACACAGCCGAAGAATGATACGGCCAACCGGCCGGATCCACCACCTTGTGAGCGTGATAGAGCGGCTAACAAGGTCGCTCATAAGTCAACACACGATCTATGTGAGAACTTGCGCCAAAAATCCGACGCGACCAGATCCATCTACGGATCTAGGAAGCGCGCTCCGGTACAAAACCAAAACCGAATACTACAACCGTCCGAACACCATGGCACATCCCAATACCGGGGTGCCGCACACCCACTATGTTTCACTGACGAGGTGCTGGATCATGAATTCCCGGAGGGATTCAAACCGGTGAACATAGAAGCGTACAACGAGACCATAGACCCTGGAGTCTGGATAGAGGATTTTATCCTCCATATTCATATGGCTCGTGGAGACGATCTCCATGCCATTAAATACTTGCCCCTCAAGCTTAAAGGGCCAGCTCGAAACTGGCTAAAAAGCCTCCCCGAAAACTCAATTGGAAGTTGGGAGGAGCTCGAGGACGCTTTCTTGGCCAATTTTCAAGGGACTTATGTCCGACCTCCGGATGCAGACGATTTAAGTCATATAATCCAACAGTCCGGAGAGTTCGCCCGAAAGCTTTGGAACATGTTCCTCACTAGGAAGAACCAAATCGTCAACTGTCCAGACGCCGAAGCCTTAGCAGCTTTTAAACACAGCGTCCGAGTCGAATGGCTCACCAGACACCTCGGCCAAGAAAACCGAGAACGATGGCAGCCCTAACAAGCCTCATGACCCGCTTTTGGGCGGGCGAGGACAGCTGGTTGGCCCGTAGCAGCACCAGCTACCCAAGCACCACTACAAAAAAGACACATCCGTGAAGTTTTGGGTCGAACGGAATTTTTTTCTGTCATACATATGACACTTCTATGATGATAATTGTGAAAAAACCCGGTATCATCATAGATGTGGTGGGATCCTACTTCTATGACAAAAAATCATGAAAAAATGGGCTTTTCATCCTGGGCGGACCGGAGACGCAGCTGCATGACATTCTTTGGGCCGTCCTTGATGGAAAAACCATGGTAGAAGCGAGGGGGAGGAAAATTTTGGGGAGTTCCCGGTTACGGTGGGAGGTCGGGGGCCGAGCGATGCGCGTTTCTCTCGTACACGTACACGCGTGTGTGCGAGGCATTGGCTCTACCTGAACCCGAGCGAGGCGTTGGGCTCTAACTGAACCCGAGCGATTGCATTGCAGGCTACGCGTTACTGAACCCAAGCGATCGATTGATGGCTATTAACTGAACCCGATCGAGTGATTCCTTTGCTACTGCTGCTAACTGAAGCCGACCGATGCTGCCTCTGGGATGAACAGTGAG
>NC_041392.1:542130781-542181386 GCF_002162155.2 Triticum dicoccoides | reverse complement strand
TGAACAGTGAGCAGTGGCGTTGCCTCTGGATGAACAGGACCCCGTGGTGTGGTGGAGGACTGGATGAACAGTAGATGGTGGAGGGGTGCCCATGGAGGGGTGGTTGAATAGGACCCCGTGGTGTGGAGGGCTGGATGAACAGTAGACGGTGGAGGGGTGCCCGTGGAGGGGTGGTTGAACAGTAGCCGGTGGAGTAGCGCGCGGTGGAGGCTGGATAAACAGGAGCCCGTGGAGGCTGGAGGAGGTCGACGGTGGAGATGAACAGTATCCCGTGGAGTCCCATTTTGCGGTACTCCACACCCCTCCCGATGAACAGGACCCCCGTTTCGACCGTAGCGCTCCAACACAAGTCCGTTTCCTCCGTTTTGCGATACACCACACCCCTCCCAATCAACAGGACCCCCGTTTCGACCATAGGAGGTCCGTTTCGTCCGTTAGCGGTACGCCACACCCATCCCGATCAACAGGACCCCCGTTTCGACCGTAGGAGGTCCATTTCCTCCGTTTTACGGTACTCCAGACCCCTCCCGATCAACAGGACCCCGTTCCGAACGTAGGAGGTCCGTTTCCTCCGTTGTGCGGTACGCCAGGCCTTGTTTCCATCGCATATTCCGTCCAAGCCCTCCCAATGAACACGACCACGCATTCCATTCCGACACAGCCGGTTGGCTCCCACGCATTCCCCTGGGACCCACCAGTAAGTGAGACAACGGTCATGCATGTGTTAACGAGGCACTCCCTCTACTCTACTCAACGCAAGTACTGTATAAAATCAAGTTATGGGACAAAGCCAACAATCGTTCATTTTTTCAGGCTATCGACTTACGCTTTGTAGTCCAGGTTGCCAGTTCGAATCTCGTCTTTAAGATTTGTTAGTTTTAGGTCCAAATTTGATTAATGACAAGTGGGACCCCCGTGTGTTGTTCCGATATTTCAGTGTAGGATGGTTTTTTTGAACAAACACTTTGCACGGTTAGACAAGTAACGGCACGAGTTACACGTATTTTGCAAGTTTATGAACAAAAATGACAGCGACATAGAATATCACATCCACCCCGCAGCTTAGATACTATGGTGATACAAGTTTTTGCACCGTTGGAAGTGAGATCCAATGGCTTGGGATTAGTCTTTGTAATGATGCGCAATTTCCAAACTCTCCAAAGGTTTTTTTGCAAATAAAACATTCAGGCCTTGTGTGTACCGCTGCATCTTCGATCCAATGGCTCCCCTGTGCTCATATTAGGTGCTCCCTGTAGCTTAATTACCCGCTACGGTGATATGAGCATCTAGGTCGTATGATCAGTGATCAGATGGAACATGCATAGTACTTGTACTTTCTGCGCATTTCCCAAACTCTATCAGCCGTATATTGCAAAAACATTCAAACCTCCTACTGTGGGCCATTAGATCTCAGTGAACTCATATCACCATAGAATCTAGCTGCGGTGCGGGAGCACCTCATACTCTCCCGTGCGAGAAAACATAAGCTGCTATCATAGCTTGGATGCTACGGTGATACGAGCTTGGAGGTCGTTTGATCTGAGATCCAATGGCATCTGAGCAGTCTTTGTGTTTGTAAGCAGTGGCCGAACTATTTTGGGGCTTTTTTGCAAAAACCATTCGAACCACCGAGGAGGTGTTGGGTCACAAATCCAATGCCTCCAAAGAGCTTGTATCACCAAAGCATCTAAGGTGTGGTAGCACATGATATTCTTACATACAGGAGAATATGATGTCCTCCTTCATCTTAGATGCTACGGTGATACGAGCTTCGAGGTCGTTGGATATGGGATCAAAGGGCATCTAAGTAGTTTTCGTACAAATTGTGTGCAATTCTCAAACTCATCAAGGTTTCCTGCAAAAATATTAAGACACATCATGTGAGCTGCTATATCTTAGATCTACAAGCTCCAAGCAACTCGTATCAGTATATAGCATCTAAGGTATGGGGGCACATGATATTCTCCTGGGGAGGAGGGGTGGGGGGTGCACAACCAATCGGTGGTTGGGAGGGTGGGGACAAATATAATCTAAACAACCCTAAACAGAGCTCCACAATTTTATCTAAGGTCGAGGGGTTGACCCCCGACAATCATACCTCCGCCTAAACACAACATTTGCATGTATTGTAGTACTAGACTTAATATTCATGTTTCAGTTTCATGTTCATTTTAAATATTGAACTGAGGACCATGGATGTCTTACATTTTACTCCCTTCGTTCCTAAATATTAGTCTTTTTAGAGGCTTCAAATGGACTGGCACATACGGATGTATATAGACATATTTTAGAGTCCAGATTCACTCATTTTGCTTCATATGTAGTCACTTGTTGAACTCTCTAGAAGACTAATATTTAGGAATAGAAGGAGTATTTTTGAATTCGTGTCATACATGCATGGTTTGGAAAAATATATGCACTATACTTATTGGATTGTTGTTGTGTTCGTGCGTGTGTGTGTGTGTGTGTGTGTGTGTGGTCATATGCTTGATACATACAAAGTTTTCTCACCTCCATATTGTTCATCTTTTAAATTTGAATTTGCATTGGAAAACTTACTAGGGATACCATGAAATGTGAAATCCATGTTTAGATCATTATATCACAAACTCACTCTAATTCAACAACTCGTCATAAATCAATTACCACATTGAGATTAGTATTTGCAAGGAAAATACGGGTATTGTAATACACATAGATTCGTTCGGCAATTTAAAAGGTTCCTTTCGTATTCTCAAATGGTAGGACCCAACGGCGTACCAACCAGACCTTGGCTCGTGTTGATCCTAAAAAAACCGGGCTCGTGTCCTTCGGTGGCGTGCGTGGTACGCACATTAGGCAACCCCAACCAGTCGAGCCTCGGCGTTTCAAGTCGAAATATCTGGCGGCCAGAATTCCAGCCCTAGGAAATTCCCCTCATGTCCCGATCCATAATGACTACCGATGAACAACGGAGGGATGCTTTAGTAACTAGACAACGTTACCTACCGTGCCGAGCACGGTTCAATTCCCATGGTCGCCGCACGTCAAGGTCACATGTCAACTGCATTGCCTAGTACTACTACTACTACACCAGGATGAGCATAGAATTGAGCCTGTTTGTTCATGCCTAGTACTTGAGTTAATATATCAGGCAATGCACTGGTACGGAGGGATTATCCTTTTACTCTGCATATATAACTTGTCTAAAGTCTAACTAAGCAAAATGTTTGACCAAATCCTTTCTTAAGAAATAGAACAGGACAGATGTACGGCTTGAAAATTTATTGCATGATGCAGGTTATGATATTGTTTTGAATCCTGGATCTTAAATTTCAAAAAATCCAAAAGTGAGCATAAATTCTTGAAACTAATTAAGCATGGTCACGTGATATGGCACAAATATTACTTCGTAATTTTTTCTTCAATTTGAGACAAGCTGCTTATGACAAGTTGCACAAATGAAGAGCCAAGGTATTTTGGAACAAAGAAAGACCTGTCACGTTAAGGCGAACGCTTTCACTATTGAAACAGTGGGCGTTTACGTGCCGCCACGAGTCCCAGCTTCTCATCGGCAGGTGCCGTCCGAGCAAGCGTGTGAGTCAATGAGAGGCGTGTGAGCAGACCGCTGTACAGGCTCACCGGGAGGCGAGCCCTTTGACCAGGCTCCCCCGCCCACCGTCGTCCCAACTGCTCCCACTTTTAATGTCGCCGGCGCCGCATTTTAAAATCAACCCCGCACTACCCGATATCGCTACAATCCTCTCTCTTCCTCTCTGATTCTCCTGTCGTCTACCTCCAACTAGCCTAACCTAAACGTACGCCATGCCGCATCACGGTGGTCTGCCCTTAGTGTTCCAGTTTCCCGAGGAAGACACCCAGCCGCAGTCTCAAGAACATAAGGCGCTTTGGGACGAGCTTGAACTGGCCTTGCGGGAAGATGTCACGCCTGTCCCCGCTCCCGTTCTGGCTCCCGTCGCCCCGACTGCGCCAACGCCCATTCCCGTGCACCTGCCAGCACATGCGCCTGCGCGTGCACTGACATGCACGCCCGTGCCGGTGCCTGTGCACCTGCCAGCGCATGCGCCTGCGTGTGCACTGAGGTGCGCGCCCGTGCCGGTGCTCGTGCACACGAATGTCTCCGCTGCGCCATTGACAGCGCCTGTCCCCGTGCGGGTGCCAGTGCCCCCCTCAGCGGCATGGATGGCCGCCGTCGACTGCTTCCTTGCACCAACGCCAGTCGCCTCCTCCCGCCAGTTGACTCGCTCCGAAGTCCAGAACATTTTGGCCTTCCTTGAAGCTAGGCCAACGTCCAGGAGTACGCCAACAACGGCGCAAGACGCCGCCGTCGCCATCGGTCAGTGGCCCGACGACACACAGAGCACGGCAGAGGAGCTGCTTCCCACCGCGAGACGCCCCCGCCGTCGCCGCCTAATCTAAATTTGCCATGAAAAATGTTCGGATTGCCATGACTAAAATCTGAACGTTTATCATTTCCGTTTATTTTATATCGATCGTCGTATAATTTAAAGTCGGAGTCAGACTGAACGAAATGTATGGTTTGATCGATTGAATGTTCTGCTAGAGCCATATCAAATTAAATATAAAACGTCATCAAGCCACATGTATTCCTTGTCATCCAACAACCTAGACTGCTTCAATGTCGAGTGCTCAACACGTTTAGCGTGCAGTTAATTTCATGCCAAAAATAGTGCTAATCACATGACAACACGCAAATAATATCCTAGTAGTTAATATCTGCATGCACTTAATATACTTCCAAATTAACGTGCATTGCACGTGCACACTGACTAGTGCTTCTAGTACGTGAAACTGGTGCCGTGACTTGTGAACGCGTCCAGATATGGTCAACGGCAACATCGCCCGCGAGTTCTTCCTGTTTGCCCATGCATCTAAACGCAGAAGGGGAGGAGAGAGAGAGAGAGAGAGCACACATGGAACCCACCAGTAAGTGAAGGAAAAGAGAGAGAGAGATCATACATGTTATCCATAAATTAGGTTGTGGTAATATAAAAACATTATGTGAACAAAGGGGGTACAACAAACATTGCTATTCTACGTATGTTGCCTATTGGCGTGCGGCTTGAAGGCCCGGTCGCATGTTCGATCCTCATCCTTTATTTTTTAATTTGTATATGGGTCCATTTTTGTTTCATGACATGTGGGCCCCTAGGTGTGTAGTTTGTAGCACTTTAATTTGTGGGTCGAAATTTGTTCCATTCCAAGTGGACTATCGGTGTGTAGTTTTGTAGCTTATTTATAATAATTAAAGAGAACAACATAGTTTTTTCAATAATACCATGGTGCAACGTTGAAGGCGAGAAAGGACGTGCGAGAGAGCGATGACCGAGCCAGAGGGAAATCAACTAGGGGAGTTGCGTGGGTTGCAACGGTGTTTGGAGTAGTTGTGGGCCGAATGTTACGAAAATATAATCTATACCGACCGGAACAAATGCCTACACAAATTAATACAAGGTTGGAGTGCCCCTCGCAATGTAAATAGCTCCAGCCTCGCGTGGAAGATACGGTGTGAGAAAGCGAGGTCAACCGAGAGACATATAGATAGAGAGACAAAGTGAGTGTGGTCCGACATTCATTGAACAAATATATATGCTCTGGAGAGATATTGTCCGATTGAGCTTTTTGGCAAGGGTGAGGGCTGTAAGATAGAGCTTGAGAGATGATCCAGTCATAGACGTGTAGATATATTTTGTGCGTGGGAGGAAGTAAGGTCAACTGATCACATAGGGTCAGCGTGCGATCGAAAGAGTGAGACGGGTTGGATAGAGTGACCTAGATAGACGATGTGCGTGAGTATACAATGTGAATAGGTCGAATTGGGCTCAAACATGGTGATATATGGTTTTCGCCCGAGAAAGAGCAAGGTCAATCGAGACATACAGAGAGAGAGAGAGAGATTGAGTGAGCATGGCCCACCATGAGGTTGAAAGAGTGGCGGGGGTTTGGATGGACTGACCTAGATAGACAATCTGTGTGAGAGAGTATAGAGCGTGTCGATCGAGGCCCGAACAGGGAGATATATCATTTGTGTGTGAAAGAAAACGAGGTTAAACGACACTCAGATAAAGAGAGCGAGATTGAGCGAGTGTGGCCTGCCGTGCGGAAGAAAGAGTGAGACAGTCTCGAGGGAGTGACCTAGCTAGATATACAACGTGTGTGCATGCGCACGAGAGGTTGGGGGGCTAGATAGGCAATGCATGTATTTAGCGCAAGAGGGTGAGAGGGAGAGAGGGGAGAGAGAGAGAGAGCTCGGCATGGGGTGCAGTGGCGGGTGTGTGAGGTAAATACATTTGGTAACAGAGTGGAAAAGGGGTTGTGTAGTTGAGAGACATAGAGATCGAAACATGGAGATAAAGAATGAACGTGTGTTGGAAACCGATAGCTTCCTAAGGTGGTTAGGAGAGGAAGATTGACCGATAGAGGAAGTATGTAGCGTTTGTGCGAGGGGGGGGGGGCTAAAAACAACATTTGAATGTACTCCCTCCATTCGGAAATACTTGTCTTAAAAATGGTTGTATCTAGAACTAAAACAAGTCTAGATACAACCATTTCTAGGACAAGTATTTCCGAATGGAGGGAGTACATAGTACGAGACTTAATATCGATGTTTCAATTCGGTGTACATTGTAAGATTTGAACCGAGGACCAGGCATACGGGTAATTATTTCGAATTCGTGCCATACTAAGTTTGGAAAAGTTGACATTGACTCAGTTTGTTGTGCTATTTTGTAGGTCATATGTTTGAATCCATCCAAAAGTTTTCTCACTACCATGGTATTCATCATATACATATGAATTTGTATTAAAAAAGTAGCATGGATACAGTGAAATGCAAAATCCACGTTAAAATTGGAGATCGCTACGTGACACACACTCTAATTCAAATAACTAACTACGCGACACACACTCTAATTCAAATAACTAATTATGTGACACACACTCTAATCCACGTTAGCGTGGGTACCGTTTCGATTTTTTTCAAATAACTCCTCATTAATTAATTTATAGTACTCCCTATGTTCACTTTTATAAGACCTTGAAGACATTTCAGACAATGTGCAAAACAATTCATTTTGAGTTATCTGAAACGACTTACAAAAGTGAACGGATGGAGTATCTCGTTTCAAATGACTAATTATTGCAAGGAAAACACGGGCATGGTAATACATACAGATTCGTTTGCAAATGAAAGAAGATTTGTTTGCATTCTCAAATGTAGGCGCACCAGGTAGACCAGGGTCGTGTCGGGGTGGACGCTGCTTCGGTGCGTTAAAGGCAACTGCCTTTGGGTCACTGACATGTGGGCCAACCACCTGTTGGGCCCACATGTCATGGACACAAAGGCAGGTGCCTTAAGGCACCGAAGCATAGTCCTGTCGGGGTGGTCGCGTGTGTCGGACAGATGCGTAGCACCCAGCCACCCACCCCCCTCCCCCCCAAAAAAGGACGACGACAATATAAGTTCGCGCTTCCAGGTTTCGGATTGAAATATCTGGCGGCCCCAATTCCAGCCCTGCAAAATCTCTCTTCTCCACCATCCCCTTCCGCACCCAGATTGCTCAAATCTCTAATTCGCCGCCAACCCTTGATTCGCCCCTCGTCTTGTCTCTTTCCCCACCGTTCCCCACCTCTGTACCGGACGACGACGATGACGAAGACGACGGTCGTGCTTCACCACCGCACCGGAGCTACCTCATCTACACCCTCGTCCACCGCACCGGGTGGTCCACCGACAACGTCGGCCGCCACAACCGAGGTGCCTCACAGACACCGAGTTCCACCACATCAGGTGCGCTTCACCGACGCCATCTCCCAGCTTACCGGGGCTACTTCACCGAGCACATCATCGCACCTCCGCCCCCCGAGGCCGTTGGGGCTTCACCAACGGTCTCGTCCACCGCATCGTAGCACTCCGCTACCACTCAAGATATGCATCCGTGCGCGGCCAGCCAACGCCAGCGCATCACCTTCAACGGCTCTGAAGTGATCCACACTCTAGCTAGGCGAGCATGCCCAAACGCCGGCCCGAACTAGGTATCCACACATCACTCCCTTGTGCACTGTTCCGATGATGTTTGGATATCCTTTCACTGCTCTCTTAGCTTACACGCCTATGCAACTCTGACTTTAACTCTTATTTCTTCTGGAGATATCATCTGAAACAAGCAAATCCATTTTTAGCGAAGCATGACGGCGCTACAGGATCTGGTACACATCCTGCACACCCGTATAACCTTGTAAGTATCTGTCCTCCGGTACAACATCAAGGTCGATTCCTCTTATTTGATCAACCATTCACCGTGTCAAAAATGCGGAGGTGGATGCAAGGAGCACAAGGCCTGCACATCCAAGCAAGTGGTAACATGGACTTGTACATGGAACATCCCAAGCGCAAGCAGAGCTGCAGTGAGCCTGTACAAGGAGCTAGCGTAAGTCCCTGCATTTCATTTAATTCGTACTGGCATTCATGTATGATTTGTCTGCAGTGGCTGATCCACGAATTCAAGTTACCAGGGGAGAACATTTAACTTAAAAAATACGAAGGCACTTGCACTCTGGAAATCAACATAACTTGAGAAATGTGAAGCTACATGCACTTTGAAAACCAGCTAATGATCCAAAGTAGTTCAGATTATAAACACTAAATGATGCAAGCACCAAAAAACACAAAATGCAACATGGTGTACAAGGACTACAAACATGGTCTATACCTGCTTGAATTATTCGTTCTCTGGCTGAAAATATCGAAGTGTAATTGCACGTATAACCAGTGCGCAAACTACATATCAATATATCTATCCTGCACAAGTATGCCTATAGTTTCAAACAATAGATTAGAAAAGTATTTATGCTATGTTGTCATGATACGAGAACTTTCTGGTAGATGGCCTCGACGTTTCCTCAAGCTATGAAAATGCACTATAATTTGCTTGTCATCAATGCTTGCAAATCTCTGTCTCTCTCAACATAGTAGATCATCATTAGACACTAAATCCTTCAATGAGCTTGCAAAATGCTTGCATTAGATCCCTCATTAGACACTATATGTTCATCACCAGGAGCATGTAAAATGTTTGCATCAAATCCTTCATTAGCAGTCTGTTCATTAGACACTTCAGGCTCAAGAACAACATGAGCTTGTATGTTTGCACCGGAAACTTGATTAGATACATCAAATTCAGTTAGTTCAGTATTGATTGGGGGAGTTATAAAATAAGTAGAAATTGGTTTCATTTTCTCATAGATTCCCTATATACAAGCAGTTTTACAACACCGCCAGGTTTAACTATTGGCCAGAAATTGAAGAGTTGAATTAGATATAATCAGGGATGTGATGTACCTGCTCGTTGCGCATGCTACTCTTGCAAGCTGCGACTATCCATTTGCGCAAGCTCGATGCCATGCCCGTGCTGCCGCCGCTGCCTCCCACGCAGGTTACACCCAGGTCTGGATCTTCATCTTCTTGTCCTTCTGTTCGCTTGAAGCCCGGCGACCGCCCTCCAACGAGGGCGCGAGGAAGTGCTGTGTCGGTCTCTCCAGTGGCGGCTAGGTTAGGAGCGAACCAGACTGGAGGCTGGAGCGAATGAATTGGGATTTTTCCTGTTGTCGATCGCTATGGGAGGCGCTCGTTTGGGCCGCGAGCCTGCTATAGGGCCTGCCTTGCACTTATGTTATTGGCCCATCCAAATTGAAACATTTTTCTTCATTTTTTACATTGCCTGCTCGTGCGTTGGGATGAACAAAACTAGCATGGGCCAACTTGGACGACTCAAACTAGGTGCACACTTTCCAGCCACCTGAGGCGGCCACCCATACCAGCCCCTATGGTGGCGTCACCCCTTTTTGCGTGTATGATTGGATAGTGAAAAATATTCCAGTGGCACTTTTGATTTACGCACAGAATGGTTGAATTGCTTGTTTCTATGAACTGAGTTTGCCAATAATGTGAAGGATGCCAGTCTTTTCATCCTATTGTAGATTGCTTAGATCTCGATATGCCAAAAGTAATCGCATGAAATATACAGTAAAAGCTAGTGTGATGTGTTTGGCTACAACTAGTCTGACTACACATCCTCATATAACATATCAAGGACGCACCATCTTACCAGATTAACCATTCAACTTACCCATGCAGTGTGGGAAGAAAGAAGTATTGGGATTGCGTATCCAAGCAATTGATGCCATGGACTCCTTCATACAACCTTGTAAGTGAAAAAGAAGTTGTAGTGTGCCTGTACAAAGAACTAGCATAAGTTCAGTTACCTGCTTCTCAGAATTTTAGTTAGCCACTTATTGCAAAATTGTTCAATTACGTTGCTTGGCTTAATTTAGTTTGCTACTGATTACATAATGACACAACTTGTTAATCATATTGTAGACTGTGCCTATCTATGTGTTTGATACTTACTGTTAAGAATTACCTATTTTCCTTAACTTAAATATCTACTTGTTTGTTTAACTGCTTTGCTGCTGCAACAGCGGGTTACAATGATGTTAATAAATACTTTTCAGCATCCAATTGAAACTCTTTAATTCCTTGTTTGTTTAACTGGTTTGTTATTATAACTCCCAGTTGAGATGTTTTGCTAACTTCAACTTTTCTGAATCCAATCGGAGCTTTAATGGCAAAACAGGTTAGCCCAAGATCAAAGAGCGAGGTCCCCATGGACGTTGCATCATCCCACAACAGTGGCACCGGCCCAATCGTGCATTATGAATTGCCAACTGCTGATGCTCTAGAGGCTAAACTAGTGGTAGAAAGAGATTCTGCTTCTGCACTTAGAGATGAAGTTGACATGTTGAGGAAGCAAATAGCACAATCACAAGCAGTACTCAAGACAACCATTAAATATTTGGTGGATTTCAAAACGAAGCAAGTTGAGACCGACCAGATTGTTAAGGTCCTAAAGGAAAAAAGGAAATTAAATTCCTACTTGGTAAATCATAGGTGAAATGTTCTTTCCATAGTTGAATAACCTTTATGTTGTCTGTTCATGTAATCAATCGAACCATTTGTTTTAGAGATCATGTAATAATTGTTTTTTTGGTTTGTAATTTTATTTGAGCACAAGTCTGTATTAATTGATAAGACTCGGAGACATTTCATTTGGATTGCTGTGCCAGACCTACAAATATGCCAATCGGGCTGAATGTGCATTCAGCAATAGTAGTAGTATAGATAGACCATAAGTGGCACACATCGGAAAGGGCCAAGATGCTGGCTAAAAGAAGGATGTCGTTGTAGCCAAAAAAAAGTACAGCGGCCTGGCTTATGTATGTTAGTTGATATTATTGATCCATATACTCTATAAGTGTTTATATGTCTGTTAGTTCTGTACATTCTTGGTTGATTGACTCGGTATTTGAATCTTGATACATCGCTTGTGTACATATATAAATGGGAGTACACATTATGCTGTGTGTGACATTTGAGTTGGACATGAAGTGTTCCAAATATTCGAATTCACCTTAAACTGGATTCTAGTTTCTGAATTTAAGTATCGGCATTTGTAAACCATATTCATATATGACAGTGGAATACATCTTTGTCGTCCTTTTGAAGATATATAAAAACACATAGAATGATTTATAAAGATTCATATAGGAATACAAAATGGATTCGAATTTAGTTGCCAGGGTAAACGTGGATGCTTATTGTCCCAAAATTCGAAAGAAGCAGCAAAATGTCCACTCCCACGTCGGTTTCCCGAAGCCAAGTGTTTGGGAGATGGAAATTATTGTCTACCCATTACACAGACAATCCATCGGCCTGATTTCCACTGCTCTAAATAGGGGTAGGTTAGTAACTTCAATTAGACGTGACATGACCGCCTCTGAGCACATTCCGCCACGGTGGGCTTCAAACATGGGCGACAAAACTCATTTGATTCAAGCTTGTCTGAAAGACCTCTGTTTCTCCCTCCATTCCCCATTCATACACGATGGGCGGCAGAACAAACTCAACTCGGCCGAAATCGATGTAGGAAAATATTTTCAATAGGGGCAGGTTTGTAACTTCACTCAAACGTGACATAACCGCCCTACCTGTCAGCCCCGTTCATACACCATTGGCGCCAACCATGGGCGCCAACCACCCTCTTCTCGCCCGAAATCGCTCTGGGAAAATATTGGCGAGATGCGAGATTACTGTCCTATCCCCAACTGACGAGACGTCCAAATTTTAAACGGGGGCTAAGTTCATAACTTTCTGATATTTCAGACAGGCGCGTCCCAAAAACATGGTTCCCCGTACCTCTCCCTCCATTTTCCCATTCATACACCGTCCACGCTAGAACACCCCATCCCCATACCAGCCTCCGTCCGCCACCCCATCCATCGCCGCCGTCCTCCACCACATCCATCGCCACCGTCCTCCACCATGCCAGAGCGCCTACCAAGACCGCGTCGTCCACTGCTAGAGATGGACGTTTCTCATCCACGGCGATGGACCAATAGCCTTGCATCGCGTCCTCTCGCTTCATCGGCGCCGTCGTTCTCTTTGTCGGGGCCGCTCACACGACCTTCTCTTCCACCGCAACGGGACTTATCCCCCAATGCACCCGTCTACCGTCGCAGATCTGCTTCAACGCCACTGACAGCCATCGCACCCCCAATGCCTAAACGGCGCCGCAAGAGAGGTGGTACTTCATATCTCCTCAACTTTTTGATCTCAACCAGAAAATAGATCTTAACTTGGTTACTCTACTTTCTTTGCATCTCTTAGAATTTAGTTCTTAGTTTGAAGCAAATAATGGATGCTAAATATCATTTCTCCGGTTTGCAGCTTCAAATCTGCCATGGCACAACCATAATACGATTTAATTGATCATGCTTAGGGTTTAATTGATCATGTTGGTTCCGTGGAGGTTTCTTTAATAAAAATCGGAGGGGAAACCCTCTTTTGCTAAAAAAATATGCTTAGAGTTTCCCCCTTTTATGATCACTATACGATCAGAATACGTGCTTCATGTCATAATAACACTGCTCCACCCATCAAGCTAAACAAGCTTAGTTGTTCAAATACGAATCTGATATTATTAAAACAGAGTTGTTTAATTGGTCAGCTAAATGTTCCTAAATTATTTTGGAAAATGCATGTTCGCCGCTCAGGTGTGTATCTCTACAGGGTGCCCACGGTGGGCCGGCCCACCCTGGGATTTTGGGTCGTCCCAGGCCCCGATTCCCCTCTGTTCTGCTGCGCGCTTCCTATCTCTACTCGCCCCCAGCCGCCTGCCTCGCCGGCGACTTGCCGTCCCCGGACGGCATGACTCTAGGAGGAGATGCCGGACTAACAGGAGGCCAGGAGCCGCTCGCCCAACAGCGTCACTACTGCCCGGGCGCGCCGCCGTGCCTACCTTCCCAGTCCGTTCAGGGCTCAGGCGTGCAATACGCACCAAGCCAACCCGATTTATCCTGAGATACGTCTTCAACACTCAGCAACCACTCCTCATCACCCATTTTCTAATTGATTCATTAGTCATTAGGCAGGACTGTCATTAGGGTTTGTTGTGTGCTCAGTGCTACCTACACTTAATGGTTCAGATGTATTTCGGTAATCTTTAGTACCTCTATAGTTCACAGGGTTTTCAAAATTCCGGACCTCGGAATAGATAATCTGACTACTTTTTATGTTTTCATGAATCTCAGATTCTGAACAGCATCATAATGATTATGAGCTTGCGCGCATGAAAAGAATAAAGCGGGACAATGCCATGGCTGTCAAACTTGGCATTAAGCGACTGAAATCAAGTCTGGATGCAATGCAATGCAAACTCTCTCCACCTATAGATTCATGCTCAGAATATGATCCTAACAGTGATTCTGAGCTAGAGGGAGACCTAAGTCAATGTAGCTCCCTAGTGGAGGAGTCAGAGGAAGATGCCCTATCTTATTCACCCATCAAGGTACTTGCTCTAACTTTCCAAGGTTACATTGCTCGCACATATCTTGCAACTGATGCTTTTCATTGCTTCTACTTTGTTGAACTGCCATTAGCTTAGTTTACACATCGTGTATGTGAATACGCCCTGCCTATCCATTTTCAGTACATATTCCATCTGTCATCATACCATATTTATCCATTCAAATGCTGTTCTTGTGTATCAGACATTCAAAAGGAAGAGGGTGATTGCTGATCATGGAGGAGCACAAGCAAAGTATTTGGAAAAGGTAGTGGCACCTGATAAATCAAATATCCCATTAGGTGTAGTTGCAATATCACCTGACCCGCAAAATACCCGAACTCTAGCAGACTCTAGCCCTACTACACTGGTCATTTCTGTTGCCCCAACTCAGCAGACCCCAACTGCAACAAACAGTATGATTATGCCAGTTGACATAGCACCAGTTGTACGACGCAAAACCCCCATTCCAGCAAAGAGTACACCAAATCCAGTTGCCAAATCCCTTTTCGAACCAGAGAGAGCCCCAATTGCAGCAAATAGGACCCCTGTTCCATTTCTTCCCAGTTTAGAATACGAAGCTTATGTTGTTGTCAGGAACTTTGTGCGCATCTTTCCTTCATGGAAAGATTATACCATAGACACAGAACAATTTCCAGTCTTCCTCCTCAACTTACGCGTAAGTAATGTACTAATGTTATTCATGGTCATTACTGCATATGTTTCTGCTGACAGAAGACACAAGATTTCATTCTTTTAAATAGGCGAGGAGCAAACTGGATTGTGATGAGAAAGGGTTGGTTGCGCTTTTTCAAGCACTCGTTGATGAAGTATCGTTCCTACCTGAGGCAAGCGCACTTCGATGGCAAGCCTCTGAATGAAATTTCTGTAAAGTCTCCGGTGCTACATTTATCCGACGGTGACTGGAATAATCTTGTTACACATTGGTCTCGGCTACAGTGTAAGGTACTGTCTATGATATCACATCACAACTTGAACTACATTTTTGCATTTTCCTTAATGTCTCACTTGTACGAAAACTGTTAGCAGAAGAACATTCGTTCTCAAGGGACCACAGAATCTCGCAATTATACTGCACACTGCATTGCTCTTGTGAGTAGCTCTTGCCTGTATGACCATACTTACTTCCATAGCTGTTTGATTATGTAGCATCACTGCACATGTTAGCCTCGTAATCGTCCATTTGGTGGACATTATAAGATCCGTATGGACTCTTACATAAATTTAGAATCAACCCAATGCTTTTGAAGAGGTTTAGCTCTACAGTCCTCTTGTAAGGACTGGACGTGGTCTATCACTATACTTAGATTAACAGCTACTCCCTCTGTCCCGTAATATAAGAACGTTTTGTACAGTACACCAGTGTTCAAAACACTCTTGAATTATGGGAAGAGGGATTGGTTCATTTTGTAGCATTCTGCATCTTATCTCCCTCGCCCACCATTTACTAAAAAAGATCAGATCTATATTTAATCTTACCAACAAGTAGAATACACAGACAATGCCAGTGCAGAAGTGTAGCCCATTGCTCTTGTCAGTACATTTTGTCCTGTAATGCTTGTACTTCTAGGGATTGGTTGTTGATTATGTAGCATCAATCTGCATCTTATATTCATTATCCTCTATCCCTTGCAGTATTATCATATCTATAATTACTCTCTACAAAATGTAGAGTACAAGAAATGCTTATGAAGAAGATTTTGTGCTAAAATTCTTGAGTTATCCTTCCCTTGACATGGAGAAGGGCATTATAAAGCCGGTGTTAACTGTTAATGTAAGTCAGTCCTTCTAAAGCCTTTATCCTCAACTGCTGTTTAATTTGGTCATACTCCCTATCGTTTACTGCTGTTTAGTTTGCTGTTTCTACCACAATGCATGTTCCTAAGAACCGTAAGTTCTAAGTTTTACTTGTAAACCAAATTCCTTATTCATACCATGCACATTACTTAATACTCCCTATATGTATGCTTGTTTTTGTGGATATATAATCCAGTGTGTGGTGAAGCAGCCCCATTTGCACCTTGTCATCTCCTGTTTTATCTTACTGATGTGGCTGATGATATGAACAACATGCCATGCACATTATCCAAAATAGATACAATGATTTTCTTTGCCCTTCATCTATGCTTGTTATGTTGACATGGTAATCCAGTAGTGTGGTGAAGCTCCCCGCATTATGAACAATGCCAAATTATGCTATTGATATTTTGAACTTACTCTTTATTTTCTAATTTGAAATTGGATAGAATTGACAGAACAGTTATCATCTTTGTTTATACACGTGCAAAACCTGTCATTTCTCTGCTTTGTTTCAGGGTGATATGCCTGATGGCATGCACAAGTCTGCTGAAGGCTGTGAGACAAATCCAACATATATTGCAGCAAAGAAGGTAAAACATCTTGAAGATAGCGAGACAACCCCAAAGTCTTGTCTTGATGCAGTGTTCAAGTTACTTGAGACTAACAGTCAGACAAGCTCACAGAATTTGTTGTCTGAATCATTTCGACTTCTTCAGTCCCAAGTTCTAGCAGAAAGGCATTCTGCAACTCAACTTCGACTTGAAGTCCTATCTCTAAGAAAGATTGCGGAGAACACCAATCATAACCTCATCGCTAAACAGCTACACTTGGAAGCTATGGCCGACATGCTAGGCCGGTCTCACAGCCTTGCTCAGCAGCTTGCGCATCAGTTCCCCCGCAAGGCTAACCTTTCTTGAACTGTCTGGGAAGTGGTCTCGGTTTAGTATTATTTTGTTACACTGCAATGGTGCCCAGCTTTTGTAATCTGCTTCTTCGTTGCGCTTTATGATCACTGGTGGCGAACTTCGATGCCCAGTGGATGTAATATACCTTAAATCCTTTATTGTATAATGTAGGTTTATTCTTAGTTACTATGCCGTAATTTCTTTATTGTATAGAGTAGGTTTGTTCTTAATTCCTACTAGTTACTGCCATCATTCGCTATCTGAAAAAAAATTAGATGTGGTGGACCGGACTGAAACATTCGACTCTAACGAGCCAGGTTTTTAGTGGGCCTGAAACGTGCCGAACAGCTCACGGGCCGACAACAGCCCGAAATGAACCCCGGCCCATGATTGTGCGAATCAAATCACGGGCTTTTAACAGGCCAAAATTGTCTTGGTCCTTGTTTGGCCAGATAAGGTATCGGCTGCGAGCAGGCCGGATGCAAACCGGGTCGTAGTTAGGCCCAACTATATGACGGGCTTTTAATAGGCCGAAATTAATATAGGGCCGAAATGTTAAACGGTCCCTTAACAGGCCAAAACTAATATCAGGCCGAATTACTAAGTGGGCCTTTAGCAAGTGGGCCCAAAAGCATAGTGTCCAGTTGACGGGCCGAATCTGATATGGGCCATAATTGAGCCAAAGCCTCTTAAAGGGCTGGACCTGATCTGGGCCGTAATTTGGCCCAGAACGTGGTAGGCTTTTAACGGGCCGGATCTCATATGGGCCACTATTAGGCCCGGAGCGTGGCATGCCATTAATGGACCGGATCAAATATGGGCTGACATTTGGCCCAAAACATGGCAGCCAGTTAATGGGCCGGCCTACTAGGGTCCTCAAAATCTTGTGGGCCTATAGCTGGGCCGGCCCATTAATGTCGGCGAAATCTCGTGGGCCTTTAGCTGGGCCGGCCCATTATGATCCGCAAGAATCTTGTGGGCCTTTACCTGGGCCGGCCCATTATGGCACACAAAAATCTTGTGGGCCTTTACCTGGGCCGGCCCATTATGGCCCGCAAAATCTTGTGGGCCTTTAGCTGGGCCAGCCCATTATGGTCCGCAAAATCTCGTGGGCCTTTAGCTGGGCCGGCCCATTATGGTCCGCAAAATCTTGTGGGCCTTTAGTTGGGCCGTCCCATTTAAACTTGATGGGACGGTCGACGTGTCAACATATCATAGGCGCGTCTCGCCCATTGGATGAGTGACACCTGTGCCAATGCGGACCTGACACGTGTCTCCTCCAGCCAATGACGATTTTACACGTGGAAAATCCCCATTGGTCGGGGCTGTTAACGGGTTATCGGATCCAAAACCCGACCCGATAGCTTAACGGTGTTCCGTTACGGATGCCACGTGTCGGTCACCCTTGACGAAAGCACTTCGATGACGCGCGATTTATCATCATGGAAGTGGACACTTCCGTGATGATAATTTTGGTAATGTCATGGAACACTTCTACGACGGCACAGGTATGACTATCTTGATTCGGTCATAAATCTGTCATGGATGTACATGCATGACAAAAAACACGACCTAATGTGACAAACACGTATCATCACGGAAGTGTATTTTTTGTAGTGATTGTTGGATGAAGCGGCCCGGACCGACATTACATGACCACGTTCATGAGACTGGTTGTATCGACGTGCTTTGCACACATGTGGCTAGCGGGTGTCTGTTTGTCCAACTTTAGTTGAATCGAGTTTGACTATGACTAGTCCTTGTTGAAGGTTAAAACAACACACTTGACAAAAAATCATTGTGGTTTTGATGCGTAGGTAAGAACGGTTCTTGCTAGAAGCCCACAGCTGCCACGTAAAACTTGCAACAACAAAGTAGAGGACGTCTAACTTGTTTTTGCAGGGCATGTTGTGATGTGATATGGTTAAGACGTGATGAGATATAAATTGTTGTATGAGATGATTGATGACCCACAAGTATAGGGGATCTATCGTAGTCCTTTCGATAAGTAAGAGTGTCGAACCCAACGAGGAGCTGAAGGAAATGATAAGCGGTTTCCAGCAAGGTATTCTCTGCATGTATTGAAATAAGTGGTAACAGATAGTTTTGTGATAGGATAATTTGTAACAAGCAACAAGTAACAAAAGTAAATAAAGTGCACCAAGGTGGCCCAATCCTTTTTGTAGCAAAGGCAAGCCTGGACAAACTCTTATATAGAGAAAAGCACTCCCTAGGACACATGAGAATATCGTCAAGCTAGTTTTCATCAGGTTCATATGATTCGCGTTTGGTACTTTGATAATTTGGTATGTGGGTGGACCGGTGCTTGGGTACTGTCCTTACTTGGACAAGCATCCCACTTATGATTAACCTCTATTGCAAGCATCCGCAACTACAACAAAAGTATTAAGGTAAACCTAACCATAGCATGAAACATATGGATCCAAATCAGCCCCTTACGAAGCAACGCATAAACTAGGGTTTAAGCTTCTGTCACTCTAGCAACCCATCATCCACTTATTAATTCCCAATGCCTTCCTCTAGGCCCAAATAATGGTGAAGTGTCATGTAGTCGACGTTGACATAACACCACTAGAGGAGAGACAACATACATCTCATCAAAATATCGAACGAATACCAAATTCACATGACTACTAATAGCAAGGCTTCTCCCATGTCCTCAGGAACAAAGGTAATTACTCACAAAGTATAAACATGTTCATAATCAGAGGGGTATTAATATGCATATATGATCTGAACATATGATCTTCCACCAATTAAACCAACTAGCATCAACTACAAGGAGTAATTAACACTACGAGCAACCTACTAGCACCAATCCCGGACTTGGAAACAAGAATTGGATACAAGAGATGAACTAGGGTTTTGAGAGGAGATGGTGCTGATGAAGATGTTGATGGATATTGCTCTCTCCCGATGAGAGGAGCGTTGGTGATGACAATGGCGATGATTTCCGCCTCACGGAGGGAAGTTTCCCCGGCAGAAAAGCTCTGCCGGAGCCCTAGATTGGTTCCGCCAAGCATCCACCTCGTGGCGGCGGAGTTTCGTCCGAGAAGATGGCTTATGATTTTTTCCTCATCGAAAGACTCCATATAGCAGAAGATGGACATCGGAGGGCCACCAGGGGGCCCACGAGGTAGGGGGGCGCGCCTAGGGGGGTAGGGCGCGCCCCCACCCTTGTGGGCAGGGTGTGGCCCCCTGGTGAACTTCTTGTGCTCGGTATTTTTTATATATTCTGAAAACGTCTTCCGTGAAGTTTCAAGACTTTTGGAGCTGTGCAGAATAGGTCTCTAATATTTGCTTCTTTTCCAACCCAGAATCCCAGCTGTCGGCATTCTCCCTCTTTAAGTAAACCTTGTAAAATAAGAGAGAATAGGCATAAGTATTGTGACATAATGTGTAATAACAGCCCATAATGCAATAAATATCGATATCAAAGCAAGATGCAAAATGGATGTATCAACTCCCCCAAGGTTAGACCTCGCTTATCCTCAAGCGATAGCCGAAATCGAAAAATATGTCCACATGTTTGGAGATAGAGGTGTCGATAAAAATAAAATACGGACATGAGGGCATCATGATCATTCTTAGAACAACAACTTATATAATTCTTGTCATATTATTTCTTATGCTAGAGTAATAATTCAATCAAAATTTCAAGTATGAATCGTAAACTTCATTGAAAACTAACAAACTATAATCTCAGTCATTGGAGCAATTGCAATTTATCATAACATAGGAAAGAGTCAGTATATAAGAGCTTTTCAGCAAGTCCACATACTCAACTATCATATAGTCTTTCAAAATTGCTGACACTCACGCAATACTTATGGGTATGGAGTTTTAATCGGACACGGAGAAAGATAGGGGCTTATAGTTTTGCCTCCCAACGGTTTACCTCAAGGGTAATGTCAACAATAATAGTTCAAGAAAGCTCACATCCAATTAGCCATATATACCAGGATCTTTCCAACATATCGTGCTTGCCAAAGGATAAAATGTAAAAAGGAAGGGTGAATATCACCATGACTCTTATGCAATGTAGGAGATAAAAGTAAAAGATAGGCCCTTCACAGAGGGAAGCAGAGGTTGTCATGCGCTTTTATGGTTGGATGCACAAAATCTTAATGCGATAGAACGTCACTTTATATTGCCACTTGTGATATGGACCTTTATTATGCAGTCTGTCGCTTTTATTTCTTCCATATCACACGATCGTATAAAGCTTATTTCCTCCCACACTAATAAGTCATACATATTTAGAGAGCAATTTTTGTTGCTTGCACCGATGACAACTTACTTGGAGGATCTTACTCAATCCATAGGTAGGTATGGTGGACTCTCATGGCAAAACTGGTTTAAGGGTATTTGGAAGCACAAGTAGTATCTCTAGTTGGTGCGATGAATTTGGCTAGCATGGGGGGAAAGGCAAGCTCAACCATGTTGGATGATCCATGACAATATAATTTATCTCAGATGTAAGAAAACATAACCCATTACATTGTCTTCCTTGTCCAATGTCAACTCTTTAGCATGTCAAATTTTAATGAGTGCTCACAATCATAAAATATGTCCAAGATAGTATATTTATATGTGAAGACCTCTCTTTCTTCATTATTTCCTATTAATTGCAACGATGACCAAAACTATGTTTGTCAACTCTCAACAACTTTTATTCATCATACTTTTTCTATGTGAGCTCATTACTCACCATAATATCCATATGATCTCTTTGTTTCCCTTTTTTATTCTTTCTCTTTTCTTTTATTCACTTAGGATCATGGCAAAATAATCAAGCCCTTGACTCAACACTAATCTTTATTATATAGCTCACGGACTCGATTACATAGAAGGACATAAAGCAAAACTCACAACTAGATCATACTAAAACTTTATGCTACTAGATCAAGATATTACCAAAAGGATCGAACTAAGAAAAACGGTAAAGATAAAAGTGATGGTGATACGATACCGGGGCACTCCCTCAAGCTTGGTAGTTGCCAAGGGGAGTGCCCATACCAATGTGATTATGTCTTCTTTGTTGGTGAAGAAGGTGGAGTTATTGATGATGGATGGTCGCACATCGAGCGTAGGAGGTCTTCTAACTTGTGGATAATGCCTTTGAGTGCGATGATATGCTCCTTCAACAAAATATTTTCACGTGTGAGATACTTATTTTGTATACGGGCTAACTCAATCATCTTGAAAGCTTCGATCTCAGTTGGGGTAAGAAGATTGTGATCAAGTTGAAGGATGTCTTCTGTTGCCGGAGCTTGGTCCTCCGTGGCCTTCTTGATCCCTTCATCCTTGTTGATCTCCATGGGTTCTTCTCGCTTCAGCTCTATCTTCATTAGCCAAGCATCGTTGCCCTCATTGTTGGAGGAGGAGGGAGACGACATGATGCTTAGCTTCGACAACCCTGGCAGAAAACAGCTTGAAACAAGAACAAGAGATTTTTGCGTGACACGGTAGTCAAAACCCCGGTAGATTATATAATGAATTTTTACTGACCAAAATACATGTCGTGTAAGAAAATGGAGTCCGGAAAGCACACGAGGTGCCCACGAGGTAGGGGGGCGCGCCCAGGGGGGTAGGGCGCGCCCTCCACCCTCGTGGAGGCCTCGTGTCCTTCCCGAACTGCTTCTTATTTTTCTATTTTTCTAAATATTCCAAAACAGAGAAATATTGCCTTAAAAACTGTTTTGGAGTCGGTTTACTTACCGTACCACATACCCATTCCTTTTCGGAGTCTGAAACGTTCTTGAAAGTGTCCCTTATGTATTACTCCGGGGTTACGGTTTCAATAACATTGGTTTCAATATTTATGAGATTACCTGAGATATAATGTTTGATTCTTTGACTGTTCAGCACTTTCGGATTTGTGCTTTCGAAGTTGTTGATTTTTATGGCACCAGAACGATAGACCTCCTCGATAACGTAAGGACCTTCCCATTTAGAGAGAAGTTTTCCTGCAAAAAATCGTAAACAAGAGTTGTATAGCAATACATAGTCACCTACATTAAACTCACGCTTTTGTATCCTTTTGTCATGCCATCTTTTAACTTTTTCTTTAAACAACTTGGCATTTTCTTAGGCTTCGGTTCTCCATTCATCGAGTGAGCTAATATCAAATAACCACTTCTCACCAGCAAGTTTAAAATCATAATTGAGCTCTTTAATAGCCCAATATGCCTTGTGTTCTAGTTCGAGAGGTAAGTGACATGCTTTTCCATAAACCATTTTATACGGAGACATACCCATATGATTTTTATATGCAGTTCTATATGCCCATAATGCATCATCAAGTTTCTTGGACCAATTCTTTCTAGACCTATTGACAGTCTTTTGCAAAATTAATTTGATCTCTCTATTACTCAATTCTACTTGACCACTAGACTGAGGGTGATAAGGGGATGCAATTCTATGATTAACATCATACTTAGCAAGCATTTTACGGAAAGCACCATGAATAAAATGTGAACCACCATCAGTCATTAAATATCTAGGGACTCCAAACCTTGGAAAAATAACTTCTTTAAGCATTTTAATAGAAGTGTTATGATCAGCACTACTAGTTGGAATAGCTTCTACCCACTTAGTAACGTAATCAATAACAACTAAAATATGTGTATATCCATTAGAGGAAGGAAAAGGTCCCATATAGTCAAAGCCCCAAACATCAAATGGTTCAATAACAAGTGAATAATTCATAGGCATTTCTTGACGTCTACTAATATTACCAATTCTTTGACATTCATCACAAGATAAGACAAACTTACGGGCATCCTTGAAGAGAGTAGGCCAATAAAAACCAGATTGCAATACCTTATGTGCAGTTCTATCTCCAGCATGGTGTCCTCCATAAGCTTCGGAGTGACACTTGCGTAGGATCTATTCCTGTTCATGCTCAGGTGCACAACGTCTAATAACACCATCTACTATTTCTTTATAAAGATGTGGGTCATCCCAAAAGTAATCCCTCAATCATAGAAGAACTTTTTCTTTTGCTGGTATGTGAAACTAGGTGGTATAAACTTAGCAACAATGTAATTAGCATAATCAGCATACCATGGAGCAGTATGAGAAGCATTTATGACATTTAATTGCTCATCAGGAAACTATCATCAATAGGTAGTGGGTTATCAAGCACATTTTCTAACCTAGACAAGTTGTCTGCAACGGGGTTCTCAGCTCCCTTTCTATCAACAATATGTAAATCAAATTCTTGTAGCAAGAGAACCCATCTAATAAGTCTAGGTTTAACATCTTTCTTTTCCATAAGATATTTAATAGCAGCATGATCATTGTGAATAGTTACTTTAGAATCAACAATATAAGGTCTGAACTTATCACAAGCAAATACAACTGCTAAGAATTCTTTTTCAGTAGTAGCATAATTTCTTTGAGCATTGTCGTCTAGGGTTTTACTAGCATATTGAATAACATTTAATTTCTTATCAACTTTTTGCCCTAGAACAGCACCTATAATATAGTCGCTAGCATCACACATAATTTCAAAGGGTAAATTCCAATCAGGTGGCTGAACAATAGGTGCAGAGATCAATGCTTTCTTAAGTATTTCCAATGCTTCTACACAATCATCATCAAAGACATATGGTATATCTTTTTGTAATAAATTAGTTAGAGGCCGAGAAATTTTTGAGAAGTCCTTAATGAACCTCCTATAAAAACCGCCGTGACCAAGGAAACTTCTTATACCTTTGATGTCCTTGGGACATGGCATCTTTTCAATAGCATCAACCTTGGCTTTATCAACTTCAATACCTTTTTCAGAAACTTTATGCCCCAAGACAATACCTTCATTAACCATAAAGTGGCACTTTTCCCAATTCAAGACAATATTAGTTTCTTCACATCTCTGCAAAACTCGATCAAGGTTGCTCAAGCAATCATCAAAAGAAGATCCATAAACGGAGAAATCATCCATGAAAACCTCACAAATCTTTTCACAAAAGTCAGAGAATATAGCCATCATGCATCTTTGAAAGGTAGCAGGTGCATTACATAAACCAAAAGGCATACATCTATAAGAAAATGTACCAAAAGGTCATGTAAAAGTAGTCTTTGATTGATCTTTAGCTTACACATGTATTTGAGAGAAACCAGAATAACCATCTAGAAAGCAAAAATGTGTATGTTTGGATAATCTTTCTAGCATTTGATCGATAAAAGGTAAAGGGTAATGATCCTTTTTAGTGGCCTTATTTAATTTGCGGAAATCAATTACCATCCTATAACCTGTAATAATTCTTTGAGGAATCAATTCATCTTTATCATTAAGAACGACAGCAATACCACCCTTCTTAGGGACACAATGGACAGGACTGACCCACTGACTATCAGCAACGAGATAGATTATACCTGCCTCAAGGAGCTTTAGTATTTCCTTTCTTACCACTTCTTTTATTTTAGGATTCAGCCGTCATTGATGATCACAAACTGGTTTAGCATCTTCTTCCAAATTTATTTTATGTTGACATAGAGTGGGACTAATGCCCTTAAGATCATCAAGAGTATACCCAATAGTGGCATGGTGCTTCTTCAGAGTTTTCAATAATCTCTCTTCCTCATGCTCTGAAAGGTTAGCACTAATAATAAAAGGAGATATCTTTTTCTCATCAAGATAAGCATATAGAGTATCAGGCAACAATTTAAGCTCAAACACGGGATCAGCCTTGGGTGGAGGAGGATCCCCTAGGATTTCAACAGGAAAATTGTGTTTTAGAATAGGTTCCTGTTTAAATAATACTTCATATATTTCCCTTCTTTCATTCATAAACATATCATTTTCATGGTCTAGCAAATATTATTCTAAAGGATCACTAGGTGGTACGGCAATAGAAGCAAGACCAATAATTTCATCCTTACTAGGTAATTCTTCTTCACGGCGTTGTCTACTAAATTTAGAGAAATTAAATTCATGAGACATATCATCTAAACCAATAGTAACAACATCCTTTTTGCAATCTATCTTAGCATTAACAATGTTCAAGAAGGGTCTACCAAATATAATGGGACAAAAGCTATCTTGTGGGGAACCAAGAACAAGAAAATCAGTAGGATATTTAGTTTTCCCACACAAGACTTCAACATCTCTAACAATTCCCATTGGTGAAATAGTATCTCTATTGGCAAGTTTAATTGTGACATCAATATCTTCTAACTCAACAGGTGCAATATCATGCATAATTTCTCTATATAGGCCAATAGGTATTGCACTAGCACTGGCACCCATATCACATAAGCCATGATAACAATGATCTCCTATTTTAACAGAAATAACAGGCATGCCTACCACAGGTCTAGGTTTATCTTTAGCTCAAGGTTTAGCAATTCTAGTAGTTTTATCATAGAAATAAATAACATGCCCATCAATATTATCAGACAAGAGATCTTTAACAATAGCAGTATTAGGTTCAACTTTAATTTTCTCAGGGGGTGCATAAGTTTTAATATTGCTTTTACGAACCACAGTTGAAGCTTTAGCATGATCCTTTATCCTAACGGGGAAAGGTGGTTTCTAAACATAAGCAGTAGGAACAATAGGATCATTATAAGTGACAGTCTTTTCTTCAACTTTAATAGGTGCAGCTACTTTTACTTCTATGGGAGGATGATATTTAAACCACTTCTCCTTGGGGAGATCAACATAAGTAGCAAAAGATTCACAGAAAGAAGCTACTATTTCAGAGTCAAGTCCATATTTAGTGCTAAATTTACGGAAAACATCGGTATCCATAATAGATTTAACACAATCAAACTTAGGTGTCATACCTGACTCCTTACCTTCGTCGAGGTCCCAATCTTCAGAGTTGCATTTAATTCTTCCCAATAAATCCCATTTGAATTCAATAGTCTTCATCATAAAAGAGCCAGCACAAGAAGTATCAAGCATGGTGCGATTGCTATCAGAAAGTTGAGCATAATTTTTTTGAATAATCATCTCTCTTGAGAGCTCGTGATTGGGGCATGAATATAACACTGATTTAAGCCTCCCCCAAGCTTGGGCGATGTTTTCTCCTTCGCGAGGCCAAAAATTATATATATAATTGCGATCACGATGAACAAGATGCATAGGATAAAACTTCTGATGAAATTCCAATTTCAATCGTTTGTAGTTCCATGACCCCATATCATCACATAGCCTATACCATGTCGATGCATCTCCCTTCAAAGATAAAGGGAAGACCTTCTTCTTAACATCTCTGCGTACACCTGCAAGCTTAAATAATCCACAAACTTCATCCTCATATATTAGATGCTCATCGGGAGGCTTTGTTCCATCTCCCACAAAAGGATTAGCTAACAGTTTTTCTATCATACCCGAAGGAATTTCAAAGAAGACATTTTCATTTTCAGTAGGTTCAGTAGGTTGAGGAGCAACTCTTTGCTCTACTGGTCAGGGTGAAGATACCCTGAACAAGCCCCTCAGAGGATTACTTTCCATAGTAACAAGTGACAGTAAATTTCAGCACACTATATAAATTTTTCCTTACCAAATTCCACCTACCAAAGGCGCTTCACTCCCCGGCAATGGCGCCAGAAAAGAGTCTTGATGACCCACAAGTATAGGGGATCTATCGTAGTCCTTTTGATAAGTAAGAGTGTCGAACCCAATGAGGAGCGGAAGGAAATGATAAGTAGTTTCCAGCAAGGTATTCTCTGCAAGTACTGAAATAAGTGGTAACAAATAGTTTTGTGATAGGATAATTTGTAACGAGAAACAAGTAACAAAAGTAAATAAAGTGCAGCAAGGTGGCCCAATCCTTTTTGTAGCAAAGGACAAGCCTGGACAAACTCTTATATAGAGAAAAGAGCTCCCGAGGACACATCAGAATATCATCAAGCTAGTTTTCATCACGTTCATATGATTCGCGTTCGGTACTTTGATAATTTGGTATGTGGGTGGACCGGTGCTTGGGTACTGTCCTTACTTGGACAAGCATCCCACTTATGATTAACCTCCATTGCAAGCATCCGCAACTACAACAAAAGTATAAGGTAAACCTAACCATAGCGTGAAACATATGGATCCAAATCAGCCCCTTCCGAAGCAACGCATAAACTAGGGTTTAAGCTTCTGTCACTCTAGCAACCCATCATCTACTTATTACTTCCCAATTCGTTCCTCTAGGCCCAAATAATGGTGAAGTGTCATGTAGTCGACGTTCACATAACACCACTAGAGGAGAGACAACATACATCTCATCAAAATATCGAACGAATACCAAATTCACATGACTACTAATAGCAAGGCTTCTCCCATGTACTCAGGAACAAAGGTAATTACTCACAAAGTATAAACATGTTCATAATCAGAGGGGTATTAATATGCATATATGATCTGAACATATGATCTTCCACCAATTAAACCAACTAGCATCAACTACAAGGAGTAATTAACACTACGAGCAACCTACTAGCACCAATCCCGGACTTGGAAACAAGAATTGGATACAAGAGATGAACTAGGGTTTTGAGAGGAGATGGTGCTGATGAAGATGTTGATGGATATTGCTCTCTCCCGATGAGAGGAGCGTTGGTGATGACAATGGCGATGATTTCCGCCTCACGGAGGGAAGTTTCCCCGGCAGAAAAGCTCTGCCGGAGCCCTAGATTGGTTCCGCCAAGCATCCACCTCGTGGCGGCGGAGTTTCGTCCGAGAAGATGGCTTATGATTTTTTCCTCATCGAAAGACTCCATATAGCAGAAGATGGACATCGGAGAGCCACCAGGGGGCCCACGAGGTAGGGGGGCGCGCCCAGGGGGGTAGGGCGCGCCCCCACCCTTGTGGGCAGGGTGTGGCCCCCTGGTGAACTTCTTGTGCTCGGTATTTTTTATATATTCTGAAAACGTCTTCTGTGAAGTTTCAAGACTTTTGGAGCTGTGCAGAATAGGTCTCTAATATTTGCTTCTTTTCCAGCCCAGAATCCCAGCTGCCGGCATTCTCCCTCTTTATGCAAACCTTGTAAAATAAGAGAGAATAGGCATAAGTATTGTGACATAATGTGTAATAACAACCCATAATGCAATAAATATCGGTATCAAAGCATGATGCAAAATGGACGTATCAATGATCACGTTTTGTAGAAGTTATCGGCAACTGGCAGGAGCCTTTTGGTTGTCGCTTTATTGTATGAAATGCAATCACCATGTAATTGCTTTACTTTATCACTAAGCGGTAGCGACAGTTGTAGAAGAAATAGTTGGCGAGACAACAATGATGCTACGATGGAGATCAAGGTGTCAAGTCGGTGACGATGGAGATCATGACAGTGCTTTGGAGATGGAGATCAAAGGCACAAGATGATGATGGCCATATCATGTCACATATTTTTATTGCATGTGATGTTTATCCTTTATGCATCTTATTTTGCTTAGTACGATAGTAGCATTATAAGATGATCCCTCACTAAATTTCAAGGTATAAGTGTTCTCCATGAGTATGCACCGTTGTGACAGTTCATAGTGCCGAGACACCACGTGATGATCGGGTGTGATAAGCTCTATGTTCACATACAACGGGTTCAAGACAGTTTTGCACACGCGGAATACTCGGTTTAAACTTGATGAGCCTAGCATATGCAGATATGGCCTCGAAACACTAAGACCGAAAGGTTGAACGTGAATCATATAGTAGATATGATCAACATAGAGATGTTCATGCAGACTAAGGCATAGCCTAGTGGTGGAAATGGGTTGATGCCTTCCCACCCACCCAGGTTCAAGGCATGGTACTTGCAATTTGGGTTTGTTGCACCAATTATACCGTAGGGGGTTCCCTTACAGTCTTTCTCTAAAAAAACATAGAGATGTTCACCATTGAAAACTACTCCATCTCATGTGATGATCGGACATGGTTTAGTTGATATGGATCACGTGATCATTTAGATGACTAGAGGGATGTCTATCTAAGTGGGAGTTCTTAAGTAATATGATTAACTGAACTTTAATTTATCATGAACTTAGTCATGATAGTATTTGCAAATTATGTTGTAGATCAATAGCTCGCGTTATAGCTCCCCATTTAGTTTTTATATGTCCCTAGAGAAAAATAAGTTGAAATATGATAGTAGCAATGATGCGGACTTGAAAGTGCAACTATCCCTGGGTGGTTTTGGTAATTCCTAACAACATATAGCTCATTGAGCTAATGCTACTTCAAGATAAAAATTTCAGGAAAGCTCAATGATTGGCATGGCATGGATGAGAAATATGGATCCCTTAAAATGCTAAGGACAAAGGATTGGCTCAAGCTCAAAGCTCAAGACTCTACATTTTTTATTTTAAGTGATCCAAGATCACATTGAGTCCATAGGAAAAGCCAATACTATCAAGAGGGGGTGAGGTGTTGCTTAATGAGTTTCTTTCTCAAAGTGCTTAGTTATATGCTCCAAAAACCCTCAACCACTTTCTCACATCCACATATGTCCCAAACCAAAATTCAAACTCGGCCCCACCGAAACTGTCTATCCAGAGCCACCGAGTTCAGTTGACATAGCCACTTCCAGAAAGCCTAGTCTTTTTGGTCTTACCGATAGGGATCTCGGTCTCACTGAGATGGAATTACAAACTCTGTGTTTCCCTTCGTAACATTTCAGTCAAACCGAGATGAGCGATCGGTCCCACCGAGATTGAAATGCAAACTCTGTCTTTCTCTTCCGTAACCTTTTGTTGCAACCGAGATGAGCGAATCGGTCCCACCGAGTTTGCCTGGCCAACTCTCTATTTGTCTATTACCAAAATCGGTCCCACCGAGTTTGTGTAATCGGTCTCACTGAGATTATCTTATGCCCTAACCCTAACGAAATCGGTCTCACCGAGGTGACAAGTCGGTCTCATCGAAAACCCTAACGGTCGCATTATGAACTAAATCGGTCTGACCGAGTTGTATGATTCGGTCCCACCGAGTTTGGTGATTTGTGTGTAATGGTTAGATTTTGTGTGGAGGCTATATATACCCCTCAAGCCACTCTTCATTAAGTGAGAGAGCCATCAAAACATGCCTACGCTTCCAACATACATTTTCTGAGAGAGAACCACCTACACTTGTGTTGAGGTCAAGATATTCCATTCTAACCACATAAATCTTGATCTCTAGCCTTCCCCAAATTGCTTTCCACTAAAATCATATTTCTACCAAATCCAATCCTATGAGAGAGACCTGAGTGTTGGGGAGACTATCATTTTAAGCACAAGAGCAAGGAGTTCATCACCAACACAACATTTGTTGCCTCATGGAGAGTGGCGTCTCCTAGATTGGCTAGGTGTCACTTGGGAGCCTCCGTCAAGATTGTGGAGTTGAACCAAGGAGTTTGTACGGGCAAGGAGATCGCCTACTTAATAAAGATCTACCCTAGTGAGGCAAGTCCTTCGTGGGCGACGGCCATGGTGGGATAGACAAGGTTGCTTCTTCGTGGACCCTTCATGGGTGGAGCCCTCCGTGGACTCGCGCAACCGTTACCCTTCGTGGGTTGAAGTATCCATCAACGTGGATGTATGATAGCACCACCTATCGGAACCACGCCCAAAATCTCCATGTCTACATTGCGTTTACTCCCTCCAAACTCCCCCCTTTATCTTTATATGCAATTGTTTTACTTTTCGCTGCTATACTCTTAGAATTGCATGTGTAGGTTGACTGCTTGACTTGTGCTAGGTTGCTAAAATCTGCCAAGAATTAAAATTGGGAAAAGGCTAGATTTTTATTTGGTCAAGTAGCCTAATCACCCCTCTCTAGACATACTTTCGATCCTACAGGACTAGATCCATGATCTGAGGATTATCCTCATTGCTGCACAGAAGGATTATGTCCTTGATGCACTGCTAGGTGATGAACCTTTTGCAGGAGCAGATGCAGACGTTATGAATGTTTGGCAAGCTCGGTACGATGACAACTTGATAGTTTAGTGCGCCATGCTTTACGGCTTAGAACCGAGACTTCAAAAATGTTTTGAACGCCACGGAGCATATAAGATGTTCCAAGAGCTGAAATTGGTATTTTAGACTCATGCCCATGTCGAGAGGTATGAGACCTCTGACAAGTTCTTTGCCTACAAGATGGAGGAGAATAGCTCAACCAGTGAGCATGTGCTCAGAATGTCTGAGTACTACAATCGCTTGAAATAAGTGGGAGTTAATCTTCCAGATAAGATAGTGATTGATAGATTTCTCTAGTCACTATCACCAAGTTACTGGAACTTCGATGAACTATAATATGCAAGGGATGGAAAAGGCAATTCCCAAGCTCTTCGCAATGCTAAAGGCTGTGGAGGTAGAAATCAAAAAGGTGCATCAAGTGTTGATGGTTAACAAGACCACTAGTTTCAAGAAAAAGGGCAAAGGGAAGAAGGGTAACTTTAAGAAGAATAGCAAGCAAGTTGCTACTCCCGAGAAGAAGCCCAAGTCTGGACCTAAGCCTGAAACTAAGTGCTTCTACTGCAAAGGGACTGGTCACTGGAAGCGGAACTGCCCCAAGTATATGGCGGATAAGAAGGATGGCAAAGTGAAAGGTATATTTGATATACATGTTATTGATGTATACTTTACTAGTGTTCATAGTAACCCCAGGGTATTTGATACCGGTTCAGTTGCTAAGATTAGTAACTCGAAACAGGAGTTACAAAATGAATAGAGACTAGTTGAGGGCAAGGCAACGATGTGTGTTGGAAGTGATTCCAAGGTTGATAAGATCACCATCGCATACTCCCTCTACCTTCAGGATTAGTGTTAAACCTAAATAAATGTTATTTGGTGTTTGCTTTGAGCATGAATATGATTGGATCATGTTTATTGCAATACACTTATTCATTTAACTCAGAGAATAATTATTGTTCTGTTTACACGAATAAAACCTTCAATGGTCATACACCCAATGGTGAATGGTTTGTTGAATCTTGACCGTGGTTATACACATGTTCATAATATTTATGGCAAAAGATGCAAAGTTGATAATGATAGTGCAACATATTTGTGGCACTGCCATTTAGGTCATATTGGTGTAAAGCACATGAAGAAACTCCATGCGGATGGACTTTTGGAATCACTTGATTATGAATCATTTGATTCTTGCGAACCATGCCTCATGGGCAAGATGACTAAGACTCCGTTCTCCGGAACAATGGAGCGAGCCACTGACTTATTGGGAATAATACATACCTATGTATGTCGTCTGATGAGTGTTGCAGCTCATGGCGGGTATCATTATTTTCTAACCTCCACAATTGATTTGAGGAGATATAGGTATATCTACTTAATGAAACACAAGTTTGAATCATTTTAAAAAGCTCAGAGTGAAGTGGAGAATCATCGTAACAAGAAAATAAACTTTCTGCGATCTGATCATAGAGGCGAATATTTGAGTTACGAATTTTGGTCTTCATTTAAAACAATGTGGAATAGTTTCACAACTCACGCCACCTGGAACACCACAGTGTAATGGTGTGTCTGAACGTTGTAACCGTGCTTTATTAGATATGGTGCGATATATGATGTCTCTTACCGATTTACCGCTATCGTTTTGGGGGTTATGCATTAGAGACAGCTGCATTCACATTAAATAGGGCAACATCTAAATCCATTAAGACGACACTGTATGAACTATGGTTTGGAAAGAAACCAAAGCTGTCGTTTCTTAAAGTTTGGGGTTGCGATGCTTATGTGAAAAAGTTTCTAATTGGTAAGCTCCAACCCAAATCGGAGAAGTGTGTCTTCATAGGATACCTAAAAGAAACTGTTGGGTACACCTTCTATCACAGATCCGAAGGCAAGATATTTGTTGCTAAGAATGGATCCTTTCTAGATAAGGAGTTTCTCTCGAAAGAAGTGAGTGGGAGGACAGTAGAACTTGATGAGGTAATTGTACCTTCTCCCGAACTGGAAAGTAGTTCATCACAGAAATCAGTTCCAGTTATTCCTACACCAATTAGTGAGGAAGCTAATGATGATGATCATGAAACTTCATATCAAGTTACTACCGAACCTCGTAGGTCAACCAGAGTACGGTTCGCACTAGAGTGGTACGATAATCCTGTTCTGAAGTCATGTTACTAGACCATGACGAACCTATGAACTATGAGGAAGCGATGATGAGCCCAGATTCCGCGAAATGGCTTGAGGCCATGAAATCTGAGATGGGATCCATGTATGAGAACAAAATATGGACTTTGATTGACTTGCCTGATGATCGGCGGCCCATTGAGAATAAATGGATCTTCAAGAGGAAGACGGACGCTGATAGTAGTGTTACTATCTACAAAGCTCGAATTGTTGTAAAAGGTTTTCGACAAGTTCAAGGTGTTGACTACGATGAGATTTTCTCACTCGTATCGATGCTTAAAGTCTGTCCGAATCATGTTAGCAATTGTCGCATTTTATGAAATCTGGCAAATGGATGTCAAAACTATATTCCTTAATGGATTTATTAAAGAAGAGTTGTATATGATGCAACCAGAAGGTTTTCTCAATCCTAAAGTTGCTAACAAAGTGTGCAAGCTCCAGTGATCCATCTATGGACTGGTGCAAGCATCTCGGAGTTGGAATATACGCTTTGATGAGTTGATCAAAGCATATAGTTTTATACAGACTTGCGGTGAAGCCTGTATTTTACAAGAAAGTGAGTGGGAGCACTATAGCCTTTCTGATAGCTATATGTGAATGCCATATTTTTGATCGAAAATGATGTAGAATTTTCTGGAAAGCATAAAGGAGTGTTTGAAAGGAGTTTTTCAAAGAAAGACCACGGTGAAGCTACTTACATATTGGGCATCAAGATCTATAAAGACAAATCAAGACGCTTGATAAGACTTTTGATGAGCACATACCTGTGATAGCCTGGCTTATTAGGGATGATAGACTACTCATATCAATAAGGATTTCCTTCTTTTCCGGGAGCCCATTCGGACAGAACTCCAAAGTTAAGTGTGCTTAGCTTGGAGTAGTTTTAGGATGGGTGACCGACTAGGAAGTTGCTCCCGGGTGCGCACGAGTGAGGACAAAGTGTACATAAAAGACTAGTATTGATCTGTGGGGCCAGTCTAGATCCCACCAGGAGTAACGACCACCGGCGGGTGTGTCCGGGGTGTTACAAGTAAAATGAAAGACAAAAACCCAACCATGAAGGAAATAACATATCACATAGCCGGAACTGGCAAGAGTTGGAGTTACAATTATGGAATGTTACATACGGGGCGTAACAACTCTCCACCACTACAAGAGTATCTCGACCTGAGATCTAGGACTGAAAGAAATCCGCATATTCCGAACGGAGGTGATCCTCGCGCTCCCAGGTGGCTTCTCGGTCAGAATGGTGAGACCATTTAACTTTCATGAATTTGATTGACTTGTTGCGAGTTTTGCGCTCGGTTTCTTCAAGAATGGCAACTGGATGCTCACGATAAGACAAATCTTCTTGGGGGTCAATCTCTTTGAAGTTGATAGTGCGCTCAGGCGTCTTGAAGCACTTGTGAAGCTGTGCCACAAGAAACACATCATGCACATTTGCGAAGTTGGACGAGAGCTCAAGTTGATAGGCGAGGTCGCCTCTTTTGCCAATGATATTGAAAGGACCCACGTATCTAGGGGCAAGCTTCCCTTTGATACCGAAGCGTCGAGTGCCTTTCATTGGAGAGACACGAAGGTAGACATGGTCTCCGATCTCGAAAGCCATGTCATGGTGCTTGCTATCATAGTAACTCTTGTAGCGCGATTGAGCGGCTTTGAGATTTTCACGGATGACTTTACACATTTCTTCAGCTTCTGTGATCAAGTCATTGCCAAGAAGTTGGCGTTCACCAGTCTCGGACCAATTGAGAGGAGTACTACACTTTCTGCCATAAAGAATTTTGAATGGGGCCTTGCCCGAACTTGCTTAGAAGCTGTTGTTGTAGGAGAACTCGACATATGGGAGACAATCTTCCCACTTCATACCGAAAGAGATGAAACAAGATCTGAGCATGTCTTCGAGGATTTGATTGACTCGCTCGACTTGGCCACTTGTTTGAGGATGGAAAGCCATGCTGAAGTGAATGTTGGTGCCCATGGCCTTCTAGAAGGAGTCCCAGAACATAAAAGTGAAAATGCTTCTGCGGTCTGAAGAGATCAATTGTGGAATTCCATGCAATGAGACAATTCTGGAGGTGTATAGCTCTGCCAATTGAGATGCCGTGATAGATTCTTTGATTGGAAGGAAATGAGCCACTTTTGTAAGCTTGTCGATGACAACGAAGATAGCATCATCCCCATGCTTGGACTTTGAGAAGCCAGTGACAAAGTCCATTTCGATATGATCAAACTTCCATTCTGGAATAGCAAGAGGTTGGAGGAGACCAGCTGGTCGTTGGTGTTCTGCTTTCACCCTTCGACAAACATCACATTCATTCAAGAACTGAGCAATTTCTCGCTTCATTCGAGTCCACCAATACAATTGCTTAAGGTCATGGTACATCTTCGAACTGCCTGGATGAATGGAAAGAAGAGAATTGTGCGCTTCATTTATTATGACCTTCCTTAGATCACCTTTAGGAACCACTATCCGGTCCTTGAAGAATAAGGTGTCCTTGTCATCAATGCGATAGCACTTGTATTTGGATAAGCCCTTGGCAATACCGTGTTTCACCTTCTTCACCATGGTATCAAGGAGTTGTGCCTCATGAATTTGGTCTTCCAAAGTTGGAGTGACTTTAAGGTTGGAAAGAAAACCTTGAGGAACAACTTGGAGGTTGAGCTTGCGAAAAGCTTCACAAAGATCCGGTTGGAATGGCTTGATAATTAAGCTGTTGCAATAAGCCTTTCTTCTCAAAGAATCTGCAATCACATTCGCCTTGCTTGGAGTATATTCAATACTTGGATTGTACTCTTGAATCATTTCGACCCAACGAGTTTTCCTGAGGTTGAGGTTGGGTTGAGTGAATATATATTTGAGGCTCTTGTGATTGGTGAAAATGTCCACTTGCCTTCCCAACAAGAGATGTCTCCATGTTATTAATGCATGGACAACTGCCACCAACTAAAGATTGTGAGTGGGGTAGTTCCTTTCGTTGGGCTTCAACTAACGAGAAGTATAGGCCACAACTTTCTTCTCTTGCATTAACACATCGCCGAGACCTTCCAACAAGGCATCGCAGAAAACTTCGAATGGCTTGGACTCATCAGGTGGAGTTAGGACCGGAGCTGAGACGAGCTTATCTTTGAGAGTGTTGAAAGAAACATCACACTCAGGAGTCCAAGAATACTTGACATGCTTCTAGAGGAGGTTGGAAAGAGGCTTGGCAATCTTTGAGAAATTCTCAACGAATCTTCGCCAATAGCTTGCAAGACCAAGGAAACTGCGGAGCTGCTTGACATTCTGAGGAGGTTCCCAGTTGACAATTGTTTTTCTGGATTAACAGCAATGCCTTTGGCGGAGATGATGTGGCCAAGGTAAATAACTTCATCAAGCCAAAACTCACATTTGGAAAACATCGCGTAGAATTGATACTCTCTAAGCTTGTCAAGCACCAATCGCAAATGTTTGGCATGATCCTTCTTGTTCTTGGAGAACACCAAGATATCATCGAGATACACCAGGATGAATTCATTTGTGTAGGGGTTGAATATGAATTTCATCATTCGAGAGAATATTTGAGGGGCATTGACAAGGCCGAAAGACATGACGGTATATTCGTAAGAACCAAAGCTTGTTCTGAATGCGATCTTGGGGATATCTTCTTCAGAATGCGAATCTGATAATAACCCATACGGAGGTCAAGCTTGGAGAACACCTTTGCACCTTTAAGTTGTTTGAATAACTCATTGATATTGGGAAGTGGATACTTGTTCTTGATTGTATTCTTGTTCAATGGACGGTAATCGATGCAAAGTCAGTCCATGCCATCCTTCTTCTGGACAAAAAGAACACCACAACCCCACGAAGATGAACCTTGTCTGATCAGACCCAGATGCTCTTGTTCATTGAGTTGTTTCTTCAATTCCTTTAGCTCCTTTGGTCCAAGCTTGTATGGACGCTTGCAAACGGGTTCAGTACTAGGCTCAAGATCGGTAACGAACTCAAGTGGCCGGTGAGGAGGCATACCCAGAAGCTCTTCTGGAAAGACAACTTGGTACTCACAAACAACTAGAATCTGAGAAATTGGGTCTAACTCACCCTTCTCATTGAGAGAGAACAACCAAATGGTTTCGTCACGAACGGCATAGATGATCACATCCTCAGAAGAGCGTGTCAATTTAATCTCCCTGACGGCACAATCAAGAGCAGCCTTGTGCTGAGAAAGCCAATCCATGCCGAGGATTAGATCAATATCAGAGTCGCCAAGAACAAATGGGGAAGCCAGGAATTTATAATTGCCCATCTTGATGGTGATGTCCAGAACGAATACACTAGAGCTGATCAAAACACCCAGAGAAATGACACACAACGGGTTCGATAGCACTTGTGAAAACAAGTCATGCTTCCAAATGAAAGGTCTTGAAATGAAAGAATGCAATGCACCAGAATCAAATAAAACTTTAGCATGAATATCATTAAATAGGAGATTACCCATGATCACTTCTGAAGAAGCCTCTGCTTGAGCTGCATTCATCATGTTCACCTTTGCAGATTTTGGATTGTGCTTGACAACTGCTTTGCTTCAAGACCTCACAAGAGGAGGAGACAGAAGGCGCTTCTGGGTGCACTTATTTGAGTAATGCCATTTCATAACACACCTGTGGCAAGTGACCTCTGAAAGCAGACGATGATAAGGAGGAGGAGGACCTGTCCTCGGAGCTTGAGTCTGAGACTTGTTTTGATAGCCTGTGTTGGGTGGGTGGGAAGATCCATGACCACCTGAGTTCTTATGCTGGTAGGGCTGATGAAACGGAGGAGGCGGAGGAAGCTAGAACTTCCGTTGCTTAGACACCACTTGGGAGGAAGAAGACGAGTGAACTGCATCCCTGATTCTCTTCTTTGAAGCCTCACACTTGATCTAAGCACCTTCTTGCTTGAGGGCCATGTTATAGAACTGATCGAGCTGAGTAGGCTCAACAAGAACAAGAGCTAACTGCAGATCCTCTCTAAGGCCACCCCTGAAGCGATAGATCATGCTCTTTTCATCGGGAACATCTTGTTTTGCGAAGTGAGCAAGTTTCTGAAACTGGATGTTGTATTGATACACGAACATGCTTCCTTGCTTGAGATTGCGGAATTCCTCACACTTGTTCTCAACAACACTTGTTGGAATGTGATGAGCTCGAAAGTCCCGGCAGAAGTCAGTCCAGGTAATCGGTCGAGCCCCTCTGGAATCTTTGTATTGTTGATACCAATCAGCAGCTTGGTCCTTGTGCTGAAAAGAAGTGAACTTGATGTAATCCTCAGGACTGACATTGCTACATTCAAAATGCTTGTTGATGTCCACGAGCCAATCATCGGCGTCCGTGGCCTCGGCACAATTGCTGAAAGACTTTGGCTGATTTGCAAGGAATTGGTTGAGGGTAGCAAACTAAGGCTGATTGTTGAATTACCCTTGACCTTGATTCCCTTGGTTTCCTTGGTCTTCCTTGCACTCTTGCAAGAGTTGCAAAAGCATCTGGGTATTGGCGTTGGTGGATGCCATGACAGCTTGCCATGCTTCCGGAGGCGGAGGTGGTGGCGGAGGCGGAGGGTTTGCCTAATCCCCATAATTGCGGTCCAGATTCAGACGCGTTGGAGGAGCCATCCTAAAGAGGGTGACATCCGTTAGAACCATGATAGACAGATAGACAAGCTGAATCAGTGGATAGAAATTGCAACATATAGTCTTCACAATAAACATTCGAACAAGGATTGAACGAATGAATTCCAAAGTTAACATTACGTGACCATTAAGGTGAGAAGCCACTTGAAAAGAGATTGATGAATGAAATAACAAGGTACGACTAGAACAAATAAATGGTAAGGATCACCCAATCACATACCAAATATCTGCGGGAAGAATAACTAGAGCTACTTGAATTCCCACCTATTAACAACCTAAACTTTCTGGTTATGCAATCTGGTGTTGGGGATATAAGGAGGCACAATATATATCACATAACTAAAAAGCCCTACGCTCCAACGGTATCCATCCGTCAACACATAACCAAGAAAACTCTAGAAATCGTGTACCTCAACCTTCGAAAAGCATCCGTTATACGAGCTGTAGCAATACTCCCGAACTCCCTCCCAAGTACTAGGTGGCATCGAGGTTATCTCACCACTAGCTGCATAAAAGAGATTTTCAATGTCGGCAAACTCAGGTATTCTAGAACTGCAATGATAAAATTGTGACAACAACACCTCGGAGCTCAACTCCCCGGGACACCGCCACAACCCCTAAATGTCAGGAGGCACCAAGAACAATGTTCTTGTCACAAGAATATCGGAACGATCCCAAGATACCCGCATGATCCTAAATATTTTGTAGTGAAAATGAGGAGAGGAAAGTCAAAACATCTACGTTAGGAGGCCTCACCAGAGCGACGAAGGGGTCTAAGGAGTAAAAAAATCCTACTCTCCGATATATATAGTCCTAAGACTCAAAACATTTTTTTCTAGACTCAACAACGTCAGCGATTCGATCAAGCAGGGGGCTCATAAGTCGGGGATGGCTATGATCATTCAGTTGTTTGTGAGTTATGTGATAGCCTGGCTTATTAGGGATGATAGACTACTCATATCAATAAGGATTTCCTTCTTTTCCGGGAGCCCATTCGGACAGAACTCCAAAGTTAAATATGCTTAGCTTGGAGTAGTTTCAGGATGGGTGACCAACCGGGAAGTTGCTCCCAGGTGCGCACAAGTGAGGACAAAGTGCGCAGAAAAGACTAGCATTGATCTGTGGGGCCAGTCTAGATCCCACCAGGAGTAACGACCACCGGCGGGTGTGTCCAGGTGTTGGGGAACGTAGTAATTTCAAAAAATTCCTACGCACACACAAGATCATGGTGATGCATAGCAACGAGAGGGGAGAGTGTGTCCACATACCCTCGTAGACCGAAAGCGGAAGCGTTAGCACAACGTGGTTGATGTAGCCGTACGTCTTCACGATCCGACCGATCAAGTACCGAACGCACCGCACCTCCGAGTTCTGCACACGCTCAACGCGATGACGTCTCTCAAACTCTGATCCAGCCGAACTTTGAGGGAGAGTTCTGTCAGCACGACGGCGTGGTGATGATGTTGATGTTCTACCGTCACAGGGCTTCGCCTAAGCACCGCTACAATATTATCGAGGTGGACTATAGTGGAGAGGGGCACCGCACACGGCTAAAATATCCAAGAGATCAATTGTTGTGTCTCCAAGGGGTGCCTCCCTCCCTGTATATAAAGGAGTGGAGGAGGAGGAGGAGAGGGCCGACCACCCTAGGCGCTCCCCATGAGGAGTCCTACTCCCACCGGGAGTAGGACCCCCCTTTTCCATGTGGGAGTAGGAGAGGAGAGGGAAGGAGAGAGAGGGGAAAAGAAAGGGGGGTGCCGCCCCCCTCCTTGTCCAATTCGGACTGGGGGGAGGGGCGCGCGGCTGCTCTTTGGCCGCCCCTCCTCTTCTCCATTAGGGCCCAATAGGCCCATTAGTCTCCCCGGGGGGTTCCGGTAACCCCCCCGGTACTCCGGTATATGCCCGAAACTCCCTGAAACCATTCTGGTGTCCGAACATAGTCATCCAATATATCAATCTTTACGTCTCGACCATTTTGAGACTCCTCGTTATGTCCGTGATCACATCCGGGACTCCGAACTAACTTCGGTACATCAAAAACCATAAACTCATAATATAACCGTCATCGAACTTTAAGCGTGCGGACCCTACGGGTTCGAGAACTATGTAGACATGACCGAGACACGTCTCCGGTCAATAACCAATAGCGGAACCTGGATGCTCATATTGGTTCCTACATATTCTACGAAGATCTTTATCGGTCAAACCTCATAACAACATACGTTGTTCCTTTTGTCATCGGTATGTTACTTGCCCGAGATTTGATCGTCGGTATCTCAATACCTAGTTCAATATCGTTACCGGCAAGTCTCTTTACTTGTTCGGTAACACATCATCCGGCAACAAACTCATTAGTTGCAATGCTTGCAAGGCTTAAGTGATGTGTATTACCGAGTGGACCCAGAGATACCTCTCCGACAATCGGAGTGACAAATCCTAATCTCGAAATATGCCAACCCAACAAGTACCTTCGGAGACACCTGTAGAGCACCTTTATAATCACCCAGTTACGTTGTGATATTTGGTAGCACACAAAGTGTTCCTCCTGTAAACTAGATTTTCATAATCTCATAGTCATAGGAACATGTATAAGTCATGAAGAAAGCAATAGCAACAAACTAAACGATCAAGTGCTAAGCTAACGGAATGGTTCAAGTCAATCACATCATTCTCCTAATGATGTGATCCCGTTAATCAAATGACAACTCTTTGTATATGGATAGGAAACATAACCAAATAGAGGGATACTAGTGACACTCTGTTTGTCTATGTATTCACACATGTATCATGTTTCTGGTTAATACAATTCTAGCATGAATAATAAACATTTATCATGATATAAGGAAATAAATAATAACTTTATTATTGCCTCTAGGGCATATTTCCTTCAGTCTCCCACTTGCACTAGAGTCAATAATCTAGATTACACAGTAATGATTCTAACACCCATGGAGCCTTGGTGCTGATCATGTTTTGCTCGTGGAAGAGGCTTAGTCAACGGGTCTGCAACATTCAGATCCATATGTATCTTGCAAATCTCTATGTCTCCCACCTGGACTTGATCACGGATGGAGTTGAAGCGTCTCTTGATGTGCTTGGTTCTCTTGTGAAATCTGGATTCCTTTGCCAAAGCAATTACACCAGTATTGTCACAAAAGATTTTCATTGGACCCGATGCACTAGGTATGACACCTAGATCGGATATGAACTCCTTCATCCAGACTCCTTCATTTGCTGCTTCCGAAGCAGCTATGTACTCCGCTTCACATGTAGATCTCGCTACGACGCTTTGTTTAGAACTGCACCAACTGACAGCTCCACCGTTTAATAAAAACACGTATCCGGTTTGCGATTTTGAATCCTCCGGATCAGTGTCAAAGCTTGCATTGACGTAAACATTTACGATGAGCACTTTGTCACCTCCATAAACGAGAAACATATCCTTCATCCTTTTCAGGTATTTCAGGATGTTCTTGACCGCTGTCCAGTGATCCACTCCTGGATTACTTCGGTACCTCCCTGCTAAACTAATAGCAAGGCACTCATCAGGTCTGTTACACATCATTGCATACATGATAGAGCCTATGGCTGAAGCATTGGGAACATCTTTCATTTTCTCTCTATCTTCTGCAGTGGTCGGGCATTGAGTCTTACTCAACTTCACACCTTGTAACACATGCAAGAACCCTTTATTTGCTTGATCCATTTTGAACTTCTTCAAAACTTTGTCAAGGTATGTGCTTTGTGAAAGTCCAATTAAGCTTCTCTATCTATCTCTATAGATTTTGATGCCCAATATATAAGAAGCTTCACCAAGGTCTTTCACTGAAAAACTTTTATTCGAATATCCTTTTATGCTATCCTGAAATTCTATATCATTTCCAAACAACAATATGTCATCCACATATAATATCAGAAATGCTACAGAGCTCCCACTCACTTTCTTGTAAATACAGGCTTCTCCAAAAGTCTGTATAAAACCATATGCTTTGATCAGACTATCAAAATGTTTATTCCAACTCCGAGAGGCTTGCACCAGTCCATAAATGGATCGCTGGAGCTTGCACACTTTGTTAGCTCCCTTTGGATCGATAAAACCTTCAGGTTGTATCATATACAACTCTTCTTCCAGAAATCAATTCAGGAATGCAGTATTTATATCCATTTGCCAAATTTCATAATCATAAAATGCGGCAATAGCTAACATGATTTGGACGGACTTAAGCATCGCTACGGGTGAGATGGTCTGATCGTAGTCAACTCCTTAAACTTGTCGAAAACCTTTCGCAACAAGTCGAGCTTTGTAGACAGTAATATTACCATCAGTGTCTGTCTTCTTCTTAAAGATCCATTTATTCTCGATGGCTTGCTGATCATCGGGCAAGTCAACCAAAGTCCACACTTTGTTCTCATACATGGATCCCATCTCAGATTTCATGGCCTCAAGCCATTTTGCGGAATCTAGGCTCATCATCGCTTCCTCATAGTTCGTAGGTTTGTCATGGTCTAGTAACATGACCTCTAGAACAGGATTACCGTACCACTCTGGTGCGGATCTTACTCTGGTTGACCTATGAGGTTCGGTAGTTGTCGCGGGTTTGTCACGGCAGATGTCCTCATGAAAGGACTTAGTCGCGGAGGCATCGCTACGGGTTAGCTTAAAAGGGGTTAAACCGGACAAGGGACACGAGGGATTTTATACTAGTTCGGCCCCTTCGATGAAGGTAAAAGCCTACGTCTAGTTGTGGTTGGTATTGCTAGGGTTTTGATGACCAGGGAGCAAATCCGCTTTGTCTGGCTCTCGAGTTGTTGTCTGTTGTCTCTAAACCGCGGCCGGGTCATCCCTTTATATACATAGGTTGATGCCCGGTGGTTTACAGAGTCCCGAGGCCGGATCATAAATGTGTCCGGCTCGGTCTCTATTCTTCTAACTTACAATACAAGTTACATGAAAGAGTCAGTTTACATTTACAGGCCTTAACTCGCCTCTGGGCCTTGGGCCTTCGTAAAGCGCCGCCATCCTCACATCCTCATAGGCTTCTATATTCATGGAGCTAACCCGGCCACTCCTAGCCGGTTTACCTCCAGTAATCATATCCCCAACATTAGGCCCCATATTGATTTGAACTTGTTCATGCCAATCTTCAATACTTAGAAAAATTCTTGCCCTGGCACCTTCGTATAAATCTGGTAAACCGCTGTGATGTCATCCTTTAAATCCGTGGTAAACCGCCATGACATCATCTACCCATTGAAGCCGAAGATACCCTTCATTAATGAATATCCAACCATCGAGGCGACATCCTTATTAACTATCCATTTTAAGCTCCTCGATTTACGCACTTGTCGCTTATTGGTTCACCTTATAAATAGGCCCAAGGACCATTCTCTTTTTCCCCCTTTGTCTCCTTCGCTTCTTCTTCCTCCTTGCGACGTCTCTGCACCCGAGCACCGCCGCCGTCGCCGAGCTTCGCCTCCGCCTCTCCATTGGCCGCTGCATCAACCTGGTTGCACCAGAGAGCTACGGCGTTCCTCCGTTGCTTCAACAGTTACTGTAAGTCCTTTCCTTCCCCCCTTTGTTGATCTGTCTAGGGTTTCCTTCTTCTTCGCAGTTCATCGAAGTTCATCAGGGCTCCGGTGCCGCTCTTCCCTGTTCCTCCTTAGTCCATGGATAAAAACCTCAAGCTTGATATATTCCATGTAATGGTGTATCTTCCGCTACCACAACAAACCCTTATGCACATAAAAACTGATCTGGTCCTTTGTGAACTCCTTCGGGACCAACCCTTTTAGGTCTAAATCTTTTTGATTTCCTGTCTTACGGTAGATCCAAAATTTCCCTGCAACCTTGTGAAATCTGTTTTACCTTACTTAGTCATTTTTACCTTAGATCTGTATCCTCTTTACCATATAGGCTGTTTACCTTCGTAAAAGCAATCTATGACATACCATTAGTCCCCTGGTGAACCGGCAAGCCTTTTTACCTCCGTTGTTATTCTCCGGTTTAACAACATGTGTATACCTTTGTTCTGCTATTGCCTTGTCATTCATTATTGTATCAGCCTCCAGTTTACGCAATTTACATACCTGTATATCTTTATTCCATTGCATCTTATGTATCACCATGAATGCTTTGTAAACCAGTATTTCCTTTCAGCTTTTCGCTTGCAATGGCCAAACAGTTTTACGCTTGTAACTGGGCTCCTTCCCGGGTTACCGAAGAGCATCTTAACGGAATGGTCAGAATTGGTACCTTGCCAAAAAAGAATTAGATCCGGTGGCGAGTTCCTGGCCCGGAGAATCCTCCTACCCCTAAGCAGGGTGAGGTAGTGGTATTTGTTGACCACATAGGCCGTGGTTTCAAACCGCCCGGGTCAAAGTTTTTCCGGGATGTGCTCTCCAATTTCCAGCTCCACCCCCAAGATATTGGACCTAACTCAGTATCCAATATATGCAATTTCCATGTCTTCTGTGAAGTGTACTTACAAGAAAAACCAACTGCTGAGCTATTCCGGGATTTCTTCCATTTGAACCGGCGCACTGAATTTGTAGACAGACCCAACACTGAACTTGGTGGCATCTCTATTCAAAAAAGAAAAGAGGTGGAATTCCCTCATGCCAAGCTGCATAGTCACCCCAAAGAGTGGAACCAAACTTGGTTCTACTGCAAAGATACTTCCCCTGAAGACGAGAACCCTCTGCCGGGTTATCGTGCCCACCGGCTTTCCAACACTCATCCACTGCCGCAATGTCTAAGTGCCCAGGAAGAGGCCTCTTATGCCCCTCAACTCACCAAGCTCCGAGTCTTTATGGCCAACAGTTTATCAGGCGTCGACTTTGTGCGTTGCTGGATATCCTGGAGCATCTTGCCATTAAGTCGCCGCTCCGGTTTAATGTGTGAGTACACTGGTGAAGTAGAAGACTCCCAATGTCAGATCAACATTCAGTTAACTGATGAAGAAGTCACTGAGGGTGTCAAGAAGATTTTGAATGAATCGGAATCTATCTGCCGCCAAACTGGCTTAATCCCCTTTTACGCAAAAAACAAACCGCCTGCTGTAAGTACTGTCCTTCATTTTTACCCTTGATATCTTTTTAAACTGTTCAAAATGTGAATATCCTTCTGCTTGTTTATAAACAGGGTGATGATCCATTCTGGAAGAGGAAACCTGCAGAAAAAGCGGCAAAGCCTTCCCGCCCCAAAACAAAAAGCATCAAGAAAACCTCAAAGCGGAAGGCAGCTGAACGTATCAGCATGGAACTGGATGACGACGTGGATGAACCGGAAGTTGAGGTAGAACTTGATTCACTTGGTTCCATTTTTATACATCTCATTAACAATGACATTTATCAAGAGGGCGCGGAAGGCAGCCAAGCCGACGATGTAGAGGTAATTGTCCTTTCCTCCGGTTCAGACTCTCTGCCAACACAAAAAATCCGTCAAGCGATCTGGAAAGTAAGCTTTTCACATCCTCTTGCTCACTTGGATCCAACATTTATTTTTAAGAAGCAGCAGCATGAGGCTCGCCGCACAACCCGGCAGAACAGCCAAAAGGTCACCTCGGCCGGTTTACCTGACACCCCGTTTCGAAAGCGCCGATCTGAGGTCTCACCTCCTTCTGACAATTCTTATCCCAAGGTAGGTTATTTTCGACAACCTCTTAATCCATCCGATTCAAATTACCAGGTGACACCTCCCTCATCTTCTGGCGAGTCAACAGCAACCCAACTTCCTCCCCTCAAAACTATAGCTGGGTAAGTACTTAAACCCCTTCTTTGAATGTTTCCATACTTTGTATACTATGCTTAACTTTCGCATCCTTTTCTGTTTAAAGAGCCAAGGCCAGACCCAACAAAAATGCTCGGGTGAATAATCCGTCTGAAGACCAGGCGGCTCATGAACCGGAGCAAACGGTTGTACCGGAACAAGCTATGGAACCGGAGGGTCCCAATCCTGAAGCTACCTTTGATGAGCCACCCCCTCAAGATCACAATATCGATGAACAACCAGAAGTTGATACTATTGTGCCTGATCCTAAACCGGCAGATCCAATCCGGGCTAGTCCGGTGAGAGCTACTGAAACTCCATCAACTCCAGAAAAAGCTGCTGGAGATAAAGAAGGCGAGGTTACCATTACTGGTATTGGTCACACCTCTCTTGGCCATCCTGTAATCTTGGCCCAACATGGTGCCAAGGAAGAGCATGCTGCCATGGAAAAGGCAAATGGAGCACTGATTTGTCAAGCTACGCTCACCTCAGCGCTCAAGAACTCCACTCTGGATTTCTAAACCGTCTGCATTCAAACCATGATTATGAAGCCGGTTTGGTGAATTTGATGAAAGAGTGCTATGAGGTATTTTTATCACTTTCCTTTCTTAAATCCAAAGTACAAGCATCAACCCAAGTAGCCCCCAAGGGCCGGTTTATGATGATAATCATAAACCAGGACTTTATAAAGTAGTAACCTTTACACACTTGTCCTCCATATACCAACTGACCATTTGAAGTAAATTAGACGTGACCATTATATTCCTGTAGTTTTTCACCTGTGGAGCCCCCAAGGGCCGGTTTAGCTTTGCGAGGTAAACCGGGTCTTGAATCAATTCGTCAGCTTTGAACAGATGTACATTAGCCCCCAAGTGTTAAGGATAATGCTTGCATTGCACTTGAGACTTGTTAAAAATATGCTGATGATAGAACAAATAGGCATTAGCCCCCAAGTACAAAGTGCATAACTTGTTATACGCTTGGTACTTCATGACCCGTTTTAATGATATATCTCATCTTTGTAGTCTGAGCTGAATAAGAAGGATGCTGAAACCGCAGACCTTCAAGAGAATGTAAAGTCTCAACAAGCAGAGGCTTCCAAAACCAAAGAAGAACTGACCAATACCTTGGAAGCTATGGAGAAGTTGAAAGAGTCCTTCAACAAGGAGCGTGCTAACTGGGAAACAGAAAAGGCCGATTTGATAAAAAAGGCCGAGGACGCAGAGGCAGCCCTGAAACCGATGGTGGAAGAACTGACCGGTTTAAAGGGGCAGATTGACGCCATGACTTCTGCTGTGTTTGGTAAGTGCCCTCATATGCAGTTCGTCTAATTCATAAGATCTTATCAATACCCGGTTTACTGATGCTGAACCATAACAGGGACCCGCATTGCTCATCTAGGCTCTAATATGCGGATGAAACTTAAAGCGGCTTACACCTTAATAGAACAGCTGTTCTCTGGATCCAAGCGTGCCATTTGCACTGCAGCCTATAACAAGCCGATGCCATCGATAAAGGAAACACTTGAGAAGCTGGCCATGCTACCTGCCCGGATCACCAAACTGAAGAGATCAGCCGCAAGATCAGCAGCGCTGACCGCGCTAATCCGGGCCAAGGCATGGATTCCGGACCTTGAACCGACAGATATCATCAAAGGATATCCTGGCGTGAAAGAAGACGATTCAGACTTCAATAATGACGATCTGCGAAGGCTGACAAAGGAGATGCGGCCAATAGCAAGCAAACTGGCGGAGGACACAGATTTATCTCACTTCCAACCGGTTTATGATGCCGAGGGAAAGAGATAGCCCGCTGCGATCTATGATGTTGAAGAGCTTGTGCCTCCAATCCGTAAGCATACTTACGCTCCTGACATTGACCCCTCCAGCCTTATCCATGAAGAGGTTGTGTTTCAAGCTTTAACCGGAATCGATTGGTCAATGGTTGATTTCCAGCGTCTAGGCAGGGATGAAGAGGATGTGACTGCACAAGATGACCCTCAATCGTCAAGCCGTCCCGATGAAGAATCCTAAACCAACTCCAGTTTATCAGGTACAGTCTACCACTGCTTGAAAACAATTATTCAATTTGGGCCGTTTTGAAGCTCCTTGTAATAGGATAGCAGAAACACCTTTATCTGCCATGCCATCGAGCATGCTTGTGTTGCTTGATACTTTGAAAACTTGTTCCACTTTTGGGATCTATTTATGCATAGTCCATTATACTTTGTGTTCCTGCATATAAGAACTTGAAAGCGTCCTAGTGATTTACCCCTCGTTGGCTGACCAACTGCTTGTATGGTAAAGGTGAAAAAACACCAATCCATAGTGTTAACAACTCCTTGCCCTCTTGCCGGTTCATATAGAAACCATATTGGGCTATGATAGCCGCATAATGCTGGTGACATCTAGTCAAAATCAGACTGGAAGAATATACTACCGGTTTAAAACTGATCTTGTACTGACAACTAAGCGTTGGAAGTCATGCCGGTTTGTAATGAACACCGGTTTATCAGAAAATATTCATAAATCCCTTATCATAAAAAACAACAAAGACAGGAAATATGCAAGGCTTTTCATGGGCTGCCAGGCCCTAAATCGAGGCTTTTCATGGTCTGCCAAGCCGCTGAGTCAAACCATTTTGCAAAGCCTTTTAAGATGGACCTCAATCTTTAACCAATCACCGTTTTAACTTTGACAAGTTCAGGGTCCATGGGATTGACTTGTCAAACGTTCGATGGGTCATACCAGGTTTACCTGGATGGAGTGGCTTACTTAAAGAGGCAGGATAACCCGGGGTTTTAGGTGAATACACCTGGCTTCCAAGCCTGGCTTGATAGCCTATTACAAGGGTGCAAGCTCGTTGTTCTTTGAGAAGCAAGGAACCCCCAGGTAATATTTGAGCTGTGCTCAGTGATTACCTATGTTTGAGCTATGCTTAATGCACTACAAAAAAAGACACATCCGTGACATTTTGGGCCGAACGAAATTTTTTTCTGTCATACATATGACACTTCTATGATGATAATTGTGACAAAACCCGGTATCATCATAGACGTGGTGGGCTCCTACTTGTATGACAAAAAATCATGACAGAAAATGGGCTTTTCATCCTGGGCGGGCCAGAGACGCAGCTGCATGACATTCTTTGGGCCGTCCATGACGGAAAAACCATGGTAGAAGCGAGGGGGAGGAAAATTTCGGGGAGTTCCCGGTTACGGTGGGAGGTCGGGGGCCGAGCGATGCGCGTATCTCTCGCACACGTACGCGCGTGTGTGCGAGGCGATGGCTCTAACTGAACCCGAGCGAGGCGTTGGGCTCTAACTGAACCCGAGCGATTGCACTGCAGGCTACGCGTTACTGAACCCGAGGGATCGATCGATGGCTGTTAACTGAACCCGATCGAGCGATTCCTTCGCTACTGCTGCTAACTGAAGCC
>NC_041392.1:542110853-542130361 GCF_002162155.2 Triticum dicoccoides | reverse complement strand
TGGATAAACAGTAGACGGTGGAGGGGTGCCCGTGGAGGGGTGCCTGTGGAGGGGTGGATGAACAGGACCCCGTGGTGTGGAGGGCTGGATGAATAGTAGATGGTGGAGGTGTGGCTGAACAAGACCCTGTGTTGTGGAGGGCTGGATGAACAGTAGATGGTGGAGGGGTGGTTGAACAGTAGCCGATGGAGTAGTGCGCGGTGGAGGCTGGATGAACAGGAGCCCGTGGAGGCTGGATGAACAGGAGCCCGTGGAGGCTGGAGGAGGTCGACGGTGGAGATGAACAGTATCCTGTGGAGTCCCGTTTTGTGGTACGCCACACCCCTCCCGATGAACAAGACCCCCGTTTCGACCGTAGCGCTCCAACACAAGTCCGTTTCCTCCATTTTGCGGTACGCCACACCGCTCCCGATCAACAGGACCTCCGTTTCGACCGTAGGAGGTCCGTTTCCTCCGTTTTGCGGTACGCCAGACCCCTCCCGATGAACAGGATCCCATTTCAAACATGGACGGTCGAACATAAGACCGTTTCCTCCGTTCTGTGGTACGCCAGGCCTCATTTCCATCGCCTGTTCCGTCCAAGCCCTACCGATGAACACGACGCATTCCATTGCCTCCCTATGAACACGACGACGACGATGTTTCTCCGTTCCGACCCAACCATGTACACGAGCCCTGGCCGTACGTATGCGCGAGTAGGCGTTCGAGACCCCGCCCGTATGTACACATACGTGGCCGTATTTTCTTTCTTGCACCCTGGTCGATGTACGTATGTGTAAATGCTACGTGCGCGCCTCTACTACGACACGTGCGCACCTCTACTATGACACGTGCGCGCCTCTACATCGAACAGTATGTACGTACACGTTCGCGACCAGAATGACAACGCTACGTATGCTTTGACCTGGTGGGTCCCGACTGTCAGGCACTTCCTTGCCTGCGAAGATGTAGCTGGTCGGTCCCAGCAGTCAGGGGGCGAATCGTTTTTTGCCCGGATGCACTTCCTTGCGTGCGAAGATGTAGCTGGTGGGTCCCAGCAGTCAGGGGAAACATTTTTTTCGCGAAATACAGTGGCCCGTCCGGTGGGTCCCAGTTGTCAGGTGGAGGAATCATTATTTTCCGCGTAATAAGGAGGCACTTCCTTGCTGCGGCCGTGGACCCAGCTGTCAGCCTCTCCACGTACAGTCCACGTCCGATGGAAGTCATTCCTTGACCACGTTGACCACGCCGCACCGAGAGCACCAGGGCGGTGGACGACGGCGAGGCCTAGGAAGGGGACGACATGGAGGCAGGGAAGACTCGGCAGTTGTTTCCCACGTGGAGGGGAGTACGACTGTACAAGGGTTTACCGGTTCGTCTGCCGTCGCCGGAGAATAACAACAGGTGTGGGTGAGTAGAGGGATGGCTAGGCCAGCGATGGGAGTACGGTCGGGCGGTGAGGCCTGCGTGGCAGCACAGCCGGCCGCGAGGAGGAGGGAGCAGGCAGTCCCGCCGGCGCTTGTTTGAGCGGCTGGAGCAGGAAGAGCAGAGATTGAAGAAGCACGACGGCCGTTGGATGGACATCCAACAGTCAGTGCTTGTGCATCAACCTTTTTTGAGGAAAGCCTCAAATTTGTGGAAAACAGCATATAGCCCATCTGCCATTATTTCTAATAATTTACAACCCATTTGCTAATTCTTAAGGTTTTTTTGGAGCCCATATTCTTTTTGCTAGCATTACAGCCCATATTGTGGCAACGGTTAAAAAATTATATGAAATTTTGCATATTTCGGTGCGGTACGAACTGTTTTTAATCCCGAAATTTTGACTCACATTCAAACTGATTTTAAAAATAAATGTATATCAATATAAAATCCAACAAATTCTCCACGCATAAAAATTAATGTAATTTAAAATCTTGAAATTAAAAAAAAAGATATTTGAAACTCATTGCCGGTTTGATGTGTTTTAAAAATGTACAACCCATTTCTCATTACTGATGGGCCATTTTCTTGGCCAGCCTAATGAAAGCTCTCCTCGTCTTGAAAGATTTGCAGCCCAACAGGCCTGACAAAGCGACTTACTTGGCAAATCACAAAAAAACTAGGCTGTGGCCGTGGACCCAGCTATCAGCCTCTCCACGTACAGTACTCTTCCGATGGAAGTCGTTCCTTGACCACGTTGACCACGCCGCACGGAGAGCACCACGGCGGTGGACGACGGCGGGGCCTAGGAAGGGGACGACGCGGCAGTGGAAGCCCGCGTGGAGAGGACTACGAGGGTTCACTGGTTCGGCTGCGGTGTGAGGCTGCCGTCGCCGCAGGGCCTGGCCAGCGGTGGGAATAGTAGGGGGCGGTGAGGCCTCTACGGCAGCACAACCGGCCACGGGAGGCAGGAGCATGCGGCATGACCTGCGCTGCTTTGGGCGGCTGGAGCAAGAAGACCAGAGGTTGAAGAAGCACTACAGCCATTGGATGGACATCGTACGGTCACTGGAGCTAGAATCGTCCATATTGACTAAGTTGACAAAGCCCTTCGTCCCCGTCAACTTAGTAGGCCCACAAGTCAGCCTCCCAGCAAGGTGGGTCCCAGCTAGCCGGGGGAGTATTCATTTTTTTATGCGTAATAAGGAGGCACTTCCGGTGGGTCCGAGCTGACAGCGGGGGGAATGTTTTTTTCACGAAATACGATGGCCCGTCTCGTGGGTCCCGGCAGTCAGGGGGAAACGATTTTTTTCGCAAAATACTGGTGGCCCGTCCGGTGGGTCCCTGCTGTCAGGTGGCGGAATAATTATTTTCCACGTAATAAGGAGGCACTTCCTTGCGGCTGCCGTGGACCCAGCTGTCAGCCTCTCCACGTATAGTACTCTTCCGATGGAAGTCGGTCGTTGACCATGTTAACCACGCCGCGCTGAGAGCACCAGGGCGGTGGAAGACGGCGAGGACTAGGAAGGGGACGACTCGGAGCCGGGGAAGAAGCAGAAGTGGATGCCCACGCGAAGAGGAGTACGAGGGTTCACTGGTTCGGCTGCTGTCGCCGCAGAATAACAGGGAGTGTGGGTGAGTAGAGGGATGGCCTGGCCAGTGGTGGGAGTAGTAGGGTGCGGTGAGGCCTCCGCGGCATCACAGCCGGACACAGGAGGCAGGAGCACGTGGCACGACCGGCGCTGGTTTGGGCGTCTAGAGCAAGAAGACCAGAGGTTGCAGAAGCACTACGATCGTTGGATGAACATAGTACGGTAACAGGAGCTAGAATCGTTCATATTGACTAAGTTGACAAAGCCCTCCGTCCCTGTCAACTTGGTAGGCCCACAAGTCAGCCTCCCACTATGCTGGGTTCCAGCTGGTAGGGGGAATATTGATTTTTTTGTGCGTAATAAGGAGGCACTTCCTTGCGTGCAAAGATAGCTGGTGGGTCCAACATGTCAGTGGGGGCACTTTATTTCACGAAATACAGAGGCCCTTCCGATGGGTCCCAGATGTCAGGTGGAGGAATCATTATTTTGCGCGTAATAAGGAGGCATTTCCTTGTGTGCGGCCGTGGACCCAGCTGTCAGCCTCTCCACGCACAGTCTACTTCCGATGGTGTCGTTCGTTGACCACGTTGACCACGCCGCGCCGAGCGCATCCAAGGTGGTGGACGACGGCGAGGCCCCGGACAGCAACGAGCCGGAGATGGGAAGACACGGGAGTAGAGTCGCAGACAGAGAGGTGTATGAGGGTTAACTGGTTCTAGTGCGGTGTGGTTCAGCAGTCGGTGGAGAAGAACAGGAGGTGTGGAGGGGTGGAGGGATGGCCTGGCCAACGGTGGAGTAGCGCTTCATAGCGAAGCGTGCTAAGCAGAGCTGCTAGCAGCAGGAGACGGGAGGTGGTCCTGGCGGCGCTGTAGGAAGAAGACGAGAGATTGAAGATGGATGCCGGTCGTTGGATGTAAATCCAACGGCTAACATGTCAGAATCATTTGTTGACTAAATTGACAACGACTTGCATTGGCTTCGACCTATTGGCCCACATTTCAGCCTCCAAAAATGTGGCACGTATTCAACCCATTTTTTTCCAGAATTTACAGTCTTTTTTTGCGCGGTAGAATTTACAGTCAATTTGATCTTTTTTTTGAATTACAACCATTAGCTGGGCTGGGTGAACAAATAATGTAGCGTCCATGTGGCCCGTTTATTTTATTTCCTAAAAATTACAAGTCATTTGCACTTTCTTGAAATACACGATTTTGCTGGGCTAATTCTAATTATAATGTTGGGTTGGGCCAGCAATGTTATCAAAAAATAAAAGGGGCTGAGCATTTTGTTATAAATATATTTAAATAATAAGTGATATTATTACATTCGTCCTTAAATCTTACCAAGCTTTTGTACACAATCACTAGGATTTTCGTGCCTAAACAATCCAGGATTTTATTTGTTAAGAAATTATTTTTATAAGTTAATAAGATGTGGGATATTGTTTTCTTACATATGTAAGTATCTATTAAATATATGATGACAATAAAAATAATATATTATACATATACAATATATTTTTTAGAAAAACAGGGAGCATCTCCCCGGTTCCATTGCTGAGAACGAAACGACAACATATTCTGATACAGCAGCTCAAAGAGCAGTTCGAAAGCAAAGATAGAAAAGCTACAAACTAGGGGGGGTGGATGAACAAGTTCTTTGAATAACACAAATCACCCGAGCGGTGCCAAAGGCAGAGCGGATAGAGCACTCAAATGACACAAGGAGGGTCCAGCGAAGCCTTCATGGTCTTCAGCCGAGGGGCCGTGTCAGCCTGCGGCGACCAGTAAGAAAGCGGACACACCGGGCTGGAAGGTGTAGCATGGTGGATGTCCCTCTTTTTCGGCGCCAGGTGCCCATCATCTTCATCAGAGATCTTGAGAAGAGCCCACGGGTCCAGCCCCAGAGCAGGTCGAGCCTTGTTCAGCCACAAGTGATCGCCAACGGTTTCTGGAGGGATCTTGTTAGGGTTTCCATGAAGCTCGTCAACTTGTCCTTGTCCGATCCGGAGGAGAGAGTCGCCCAGTTCCTCACCATGTTCCTGATCAATCTCAAGACCTGCGGAATGGAAATCCAGGAGGTGTTACTGAAAATCATAACATTTCTATATTTCCAGAGGCACCAAAGGACAACTGAGCTAACAATGTTTAAAACTGAGCACTTTTTGGTAGCAATCCAAAATCTGGCGATAGATTCGAAGGATGAGCCAATCTGACTAGAGAAATATTCCTCAATGTGGGCCCAGAGATGTTTAGCAACTATACATTCAAAAAATAGGTGAGAACAAGACTCTTGTTCCAAGCAGTAAACACAATCAAGGGGTTTGATGATGTGTCTCTTCCTAAGGTTATCCCTAGTCATCAATTTGTTTTTGGAGAGAAGCCAGAGAAATACATGAATTTTAGGGGGAACTCTCAATTTCCAGACAGCAGGGATAAACACGGGTTGAACCCCTCTAAAGTTGATAACATGATAGAGGGAGCTGGAGGAATACTTCCCCTTATTGGCCAGCTGCCAAATCAGGGCATCTGGCTCGGCAGTAGAGGTAATGCTTTTGGCAATTTCCTCCAACTGGAACCATTGTTCCATGAGACTATCACTAAAGTTCCTTCTAAAAGAGAGTTTTAGGCATTAACCGTCCCAAACTTCATTTACACTTTTGTTAAGATCATTGCGGACAGAGTAAATAGGCCAAAATTGGACTTCTAGGGGGGATGTGCCAATCCAAGTATCTTCCGAGAACCTGGTTCTGCTCCCATCCCCTATGTTCCATCTGTAGCCAAATTTCACAACATGCATAATAGATTTTAATCCTTTCCAGAATCTAGAGGTCTTAGGGTTGGAGGAAGGGACCAAAATATTAGGTTTATTTCCTAGGTATTTATGGGAAATAAGAAGTTTCCAGGGTTTCAGGTCTTCCTCATAGAATCTTTTAATCCAAGACACTAGAAGACAGATGTTAATCTCTTGGAGGTTAGGTATGCCTAGGCCTCCAAAATCTTTTTTCATAGAGACTAGGGCCCAATTAGCAAGGTGTAGCTTCCTATTTCCCTCAAAATCATTCCACAAGCAATGAGACATCTGAGAATTGATGAGGTTCACTGCCCATTTAGGGAACTTGAAGAAGGAGCGGAGATACACTGGAATGCTAGCCAAACAAGCTTGTATGAGGATCAATCTACCTCTGTAAGAGAGAAGTTTGCCCCTCCACCCAGCAATCCTTTTAATGATTTTATCCAGAAGGGTTGGATATCCTCTCTCCTCAGTTTATCATAGTGGAGAGGGATACCTAGGTACTTAACGGGGAAGTTACCTTTATTACAGACTAGAATAGAGAGGAAGTCAGCTAACTCCTGATCATCCATGTTGATAGGGATGAGTTCACTTTTAGAGTAGTTGATTCTAATGCCTGAGACTTGTTCAAACCAGGTTAGAACAGTTTTCAGATTGCTAGCATGTGTGGAGTCATTGTCTAATAAAAGGATGGTATCATCTGCATATTGAAGGCAGATGATGCCACCAGGGCAGACCTCAGGACAGAGCCCTTCAATCAGACTATGATCAGCAGCTTTGCTCAGCATTTTAGTAAGAACGTCCACTACTAAATTAAACAAAAGCGGGGAGATGGGGTCACCTTGCCTAAGGCCTTTACCAGCAAGGAAAAATCACTTTCTTGGTTATTTAACTTGACCCTAACAGACCCCCCATGAGTAAGTTGCTGGATCCAACTCTCCTCTATGAAAGGCTTGGAAAAGATCTAAGAGATCATTTTTCACCAAGTCCCAAAAATGCTGGTAAAACAAGAAGGGAATCCCATCAGGACCAGGAGCCACATCAGGATAAGAGCTAAAAATGTCTTCCTTCACCTCTGTCTCTGAAAATGGGGCTTCTAGCAGCTCATTTTCAGCAGGAGAGACTTTTTCAGAAGCAGAGAAAAAATTGTTTTGTAGAGAGAACCCAGAAGGGTTTTCTTTCTTAAACAGGTCTTTGTAGAAGTCACTAGCCACTTTCAGCATCTCATCTACCTTAGTAACAGGGCCATTAGGGCCATCAAGGGAGTGAATGAGGGTTTTCCTCCTCCTCTGGTTAGCTACTGCATGGAAGCAAGCAGTATTTCTGTCACCCTCCTTAATGTTCCTATCTCTAGACCTTTATTTGGCTTTGATTTCTTCTTGAAGCCAAATTTTCTTGAGCTCTCCATGGACAAAGTTTAATCTATTAGTCTCAGCCTCAGAGAGGTCAGTGGTTTCTGCCTTAATATCTAGAGAATCAAACTCAAGGAGGAGAACCCTTTTGTATCTTCTAAGATTAGCTTCCTCATTGGAGTTCCACCCTTTGGTAGTTCTTCTAAATCTACTGATTTTGATCTGCAGATTTTCTAGGGGCAGATGCTCCCAGTAGGCTCATTCCAGATTTTCCTGACTAGCTCAGTAAAATCTTCTCTAAGCAATCACCACTTTTCAAATTTAAAACTATTGCTCTTTGGAGTTTGGTTAAGACCAGAGTCCCAGAGCAAAGGAGTGTGGTCACTACCACATCTGGGCAGAGCTCTACAACTAGAAAGGGGAAAGAAACTATCTAATTCTATGTCACAGAAAATTCTGTCAATGGTGGACATAATCCTGGAGCAGCACTTCCAACATATCTAGCAGAACTGTGGGTTTTCCTTCTGACAGGGCAATTCTGAACTTTATGGGTAACCATTTTGCAGATAAAACAACTCTTGGGCTTGACACATTTATCCAAATGATGCCCTGGTTCCCCACAGTTGTAGCAGACCACCTCAGAGTATGCCATAAGGCCCAAAGCAGGGGCAGGAGCAGTTTTCTGGATGTCCTATCTCTTCTTTTGCTGATTCTTGCCTTGAGATTTCCCACTGATCTGAGAGTCAGAACCACCAACAGATTGATCTTGGGAAATTACAGGAGCCTGCCCAGATTTTCCCCCATTTGGGGTGGAGGTGGGCCGTACCACTGCCCAACTGGCGCTCCCCCCATTGTGATAGGGGAAATTCATCGGAGTTCCTGGTTCCTTGTCATCCTCCAGCCAGATGTTGTCTCTCAGGAAGCAGAAATAACCACCAGACAGCTCAATTGAAGTAGATTGCAAGCCTAATTTTAATCTTCTGCAGGTTTGGGGGAGAGGTAAGGTAGGGGATCCACCTGCTCCGGCTCCGGTGACGTGCTGGTGGGCAGGAGTCCAGTCAAGCATTCCCATATCGCAGCACGGCGTGGATCTCCTAAATTCACTTCTCCTTTCGCCCATCAAACGAACGCAATCGGCGGCTCACTGGGGTGGGGCATCCTGTGCTTCTTCGAGAAATCTCCTTCGAAGTAGATCCGCAGGGCTAGATTCAGCAGCTCCCAATCCACATGATCCTTGCACATCCGAGCATACTTGCGCGAGTGAGAGAACGGATTCGGTCCCTCCTCGGCTTCCTCCCTCGCAGCTTCCTCCTCTGCCTCCCTCCATTCGCGCGTGCATTGGGTCTAGGAGAGAGCGCCGTCGCGGATCTGCATCACCCGCTCCCTCCATCTCCTCCCTCGAGTCTCCCGCAACACCGCCGACGTGACGGAGTCGAGCGGCCGGAGCATCCGCGGGAAGGCTTTGTAGACATTTGGGAGATGCATCTTGTACATCTGCCTGTCTTCTAGCCAATGCCCCGTGGATATGGCCGGCGACTCCATGGGGCGCGCGAGCGGACTTGCTGAGGGGGGCAGGCGCGCCCGGAGTCAAGAGGCGGGGGGTGGCAGCGAGATCTATTTGCCAATTACTCCCTCCTTTTCGGTTTATAGGGCTCAATTCAAAAATCTCACCAACCAAGGTAGATGATGAATGGTGGAATACTTTTTGTAGTTTGCAAAAGCACCTAATTAATGCACTTGTTTTCCTCAAAAAATTATGTTTATCAATGCATAAATTGCAATGCATGCATGCATAAAGTACATGCATTGGTCAATTTTCTCTTAATACTTGCATGCAATGATTTAATGCACCTTGGAATCTGAACATGTGATGGAAAACAACCAAATTGAGCCTTATAAAATGGAAAAACTAAAATTTTGAGATAAGCCCTATAAACTGAAAAGGAGGGAGTATGTGAACTAAACAGTCAACATATTAAATAATTTAAATATATATAATATAGTTAGAATGGAAACATAAGTTGGACCTGGCATTCCTATTCTTATATAGAAAAATAGAACAGACCTCTGCGTTTTCTTCAAAAAAATACATAAATCGGGCTGCCAAAAATAAAACCTCGGATGGGAGGTCCATAGGCCGGTCGATACATGACGGCCCTAAGAAAATACAAACAGGCCTATGGACCTCCCATCCGAGGTTGTGAGCTGCGCATGTTAAAATGAAAGCCTAGATGGGGCAGCCCAAAACCACGTCCAACACTTGCCAAAACTTTGTCCCTCGTTTTCTCTGTGTTTTGCACACTCGACATTGTGTGGGCATTTTGACTGTGCATCATATGAAGATGTGCTATGCATGAATGTTGATCAACATGATGTTAACTGGCTGGTAGTTCCATTTTCGACCATAAATAAAACTTCCAACATGATGTTAACCCTGTTTGAAAAGGCCGTGTTAATATAAATGCTCTGCCTCTGAAAGTTGCAGTTTCTTATCTGAAACTGAACTTGCAGTTTCTTATCTGAAACTGAAACTTGCAGTTTCTTCTCTGAGAATCACATTGTCTGCACTTTTATACTCCTATGAAACTACATTTTTTTAAGTGCTAAAAATAGATATCTAGAATTCATAAAATACTTTATATGCTCAATACTGCAAATCTGAAATTCAAAAGACATTCATATCTGAAAGTACTCTCAAAATACACAACACAAAACACAATTCACAACCTACAAATACTGACAACCCTAAGCTCCTCCTGACAATTCACAACCTGCCCGACTATTGGGCTGGGGGGGGGCAGCCCCCTCCTATTCCTCGGCGGCAGACAGCCACCCCGTGAGACGATGTGAACGGCGAGGGAGACGATGGCGGGGAAGCATCGTCGGGCCAACTGCTTTTCTCCTCTTGCAGTTGGGTTCGGTTGACGAAGACTCCACCGGCTCGCTCTGGCAGGACACCCTCACAAACGGCACCCTGTAGATGCTCGATCCTTCAATCTCTGGTGGATGCTCCATCTGGGATCGATACTCCCACCACCGCTCCCTCACGATCGGATTCGGTGAATATGCTTGCTCCATGGCCCAGAGGAGCAGCTCTATGTACTCCGACGTGACTCCCTCCGGGAGTATCGCCGCCTTTTCACTATGTTGCAGATATTTGGCCATGGATGTCGCCGTCACCGCTAGTTGGTCCTTGTTGTCAAACCAAGACTATATCTCCAACATCCTAGCTAGCTGCACAGGGTCACCGTCTGCGATCCTCACGTATCGGTTGTACTCCTCCATCGATCTACTTCTCCACATCACCTTCACTCGCCGGCGGTGGTTTCTGAATGGAAGAGGAGAGGAGCAGCGCTGGTTTTGGATTAGAACGGGAGAGGAACGATGATGGTTTTGGACTGGAACAGGGGAGGAGGGGTGGTGGTTTTGAAATGGAAGAGGAGAGGAGCGGCGCTGCATTTAGATTGGAACAGGAGAGGAGCGGCGGTGGTTTAAGAGGAGAAGAGCGGAAGAGCGGCGTTGGTCTTGGAAGTATTTTTTTGTTGTTTCGCGTATTTTGGGTCAAAGTTTGACCACGTACTATATTTGACAAGCAAAATGTGAATGCATGTCACCAAAAATTGTATCGTTTGGTTCGTATCTGAATGTACTTTCAAATTATACTCCCTCCATTTTTGTATACAAGGCCACAAACTCATATTACAGGTACCAAGGTAAAAATCAATGCTATGTTTAAGTCAATGTTGCAAGCTAGCTTGTCACCTTGATTGTCGTGTTAATTAATGTGGTTTTTCTCTCCCAAGCACAACAAGCCAACCCTCTTACTCCTCATTGGTTGATTAATGTTGGGAATGCAAGCTAACCTTCTCACTCCCACATGCACATAAGGGATATTAATGTCCTCGGGTGCTAGTACGAGGCAAACACCATCAATTTTGCCTCGATTAATGTTAGTGGCCTTGTATAGTTGCAAATTGTAATTTTGATAGTGGCCTTGTATACAACGTATAACATATATTTTATGTGCGAAAATCATGGTCAATTATGACCCAGAATAAAAGGGAGACTAGTTAATGTGGGGTCGCTTTCTTAATTGAAGGGTAAACTGATTTTGATTTTGATCCAGTCAGAGCGCGCCGGCCCTCTCGTCCAATCCTAAATCGCTGCCGCACGCCCTCTCCCTCTTGTCCATTGCAAAACCACCTCCTCTCCTCTCCATCATCTCCATTCCAAAACCACCGTCTCGCCTCTTCCTCTTCTCTATTGCAAGATAACCATCTCCTCCGTTTTCTAGATGATTTGCTCCATGGCGCGGGCGCAATCCATGGATACAAAATTAGTATATTGTATACTATTTAAAAGTCGAGGGCGGGGCTTTTCTTGCGCGGTAGTCGGCGGGGCAGTTCTGCCTAGTCGGTTCGACGGAGAAGTGAGAAGACGAGGGAGTAGGCTGCTGCAAACGTAGGGCTGTGTGATTTGACAGCGAGTTACTGCTGGATAGGTGGGGCCCCGTGATTTGACTTGCCATTATCATTTTAACTGCGGCGCTACGACTGGCGTGAGTCTCCCAGATTCCTGACCACCTCCATACAGGTGCCTCTCCCAATGCTCCACCATGTAGTAGAGGCTGGCTCTTGCATGAGAGCCCACTTCTCCACTTTTTCCTTGTCTCTCTTTCCTCCACATATGCAAAAATGCCATGTAAAGTGCACTATTGTACTTACTTTTACTTGCTCGTACAGGTGCTTAAGTTTGCCACATAGGCATAAAGTCTGATGTGGAAAGTTAATCAAGAATAGAGAGACTAGTTTGGTGACCCAAGGAAGAAACGGTGCTAAGCGCGTGTACCTAGGTGAAAAGACAATTTTGAGTCTATAGCTAATTAAATGAAGCAAACTTAGCAACACCATTTCATTGGAAGAGGTCACTCCTTGGCAAATGCAATAAATACACGCGCTTAGCACCGTTTCTTCCTTGAGTACGAAGAAAGAGATAGAGAGGAATAAAAAAATACACTTATAGCCAACCTTGTTGTAGTATGAGTGACTAAGTGATGACTATGCATGACATGCCAACATCAGATAGCCTAACGCATCGTGTTAAATCTCCAAGGGCGCGACCGCGCGAGCGACGCGACGGTCGTGGTAGGCGTGACCATGATACGGGCTGCTGGCAGCCCTTGGATCTGAGATCAAACGGTCGCATGCTAAGTTGCTGAAAATTTGCAGAATAACCCTCCACGGTAGGATATTCACCCGTAGGTCTAGAATCACGCCATGCAACCATTCGACCTCAGATCCAAGGGCTCTCGGAAGCCCGTATCATGGGAGAATGGAAAGCCACTACCCTTCCGTTCGCATGCTGGCAGTTCGCTCCTACTTGTCCCAGCACGTCCTTTAATACTACGACGGTTCACTTCTAGTCGTCCCGTCCATTCACATTATGGCAGTTCCACTAATCCTAACCCTCCTCCCAAATCCATGGTGTCCCAAATCTCCACGATCGGCGGTGAGTACAAGGTTAGAACCATCACCAGCGATGAGTTCGACGTCATCTACACCCGTTCTTCCATGACGGTGAAAGGATGCCTTTCTCGCTTCAGCCGCATGTTCGAAAACTCAGATGATAAGTGGGTCGCTGGGCTAGATGTTGAGTACACCACAGTCCTGGGACGAGAGAAGGATCTAAAGTACGAAGAGAGGAAAAAGCCCGCCGTGATCCAGGTTTGCGTACATAATGTTTGCTTGGTCTACCACATATGCCATGCCGATGTTGAGTGCCAAGATTTTAAGAACTTCCTCAAGGACAAAACAGTGAAATTCGTTACTGTAGACTTTGGTAACGACAAAGAAGTCCTGCGTCGGATAGGCCTCATTGTAGGCAACACCTTTGACCTCCAGAAGAATCGGCTGGTGTCCTCCTGTCAGCCTTCAATGCTGACCCTGGCAGGAGCCATGGTTCATCCTTCATACGGTAAACTGGAGAAACCTCATTACACGTTTCATCGTCATGCATGGCAGCGGAATGTACTAGATATAGACCACATCCACTATGCTGCAATGGATGGCTACCTTTGCTTCAATATCTACAAGGGTTGGATGAAGAGCAACAGCCAAGTGTGCGGTTCAAGCAAAGAAGTATCGGCCAAGAGGAAGAGGGACAAGGACGAAGTCGAGGACGTGGACGAGGACTCCGAGTAAGGTGGCACTGTTGTTGCTCATGGTGGTTCTAATGAAGTGTCTACCAGAATAGTTGCAAAGTTTAATTTCAGGTGTGCTTAATTTAATTTGAGGGGTGTGTTGTGCCGAGCCCCCAGCAGAACTATGTTATGTTTCTTCTCGTTACTTTAACTCTTCAGTATGTACATACTAGTATTTCTTACATTTCATCTTTTAGTTGGTATAGTACTAACACTCGTTTCTTCACATTATATATGTACAATATATATGGCCAACATCATATAGCCAGCAGTTTAGTTGTCAAAGAATTTGAGGGTGCTTAGTTTTGTCAAAGAATTTCAGGATGCTTAGAGGGTGCTTGGATCCAAGGGACTTATTTTAGTCTGACTAAAAATAGTCTCTTTAAGAGGCTAAAGTTCCAAGCACCCCTGACTAAAGAGGGGCTAAAACTAGTCTGGAGACTAATTTTTTTAGTCAGGGGTACCCCTGCTAAAATGTGGATTAGTCCTCTCTCTACTCATTTAACTCCTTTCCTTTAACACAGACGAGTTCTTTGGAGGGTTTGGAGGATAATAAATGCTCATTAACTTGATTTTAGCCTTTTTAGTATTTGGATCCAAGCATGGGTGAGGCTAGCATGTTTTAGTCCCACTACTTTTAGTCATGGGACTAAAACATATCCAAGCACCCTCTTAGTTTTATTTGAGGGGTGGGTTGTGCTAGACACCATTATTGTGACTAGCCTTTTTAATAGTATTATATGCATAATTTGGCGATGAGCGCTCTCTATATGTACCACCTTTTTTTAATTTCAAGTTTTGCTCCATGGCGCAATCCATCGATACTACTGTTGTACAAAATTATTCATTTTGAAAGGCTAGAGGGCGGGGCAGTCTAGATTGGTCGGTTTCACGAGAGGCGAGGGCCTTTGTGATTTGACGGCTCATTACTGCTGGAAGGCGGGGCCTTGTGATTTGATTGCTCGTATAAATGCGCCGACGACCTGATCGAGGATGAGCAAAGAACCGTGCGGTATACTCAAGTTTTCCACTGGAGTAGTACTGCGACGGAGGAGAACGAAACACGACAGCCCAGTGCAATATGGCGATAAAAATGATCTAATTTGCTAGTCATCTCATTGTTAGCATTGTTCTATCCATTCCCTAAAAAAACATTGTTCTATTCATGCGTCGTAGAGAACATGCCACGTGCGGAGAAACACCCGAAGCAAAAGATGAAACACAAGAGCAAAATAAGAAGGAAGATTATCACCCCAAATGATCTAATTCGTCGCGGAGTCGTAACTACTTCTTCATCGCCTCCACGACCTCCATCTCCTTGCGCGTCTCCTCCGCCATCTTCATCATTGTGTCCATGACGCGGCATTTCTCGACGCGAGGCTTCATCATCTGTTCCATGGCCATATTACGTACCTTGACAGCAGCCGGGTGCTCGATGCGGAGCTTTGCCAACTCTTCCTTCTGTTCCGTGGCGAGGGCCTGCAGCATCTTCATCTAGGAACTACTATTCTCATGCAGCTTCTTCCAGTCGGCGTTCTTCTCCTTCAACAGGTCGATCTCGTGGAAGAGGTTCACATTCTCCTCCCGAAGTCGCAAGATTTCGCCGGTCGCCTTATTCTCCGAGGCAATGCTCTTCTTCAGCAGAATCACCAAGACGGCGGTCAACTCCCCCTGCTGATTGAGCTCAGCGGGCATGTCGTCGAGGCTCTCCTTCAGCAACTCCATCAAGCCTTGGATGAACTCCTTCTGCTTATTGAGCTGATCGGGCATGCCGTCGAGGGATAACGACTCCAGCTCCGCCGGCTTGGCATGTTCACCTCCGTGGCTAGGGCGCTCCTGGGAGCCATCGCCTGCCCATGAGAGATCTTTCGAGGTCTCTGCGTGGCGGCGAGCCCTCTTTTTTTCTGTAGCCTTGGTTGCCACTCCCTTGTTGCGAGTAGTTCTCAACCTAGAGCTCTACTCACCGGCCATGGCAACGACGGACGAAGAAGAAGCACTTATGAGGAGGAAAGGTAGAGTGATTTTCGGTTAGGCAGTTCCCCTTTTTATAACCTAAGTACTAGCACTAGTACTAATACCTGCATAGTGGGAACACGTTCAGGTTTGGTACGTACTACTAGTAGGTGTGAGCAGGCTTTCGAATGTGATGGGAACAAGGTAAAGATTAATTGATGGTTTTGGTTTCGAGGCCCGAAACTACTCCCGATGAGTTTAGCGGAACATAAATTTCAAGTACTACACTGCTCAAATGCATAAATATTATGTTACTGTAAAAAATTGGCACAAAATACGAAGGAGACCAATGGAAGTACTACTAGCAACCCATGATTTAACTACTCGCATGCGCGCAGTGGAGTAATAATGTCTTTCCTCCGCCCTCACGTCCACTCAATTTGCATGCGCTGTATTAATTGACCATCAATGAAGTGAACGACTTTACACGCGTCAAATTATCACATGGGGTGGATCTTCGTACAAAATTGCGTCCGCCCGTGTACCCGCGTGTGTGTGCAAGGAATGAGTGCGTGCATGGCATGCGTGCACATCTTCGCTTCGTGCATGTACCTCTAGTATGGCTTAGGGAGGACGAGTACATTCTTCTGGAACCAGCAGCACGTCACTGTGATCAATCCTCGCAAGGAGGTCGCGACAACGCCTACACATGTGCCACGTGGCTTCATGAACTGTAAGAGAGACACTGTGTAGCGTGCCATTGGTATTCTAATTTACTTTTTTTGCACATACTCGAAGTACTAGTAAGGTACACGTGCATTGCACGCATCAGATTTTGCAACCAAATTATGAATAAATACCACACTATAGCATGTAAGCTCTGAGTCATATATGCCTGATGTAGCCCTTCGTTTAATTCTTATAGTTCATCTCATTCAAAATCAATTAGTTTTTATAAAAAAGCTAAGAACGCGGGAATATGAAAAACATGGGATTATAGTGGAATGTAGTCTTGAATCCTACAGGATTATACGACTATTTGATTGTGCATAGGAAAAACGCAGAATTCTTTCAAAGAGGTTTGAGTGGATGGGATGTTTCCTATGAAATCTAGTGCAAATGAATCATATGGAAAAATTCCTATGGTTTACAATCCTACGAATCAAACAACCAAGATAGGAAAATTCCTAATGATTAGAATCCTCCAAAATTCCTTTGAGAATCCTTTGAATCAAAGAAGCCCTTAATCTATTTTATGATTCATGGAATTGTGCGTTGTAAAGCATAAAGTAAGAACAAATAATGGCAATTCAACTAGAAAAAAGTTTGGGCAGTTATGATTCGGAAGATTCTAGAACAAAAGAGAACCACTATTGTTTTGAGGTTTGTGCATTATGCTTAAGTTCAACCATGGAGTCTGCTAGATTGTACATGCGGAAAAATCCGGTGGGGGGCTAGAAGATGGTGCAAGGGGCCGAGTGGAGGGAGACTATGAAGGAATGCACAAGTGCGAGATCGATATTTAGAGAGAGGGGGCGAACACGTGGGCTGATGCACGCAGTGGTGGAGCCATGAAAAATAAATGAGCTAGGGGGCCAAGTTGCTAATCCTTTATGAGGAGGGTCAATTCATGAACTTAAACCATTTTTAGCAGCAATTGTCTAATGATCACATTCATATTAGCCTTGATATATGGTGATGTTAGGGGGGAGGGGGGCAGGGCCCTTACTGCCCCTGTCTTCGCCATTGTGCACGCGTCTGAGAGATGAAGCGAAAGGCATGGATGATGAGAGGGGGACGTTGGATACATAATTAATGTGGGTGTATTAGCTATATATGTTAATCCTATATAGAGAGGCATAGATTGATCGATGTGGACGTGGGAAAGAGGGTGAGACCTCACTGGATATATCGATTGATCGGTTTGTGTGGAAAACTATGAAAGACCTAGCTATATACACACATACATATAGGAACATCAATCGTTGCGCATGCATGCGTGAGAGATAAAGAATGCCCGATATGATGGAGAGGGCGATGTGTGTTGGTGTGTGCCTTCATGGGAGACTGACCTGAAGAAAAAGATTGCATACTTGCGATGGATAATGCCGACTGGTAGTCTGTGTGCATGCATGCACGAGAGAAAGTTAGTGGTACAATTATGAAGAGAAGACTACTATGTGGGTGTAAAAGAATAGCTGAATAGGTGAGGTCACAATCAATGTAAAGTTGAATTCAAATATTTGAATAAGAGATCCTGATGTTTGAAACCCATGCATGCATGAATATAACAGAGATCTGTGCGGTGTGGTTTGGAAATGAGCATGTTGTAATGTATACACATTGAACAAGGTCAGACTGATTTGAATTTGAGAAAGTGATGGCAGACATCATTTGGCCACGTCGCATCCGTCCATGGACACACTATTCTAATTGGAGATGATGGGCGGCTTTTGCATCACATATCTATATCTATACCCCTATTTATATTTTATATTTTATATTTTTTTATATTGTGTGCGGGTAACTTTAACTTTGAAAGATGGTCGTTGGATGAGGCGAATCCGATGGTCCAAAGATGGCAAATTTGAGCACTACTGGCCGTTGGATATCATCTAGATTCCACTAGATTTCGCCACATGTATAATCTAGAAGACTCCATGGTTGAACTTAAGCATAATGCACAAACATCAAAACACAAGCACTTCTTATTTGTTCTAGAATCTTCCGTATCAGAATTGCCCAAATGTTTTTCTACATGATTTGCCATTATTTGTTTTTACTTTATGTCTTACGATGCACAATTCCATGAATCTTAAAATAGATTAGCTTTCTTATAAAAACTAGATGATTTTGAATGAAATGAACTATAAGAATTAAACGAACATCTACAACATGCATATATGACTCAAAGCTTGCATGCTATAATGTGGTATTTATTCATAATTTGCTTGCCAAATCTCATGCGTGCAATGCACGTGTACCTTACTCTAGTCTAAATGGTGTTTGTGTGTGTGCTGTGCGTGTTGAGGTGCAAATTGTCTTTTTTGGGTACACGTTAAGCTTGTTCTTCCGAATTTCAAGCCGCGCCTTGTTATGCCAAAAATTCAAGCTAGTGTCTCTGTCTATCGTGCTGCGAAACTCCCGCCTCTTCAACCCACACCTTGTTAGCCCGGAATATTTAAGATATATCTTTGTCTTGTTGTGCTCCGACAACTCCCTCCATCTCAACCCGCGCCTTGCTATTCCGAAATTACAACGCGCATGAAAACTCCCACCTCCTGTGAAATCTTGACACGCGAAATGCCCGTGGTACCCCTGAACCGAAAAAACTGCCTCAAATCGGTGGGGGTACTTTCGTAACTTACCCCATTTCGGACAAGCGCGTGTCTAAGCCATGGTTCCCCACTGCCATCCCATCCGCCCACCCATTCGTACACCGAGGCCGCGAAAACCCGTGACGAAACCCCACACCCTGCTCCGTCCGCCACCCAGCCGGAGCCTCTTCCCCGACGACATCGTCCACAGCAACACCTCGACGTCCCTCATCCACCGTACTGGATGAGGATCCATCGTCGATCTCATTGTCCCGCCGGTTCAGCCACCCCGTCCTCCACCTCCAAGGAGCTGCCTCGACGTTCCCCTCGTCTTTCGCGCCACCTCCATTCCCACACCGCCGTCTTCACCTGCACCATCGGAAGAGCATCATCATCACCGTTTCCTCGGATGAAGCTGCGGCCTATTCGGTGCCACCAAAGAGGTTGTACACTAATTGCCGCATTTTCTTCTTGATTCGATCTCACGGTGTTGCCGGCGCTCGGTCCCGAGATGACACGTCGTGGCTCCATCCACGGCGGTGTCACCGGCCACTTCCTCCATGGCGTCGCTCCCTTGGCGGCGACGTCCACATCAGTAGGACCTGTTGCTGCTTTAGCTCTCATTCACGCTGCTGCTCTGCTCTTTCTCTTGGTCCCCTGCCTGGTCTGCTCGTGCTATTGCTCTTGCTCACGCTGCTGCTCTCGCTCTTGCTCTTGCTTGCGATGCTGCTCCGATTTAGCTACTCTTCACTCCGATGCCGCCGGGGTGAAGGAAGAACCAGCCGCAGCGGGGAGGGGGGCTCGTTGGAGAGGTACCCCACTATCTATCTTAGGGTTTAGGATGGGGCGGTGGTCGCCGGCGTTGGCGGGGCGTTGGCGGGGCAGTGGTGTGGGGATC
>NC_041392.1:542086101-542110371 GCF_002162155.2 Triticum dicoccoides | reverse complement strand
GGACCGGCGGTGGGGAGTGTTTTCGGGGTGGGCGGGGCGGCGCACCGCCGGCCGCGGGCGGCGGGGGGCTGCTGTTTGGCCGGTGGTGGCTGGCAGCTCAGGGGGGTGGAGGTTGAAAATGAACCGCGGGCCCTTGATTTTGTATCCAATGGCTGCAAAATCGACTGACCAGAGATAAAAAAGTCAGTCAACCGACATGTAGCCTCACCTTGCTAGTGCGTTCAGTTTTGACAACAAAATTCAGTTTCGACAGCAAAATTCAGTTTCGACAGTTAAGTTCAGTTTCGACAGTTAAGTTCAGTTTCGACAGTTAAATTCAGTTTCGACAGTTAAGTTCAGAGATGAGCGGCTGATGTATTTTACATCTAGCACTTTATGGTTATGTATTTTACGTCATGTATTGGAGATGCTATTAGAATTCCACTCAGGTTAACATTGTTCATTGTCTCTATTGTCCTGCTTCAGCCTCAGCGTCGTACAACTCACCAGAGCTGCTCCAACGATGAAACCCTCCATCACAGTGGAGCAGTACCTCGGGCTCCATCTCCAGACGCCTAATATCCTCTTCCCCTCCTCCAACAGCCAAGTCAGCCGGAGCATCCTCACTGGCCAAACCAATCACGCTGAGACCGACATGGCTTCGCCAAAGAGGTTGTACACTTGTTGCATCTCTTTTTTACTCTACATGTTATATATATTGTCCACTGAGCACTCGTAGTAACGGGAAATACGATTATTTTATCCTACTATATGACAAGTAGTGAGGTACCAGGCAACTTAGCTATCCGTGATGGACTCTCTTGAACACCATCATTATTTATCTCCGCGCGTGAGCTATGCATTTGTCGATGGGCCTGGGAGTTGAGCAAGTATGGCAGTGGCCTGGGTCCAAAGTAATAGAAGTAGCACAAAAACGTTTTTTTAGTGTAGGATTTTCCTTGCTCAAGCCTGCCTACTAGAATCGCCAGTGCTTGAAAGGAAAAGTGTATGAAAAACATCGGAATTGGAAAGTTTCCTATGGTACTACTTTTCATGAATTTGGTGCAAAGGAATGGAGCAAAGGAAAACTGTAGGATTTGTTCCTTTAGTGTCTCCTTGAAAGAAAAACCGTAGGAATTCTAATTTCAACTTCTCCTCCTTTTCATATTCCTATTCATCAAGCACAAGACTAAGAGATAGTAGCATAATAGCATTATAACCGTACATTTTCTTGTGGTTTGACTTAATCTCACCATGCTTTTTTGCATCTTGTGATCTTCCAATTGTTGTGAATCAAACACCCAGATTGGCAGAAATCCTGTGTTTTTAAATTCTCTGTTTTGCACATGCATTCCTCTCCTATTCCTGTCTATTTCCTATCACTGCATTGTTAGAATCCTCAAACTCAATCAAGCCCTTACTCAATTACTTCTATTACAGATATGTGTCAAAGAAAACCTTGTGTGGTTTGTCCTGCTCCTGTGGCGCTGTGTTCCACCCCAGCACAGCTGCTCTAACGACGGAAGGGTTCACCACAGCAGGGATCCGCTCTCCAGACTGTCTTTCGCTGCCTCAGATCTTCTTCCCCGCTGCCGGCAGCCACGGCAACTGCATTACCATCATCAACTGAGCAGATGACCTTGAGGACTACATGGGTCCACAAGAGAGGTCGCACTCTTCCGTGTCTGCTTACGTTATGCGTCGCTTAATATGATGACATGCTACATTATCATCGTGTTCACCTATTAGACTCCGAGTCAAGTCCAAACTAATGCTGAAACTTGAGTTTTTAAATGGTTGTGGGGGTACATACTGGGGCAGCAATCAGTACTATCTGTCTACTATCTGGTTAATCTCCGGTGTCTACTATGAGTTTCATGTTGGGTGCAAACAAACATTAAAGGAGCCATTATCTGTATTTTTTAACTAAAGCTATTATCTGCCTGCTATCATTGGTTTTGGGTCTATCCACAGTTTGCTACCATCACTCTGGATTTGTGCATGCACTCCTTACATAATCTCACTATGTTTTATTCCTATGCATGCCAGTTATTGTACACAATGGAACTGATCATGTAGAGCAAAAGATATGAGCCTTGCGTGGCAATAAAATTTCATGCAGACGTTGTTCCATGGTGGGTGCAAAGGCAGCCCCCCTCCACCCATTTAGGATCGTAATCAAGAGGAAGATAACTGTTATGAGGGGGATTCAGAAGGAGAAGACCACTCCTATTTACCCCATGAGGTCTTCGCTCTAACTTGGCATGCTGATGTTGGTAATATCATGCATATGGTGCCTTGCATTGCTTACTGTATACATTAAAGATGTCATCCGCTTAGTTTAGACATGCTTTGTGTCAATGCCATCTGTTTAGTTTCTTTATCGTATATGTGAATCATGCAATGCCATCTTGTCTAGCCAGGCATCATATATGTGATTTTGCAATGCCACCCTGGTTAGCCAATCATCTTATATGTGAATTATATCATGCCATCATTTTTTTATTACGTGTTAAATTTCTCAACAATTTTAGTACATTCAATTACTCTTCCCGTGCATCAGCCATTTGGCACGATCATGGAAAAATCTGGAGTGGAAACAAGGTCTTCAGAGCAGACAATGCTATCTGACGAAGCGCATGTCTTGCTGGTTACCGATAGCTCCTCAAAGGAGGATTCGGAGACAGATGACCAGTCATATCCCCCCCGAGGTGCATGCCCTAACTTGGCAGGGTTATGTTGCTCATATCGTGCGCATGGTATCTTGCATTGCTATGTCATTTGCTTAGTTTAGACATGCTTTGTGTGAATGCCACCTGTTTAGTGTCTAATTACCATATATGTGAATTATGCAATGCCATCTTGTTGCAAGACATTATATATGTGAATTATGCAATGTTATCTTGTTGCAAGGCATTATGTATGTGAATTATGCAATGCCATGCTGTTTAGGCAAGCGTCATATATGTGAATTATATCATGTTGTCCTTTTTTTGTATTTCTCATTGCTTTTGTCGACAATGTTTGTATATTCAACTGCTCTTCCTGTGCATCAGCCATTTGAATTGGTGATGGAGAAATCTGGAGTGAAAACAAGGTCTTCAGAGCAGACAATGCTACCTGCTGAAGCAGATATCTTGCTGGTTACAGATAGCTCTTCAGAGGAAGATTCAGAGGCAGATGACCAATCCTATTATCCCCCTGAGGTGTATGCTCAAACAAGGTAGGGTTATATTACTCATATAATGCATATGTTGTATTGCGATGCTTAGTTTTTACATCATATACACAATATTGAATGCCATCTCCTTAGTTGACACATCATATATGCGATTGCCTTCTGCTCACTTCCTTAGTATATAAATCATATATTTGAATTATGTCATGCCATGATGTTTACATAGACAACATGTATCTGAATTATGGCATGCCAACCCATTTTCTAAAGACATAATATAGTTATATCATCTCATCCTGTTTACATAGTCATCATATTTAAATTATGTCATTCTATCCATGAATTATATCATGCCATCATGTTTCCATCGACGGCATGTTTGTGATTTATGGCATGCCAACCACTTTAATAGACACATCGTATAGTTAAATCATGTCATCCTATTTACATAGTCATCATATTTTGAAGTATGTCATTCTATCCTGTTTAGTTAGCCATCATACATGTGAAATTGTGTCATGCTATCCTATTTAATTAGCCATCATATATGTGAAATTATGTCCTGCTATTCTGTTTGCTTAGACAACATAAATGTGAATTATTTCATGCCCTGTTTTCTTCCCTACTATCCATTGCACCTGTCTATCTTACAATGTCTGTACATTCAATTACTTTTCTTGTTTATCAACCATTTCAATTGGAGGGAGTGGTGGCAGTATCTGTGGGAGTAAAAACACGGTCTTCAGAAAAGATCGTGCTACCTGTCAATGCAGATAGAACCACGGTTGTACTTGCCCAAGAACTAGCTCCACCACACATAACCCACACTCATGCAGATTGTACCCCTACCCAGTTGGACAGAGAACCAGCTACACCCCTTCTAACCCCAACCCCAGCAGATAGACACCTAGTTCCCGTTGACACAACACCGTCTCCACCACAGAGCACCCAAACACGAGCAGTTAGTAAGGCAACTGCAGTGCCCAAATCACGAGGACCACCACGCCGAAGCAGAAGTCAACGCTTAAAGCAGAAGAAGAATTGTTCTCAGGTCAGGTTCCGTAGCTATGGTTCATACTACTTTGCTCTTGCATCACTGTATTTACTGATACCAACTAATTTCAAATTTGAAGGACGCAATTGAAACTCCAATGGCGCAACAGGTATGTTTTAAACCTGTTTCTTCAACGTGTTTGGCTGTTTGCTGTTGTAACTTGCTCTATGTTGATTTCAGTTTCAATTGAATAAACAGTTATGTTCTTATGCCATGCACATTACAAGTGTTGTTATTGCTGTGAAGTTTCCCACACTTATATTCTGTCTATGCTGCTTTGTCTTAAATAGATATGATTCGAACTGTATCTATCTTGATTTGGCAACATAAACTAGAATGATATAGACCATACAGTGACCATACTACATAGATATATGTTTGTTTCATGCTGTTATCCTGTCCACCTTACTACTGAATTGGTTTACCAAAATGAGTTTCATATACTACATTGTAAACCTGAGATGTGTTTGTTTGTTTCTCTTTTAGAACGCGGATAAAATATTGGAGAAGAGTACCCTGTTATGCAATGGTAAAGGAAGTAATGCAGATAAGGTTCAAAATAGTGAGACATCCCGATTGGTCTCCAAGAAAGCTGATAAAAACTATATTGAAGACACTGAGACAACCCCAAAGTCCTATCTTGATGTAGTGTTCGAGTTACTGGCTACCACTACTGGCACCAGCTCTTCGAACTCATTGCCTGAATCAGTTCGGCTTCTTGACTCTCAACTTCAAGTCGAAAGACATCGATTAGATGTTATGCGACAGGAAGCCGAAGGACTGAGGAAGTCCCTGCAGAATTCAGATGCATACTTTCTGGTGCAACAGCAAGCGCTTGAGGACTTAAGCGCCAAACAAGAGAAAGTTATTAAGCTTGCTAAGCATCTTGCCAGCATTATGGGTACCGAGGATATTGTTTCTTGAGCTCTTCTGAAGTGGTTTCAGTTCTAGACTTGTTTTGCTGCGGCGTTTATATGCTGTTGTGTTCCCTATATTTGCACTGGTGGTGAACTTTGATGCCCAGTGGATGTAATATGTGTAATAGCCGTGATAGCATAGTGTAAGTTGCTTTCTTATTTATTTCCTTATTGTCTTGTTTATTTGTTTGCTTGTAGTCAGTGGAGTTATTTTTCTGCGGTTTGCTAGTGGCTGCAATAACCTATTTTTTAAAACTAGGCCACAATAACCATGGGCTAATATTTACTGTAGTGACACTGGGCCTCCTACGGGCCGTATAAACAGTGGGCCTTCTACGGGCTGTAGAAACAGTGGGCCTTCTATGGGCCGTAGAAACAATGGGCCTTCTATGGGCCGTATCATCAGTGGGCCTTCTACGGGCCGTATCATCAATGGGCCTTATACGGGCCAAACAGACCGCATTCTGGCCGTAAACGGGCTAGAGTTGGAATCGTCCATTCATGGGCCGACCATAATGGGCCATCGTTAATAGGCCGTATTTGATGACGCTATGAAAATGGCCCAATGTATTAACGGACCACAAACGGGCCGACTGTAACCACGGGCTGAATTTGGCCCACAAGCAGAAAATGACAGTAACGGGCCGTAAGTAAACAAATGCTGGAAATGAGCCCAAGAATAAATGGGCTCTGAGAAGGCCGAAAGATAACATGGGCTGGAGATGGCCCAATGGAATAACGGGCCGTTAATGGGTATAAAGTGATACACTGTTCATTACGGGCCAATTTCACCACAGGCCGTTAACGGGTGTAAAGTGATACACTGTTCATTACGGGCCAGTTTCACCATGGGCCGTTAATAGGCCAAGAGTTACATAGGGCATCATATGGGCCAAAAGACGTCATGGGCCATACATGGGCCAGAAGTGAAAACGGGCTAGAATCATATTGGATGGCCCAGATGACGCTACTGGGCCTAATTCGGATAGGGCGTAACGGGCCTTGGGTTAGCGGGCTGTAAATGGGCTATATGCGAACATGCCATTAACAGGCTTTCCATGGGCCGGCCCGCCACCTTTTGACCAAGTTAAATGGGCCGGCCTTTTCATAGGAATGGGCCTCTGTTGGGCCGTGCCACGTGTCAACATATCATAGGCGCCTTCTGTCCAATGAGTGGATGACATCTGTCCCAACGATGAGCCGACATGTGTTTCCTCCAGCCAATGATGATTTTACACGTGGAAAATCCCCATTGGTTGGGGCTGTTAATGGGTTATCAGATCCAAAACCCTACCCGATAGCTTAACGGCGTTCCGTTACGGTGGATGCCACGTGTCAGTCACCCTTGACGAAAGCACTTCTGTGACGCGCGATTTATCGTCATGGAAGTGGGCACTTCCGTGATGATAATTTTGGTAATGTCATGGAACACTTCTACGACAGCACATGTATGACTATCTTGATTCTGTCATAAATTTGTCATGGATGTACATGCATGACAAAAAACGCGACCTACTATGACAAACACGTATCATCACAGAAGTGTATTTTTTTGTAGTGATGCAATGGACTCTCTTTGGTTCCACATAATTTCCTTTTGGCTTGAAGCCTATCAAGAGGTGTAGCTATGGTGTGAAGACAACCAAGCCCCCTAGTGATATCCCTTTTTGGTTTTAAACCGATTAAGAGGTGTAGCTATGGTTCGGATACGACCCAAGCCCCCTAGTGATTTTCTTTATATATGTGTGGCCGTATAGGCCGGGTTAATAAAACACCGCTTTGTTAGTAGAAGCTCCTGTAGGCTCACACATGATGTAAAAAGAATAGGGACCCCATTTTATTCGAGGCTCCGGTTTATTATATAATATATACATTGTCATAAGTATGTACATAAGAAGAGCCTGTGGCTCAAGTATAGTAAGGCCGAAGAAGAGCTATATTCCGCGGCCGTTTGGTCTCCTCCCCCGATTTACATGGGTCTTTGTGCTCTCGAACATCAATGAGGTAGTATGACCCATTGTGTAGATTTTTGCTGACCACAAAAGGTCCTTCCCAAGGTGGGGATAACTTGTGCATATCAGTCTGATCCTGGATGAGCCGGAGCACCAGATCGCCCTCTTGAAAAGTTCTGGTCTTAACCCGGCGGCTGTGATAACGTCGGAGATCTTGTTGGTAAATCGCCGAACATGCGGCTGCAAGATCACGCTCCTCATCTAACAGGTCCAGTGAGTCCCGATGTGCCTTCTCATTGTCAGCTTCAACATAAGCCGCAACACCGGGCGAATCGTGACGGATGTCACTAGGAAGAACTGCCTCTGCTCCATAAACCATGAAGAAAGGTGTGTAACCCGTAGATCTGTTAGGTGTGGTGTTGATGCTCCATAACACAGAACGTAACTCCTCCACCCAACAACCCGGTGCCCGATTTAAAGGAACCATAAGCCGGGGTTTAATACCTCTCAAAATTTCTTGATTTGCCATCTCTGCTTGACCATTAGACTGGGGGTGAGCCACTGATGCTACATCAAGCCGAATGTGCCCACGTTGGCAAAATTCATCCATCTCACCCTTTCATAGATTAGTACCATTATCAGTTATAATACTGTGTGGGAAACCAAACCAGAATATCACTTTTTTGATGAATTGAACTGCCGTGGCTGCATCACACTTACTGACTGGCTCTGCTTCTACCCATTTGGTAAACTTGTCATCTACCACTAACAGGTGGGTCTTTTTGTCCTTGGACCTCTCAAAGGGTCCAACCATATCAAGCCCCCAAGTTGCAAACGGCCAGGTGATTGGGATCATTCTCAACTCCTGAGCCGGAACATGAGTGCGGCGTGCAAATTTTTGACAACCGTCACACCTTTTGACCAAATCCTCAGCATCAGCATGAGCTGTCAACCAATAGAAACCGTGGAGAAAAGCCTTAGCTACCAAGGATTTTGAACCGGCATGGTGACCACAGTCTCCTTCGTGGATTTCTCGCAAAATCTCACAACCCTCTTGAGGAGATACACAACACTGAATTGCTCCTGTGACACTGTAACGATGTAACTCCCCATTAATTATGGTCATTGACTTGGAACGCTGGATTATCTGCCGGGCCAAGGTTTCATCATCCGGTAACTCGCCCCGGTTCATGTAAGCCAAGTACGGGACTGTCCAATCCGGTATGACATGCAGAGCTGCCACCAATTGGGCCTCCAGGTCAGGAATAGCCAACTCCTCCTCTGTGGGTATCTTGACCGACGGATTATGCTGTACATCCAGGAGGACATTAGGTGGCACCAGTTTACGCTGAGAGCCTAGGCGACTTAAAGCGTCCACCGCTTCATTCTTCCACCAGTCTATATGGTCGACTTGATAACCCTTGAAATGACCAGACACTATGTCCACCTCTCATCGATATGCAGCCATGAGTGGGTCCTTAGAATCCCAAGTGCCAGATACTTGTTGAGCCACTAGGTCCGAGTCACCGAAGCACTTAACCTGGCTTAAGTTCATCTCCTTAGCCATCCGAAGACCGTGGAGTAAGGCCTCGTACTCAGCTGCATTGTTAGTACAAGGGAACATTAAGCGAAGAACATAACAAAACTTGTCACCTCATGGGGAAGTTAATATGACTCCAGCCCCTGAGCCCTCCAATTGCCTGGACCCATCAAAGTGAATAGTCCAGTAAGTGTTATCTGGCTTTTCCTATGGTTCCTGCAACTCTGTCCAATCATTGATGAAATCCACGAGTGCTTGAGATTTGATCGCTGTGTGAGGTGTATACTTGAGCCCGTGAGGTCCAAGCTCAATAGCCCACTTGGCAATCCGGCCAGTTGCTTCTCTATTTTGAATGATATCTCCCAGAGGGGCTGAACTAACCACTGTGATAGGATGACCCTGAAAGTAATGTTTGAGCTTCCGGCTTGCCATAAACACCCCATACACCAGCTTCTGCCAATGTGGATACCTCTGCTTTGATTCGATAAGCACCTCACTGATATAATAAACCGGCCGTTGAACCGGATATTCCTTTCTAGCTTCCTTGCGCTCAACAACAATAGCCACACTAACAACCCTGGCATTAGCAGCCACATACAGCAGTAAAGGCTCTTTATCGATCGGAGCTGCAAGCATAGGCGGTTCAACTAACTGCCTCTTCAGACCCTCGAATGCTTTATGAGCCGCGTCGCTCCAAACAAAGTCATCTGTTTTCTTTAACATCTGATATAAAGGGATAGCCTTCTCCCCTAGACGGCTGATAAACTGGCTCAAAGCCGCAATCCGGCCTGCCAAATGCTGAACATCATTGATACATGCCGGTTTAGCCAAAGAGGTGATAGCTGCGATCTTCTCCGGACTAGCTTCAATGCCCCTGTTAGACACCAGAAAACCCAAGAGCTTGTCTGCCGGAACACCAAAGACACATTTGTCCGGATTAAGCATCGTCTTATAAACCCGGAGGTTATCAAAGGTTTCTCTTAAGTCATCTATCAATGTTTCCTCCTTCCTGGACTTTACCACAATATCATCCACATATGCGTGAACATTGCGCCCAATCTGCTTATGAAGATAATTTTGAACAAAACGTTGATAAGTCGCTTGGGCAGTCTTGAGCCCAAAGGGCATGGAGACATAACAGAAGGCTCCAAAGGGAGTTATAAAAGTTGTCTTCTCCTGGTCCTTAACTGCCATTTTGATCTGAAGATAACCAGAATAAGCATCTAGGAAACACAAACGGTCACAACCCGCCGTAGCATCAATAATCTGACCAATACGAGGGAGGGAAAAGGGGTCTGCTGGGTAGGCCTTGTTCAAATATGTGTAGTCCACACACATACGCCAAGTGCCGTTTTTCTTAAGAACTAGCACGGGATTAGCCAACCACTCCGAGTGAAAGACCTCCATGATAAATCCTGCGCCCAACAGCCGAGCTACCTCCTCACTAATAGCCTTACGCCTTTCTTCGTTGAAGCGGCGGAGAAACTGCCGCACCGGTTTAAACTTGGGATTTATATTAAGTGTGTGCTCAGCGAGTTCCCTCGGTACACCTGGCATGTTAGAAGGCTTCCATGCAAACATGTCCCAGTTCTCACGGATGAACTCGATGAGCGCGCTTTCCTATTTGGGATCCAGGTTAGCACTGATGCTGAACTGCTTGGATGAATCGCCAGGAACAAAATCAACCATCTTAGTGTCTATGGCCGATTTAAACTTCAACGCCGGATCGTGCTCCGTAGTTGGCTTTTTCAAAGAAGTCATGTCTGCCGGGTCAACCTTGTCTTTGTAAAACTTCATCTCTTCCGTGGCACAAACCGACTCAGCGTAAGCCACATCACCTTCCTCACATTCCAAAGCAATCTTCCTACTCCCATGTACTGTGATGGTCCTCTTATGACCTGGCATCTTAAGCTGCAGATAAACATAACACGGTCTCGCCATGAACTTGGGATAAGCCGATCACCCAAACAGAGCGTGATACGGACTCTTGATTTTCACTACCTCAAAAGTCAATGTTTCTGACCTTGAATCATGATCATCTCCAAAGGACACCTCTAGGGATATCTTGCCCACTGGATATGCAGATTTATCGGGCACTATACCATGAAAAAGGTGTTCGACGGTTTAAGATTCTTATCTGTCAATCCCATACGATGGAAGGTGTCATAGTAGAGAATATTGATACTGCTTCCCCCATCCATGAGCACCTTGGTAAACTTACACCCCCCAACTTGAGGTGCCACCACTAAAGCCAGATGACCCGGATTATCAACCCGGGGTGGGTGATCCTCTCTACTCCATAAAATGGGTTGCTCAGACCAGCGCAAATATTGAGGCACTACCGATTCAATTGAGTTCACGGCCCTCTTGTGAAGATTCTGATCACGCTTACACAAGCTAGTGGTGAAGACATGATACTGCCCACTATTCAACTGCTTTGGATTGCTCTAATAACCCGACTGCTGCTGTTGCTGATTCCCCTGATGGTTATAACCTCCCAGGTTGCCCTGGTTCCCTTGATTGCTATGTCCGGTTTGATTGCCTTGAATCCTGAACCGGAGCTACCGCCTCCATAACCCGGCCCATGAAAACCACCTCCTGAACCGCCGGGTGGACCATTGTCATATTGAAACATATTGGAATTCTTGAACTCTCGCATGATGTAACAATCCTTCCAAAGATGTGAAGCTGGCCTCTCCTTCGATCCATGCTTTGGACAAGGTTGATTTAACAGGCACTCCAGATTGGGGCCTGAACCTCCGCCCCTCTGGGGTTGTTTACCCTTACGATGCTAACCGTTATCCTGAGCATTGGTGTTAGCCACAAAGTCCAAACTTGTCTGCCTTGCGCTTACCTTTGTTCCCATGACCTGCCGGGTTATGCTGCTGTCCCTTGGTGTTGCCGTTCTTCTTCCCTTTCCCTGGTTTGTCCTCCTCTGACTCAGGGTCCTTGGTATTATCTGAATCGGCATATTTAACCAACGCGGCCATAAGCGTTTCCATATCATTGCAGTGACGTTTGAGCCTTCCTAACTTCTGTTTTAGCGGTAGAAACCGGCAATTGCCTTCCAACGTTAACACTGCTGTGTCCGCATTGATGCGATCCGATGAATGCAGAATAGCCGAGACCCGCTTCACCCAATTGGTTGTAGACTCCCCATCCTCTTGAACACAAGAGGCCAGGTCCACAATCGACATAGGCTGCTTACAAGTATCCTTAAAATTCTAGATAAACCGGTGTTTTAACTCGGCCCATGATCTGACAGAGTTAACTGGTAAGCTCTTTAACCAAGTACGAGCTGTCCCCTCCAACATCATGGTGAAGTATTTAGTGCACACTACTTCATCCACATCCAACATCTCCATTGCCATCTCATAACTTTCAACCCATGACTCTGGCTGCAAGTTGGCGGTGTAATTGGGCACCTTACGAGGGCCCTTAAAATCCTTGGGCAGTCGCATGTTACGTAAGGCGGGGGTGAGACATGGCAACCCTAAGGAACTGAAGACCACACCTGGCTCCACTTAAGCAGTCGGGCGAACCGGAGTAGGTTGACGAGCTGCATGCAGAGCTGCTAACTCGGCCTCTCTACATGCACGACCATGATCCACCACATCCTACGCATTAGCACCTCCACCTGCCGGGTTGTGCTCCCACGGTGAGTTACAACGACGTGCACTACTTGATACAGCCGGTTCATCCTCAACATGCCTGCTGTAGCTCCGGATTGGGCGGGGGGTGGAATGAATCCTCTCGCGACTATGCGAATAAGCCTGCTGCTGGTTTAAAGCTGTTTGAAGGAGCTCCCTGACCCGTCATGTCTCAATCGCAACTGGTGACTCGCCGTCAGCCGGGAGGGCTGCTAACCATGAAGCGGCAGCCACAATGTTGTCTAACAGGTTGGAGTAATGCCCCGGGGGCGTTGGAACATATTGCGGCACAATGTTGTTCTGACGAGGCGGGTCCATCGTGCACGCTGAACCGGCGCTCCTGTTCCCGGCGCCTCCGTCTGGTTTAACACTGGCTGGTTACTGGTTCCTGCTCCTGGCATGTTGAAGAGATTTCTTGGCTCATAACCTGGCGGGAGGTGCGACCAGTAACTCCTTCTCATGACTTCATCTGAGGCATTCTGATCCAGCCTAAGCCGGTAGGCCTGAGCTTCCAACCCGGCCCGTTCTGTAGCCATCCTAGCGTTCTCTGCTTCTAGGTTCGCTTTAGCCTGAGTTATCTGATCCTTCACCTTTGCAATCTCCGCATTGTGCTGATCCCGGGCTGCTGCGTCCACCTCCGCGGCCATCAATGTTGCCAAGGCGTCGAACAAATCAGACAAAACTTGAGCCGGAGGTGGCACAGAGCCCCCTGCTCCTGCTGGCGTTGTTGTTGCTGACCCGGAGAGCATCGCCGCGGCGGTAGAAGAGTGATGTGTTGGCTGTGTACCGGCCATGAAGACAATGACCCGGTTTGGCAGATCGAGGGGGTCCGGAATACTATTGCCATCGGAACCTCCGCTAATTTGGCCGTCCTATAACTGATACAACGATTCGGTCTCTCCGGTTGAAGACTCGTCATCAGAACAGACAACAGTTTCTCCATCAGATGCCGGTCCATCCTCATATTCTGCTCCATGGATGACATCTACAAAAACATGCCTTGCTGCAGGCTGAACCGGGGAAGGGCTTGCACGCTGAGCCATCTCGATGATGTCGGTGCAGGTGTCCGGCTCAGGGCCCGGTTCGCCGATCTTGCCGATGAAGACGTGAATCCCACCAAAGGGGACCCGGTACCCGGATTCGATTGAACCGGCGTCGGGACCCCATCTTGTGTCGTCGATGTAGAGCTTTCCGCAATGACTCTTTGTCATCCGGCCCACCGCGTATCCCTTGAGTCCATCAAACCTGCCCTTCAAGAACTCGAAACCATCATGAGATAGCCCCACGGTGGGCGCCAACTGTCGTGGGTTTGTCACGGCAGATGTCCTCGTGAAAGGACTTAGTCGCAGAGCCATCGCTACGGGTTAGCTTAAAAGGGGTTAAACCGGACAAGGGACACGAGGGATTTTATACTAGTTCGGCCCCTTCGATGAAGGTAAAGCCTACGTCTAGTTGTGGTTGGTATTGCTAGGGTTTCGATGACCAGGGAGAAAATCCGCTTTGCCTGGCTCTCGAGTTGTTGTCTGTTGTCCCTAAACCGCGGCCGGGTTGTCCCTTTATATACATAGGTTGACGCCCGCCGGTTTACAGAGTCCCGAGGCCGGATCATAAACGTGTCCGGCTCGGTCTCTATTCTTCTAACTTACAATAAAAGTTACATGAAAGAGTCGGTTTACATTTACAGACCTTAACTCGCCTTTGGGCCTTGGGCCTTCGTAAAGTGCGACCATCCTCACATCCTCATAGAATTCTATCTTCATGGAGCTAACTCGGCCACTCCTAGCCGGTTTACCTCCAGTAATCATATCCCCAACAGTAGTAACTTGATCTGAAGTTTCATGATCATCATTAGCTTCCTCACTAATTGGTGTAGATGTCACAGGAACCGGTTTCTGTGATGAACTACTTTCCAATGAGGGAGCAGGTACAGTTACCTCATCAAGTTCTACTTTCCTCCCACTCACTTCTTTCGAGAGAAACTCCTTCTCTAGAAAAGATCCATTCTTAGCAATGAATGTCTTGCCTTCGGATCTGTGATAGAAGGTGTACCCAACAGTTTCCTTTGGGTATCCTATGAAGACACATGTCTCCGATTTGGGTTCGAGCTTATCAGGTTGAAGCTTTTTCACATAAGCGTCGTAGCCACAAACTTTAAGAAACGACAACTTTGGTTTCTTGCCAAACCATAGTTCATAAGGTGTCATCTCAACGGATTTTGATGGTGCCCTATTTAACGTGAATGCAGCCGTCTCTAAAGCATAACCCCAAAATGATAGCGGTAAATTAGTAAGAGACATCATAGATCGCACCATATCTAGTAAAGTACGATTACGACGTACGGACACACCATTACGCTGTGGTGTTCCAGGTGGCGTGAGTTGCGAAACTATTCCGCATTGTTTCAAATGTAGACCAAACTCGTAACTCAAATATTCTCCACCACGATCAGATCGTAGAAACTTTATTTTCTTGTTACGATGATTTTCAACTTCACTCTGAAATTCTTTGAACTTTTCAAATGTTTCAGACTTATGTTTCATTAAGTAGATATACCCATATCTACTTAAATCATCTGTGAAGGTAAGAAAATAACGATACCCGCCGCGAGCCTCGACATTCATTGGACCACATACATCAGTATGTATGATCTCCAACAAATCAGTTGCTCGCTCCATAGTTCTGGAGAATGATATTTTAGTCATCTTGCCCAGGAGGCATGGTTCGCAAGTACCAAGTCATTCATAACCAACTGATTCCAAAAGTCCATCAGTATGGAGTTTCTTCATGCGCTTTATACCAATATGACCCAAACGACAGTGCCACAAATAAGTTGCACTATCTTTATCAACTCTGCGTCTTTTGGCTTCAACATTATGAATATGTGTATCACTACTATCGAGATTCATCAAAAATAGACCACTCTTTAAGGGTGCATGACCATAAAAGATATTACTCATATAAATAGAACAACCATTATTCTTAGATTTAAATGAATAACCATCTCGCATTAAAAAAGATCCAGATATAATGTTCATGCTCAACGCTGGCACCAAATAACAATTATTTAGGTCTAAAACTAATCCCGAAGGTAGATGTAGAGGTAGCGTGCCAGCGACGATCACATTGACTTTGGAACCATTTCCCACGCGCATCGTCACGTCATCCTTAGCCAGTGTCCGCTTAATCTGTAGTCCCTGTTTCGAGTTGCAAATATTAGCAATAGAACCAATATCAAATACCCAGATGCTACAGTGAGCTTTGGTAAGGTACACATCAATAACATGTATATCGCATATACCTTTGTTCACCTTGCCATCCTTCTTATCCGCCAAATACTTGGGGCAGTTCCGCTTCCAGTGACAAGTCTGTTTGCAGTAGAAGCACTCAGTCTTAGGCTTAGGTCCAGACTTGGGTTTCTTCTCTTGAGCAGCAACTTGTTTGCTGTTCTTCTTGAAGTTCCCCTTCTTCTTCCCTTTTCCCTTTTTCTTGAAACTGGCGGTCTTATTGACCATCAACACTTGATGCTCCTTTTTGATTTCTACCTCCACAGCCTTTAGCATTGCGAAGAGCTCGGGAATTGTCTTATTCATCCCTTGCATATTATAGTTCAACACAAAGCTTTTGTAGCTTGGTGGTAGTGATGGAAGAACTCTGTCAATGACACTATCAACAGGAAGATTAACTCCCAGTTGAGTCAAGTGATTATGATACCCAGACATTTTGAGTATATGCTCACTGACAGAACTATTCTCCTCCATCTTGCAGCTATAGAACTTATTGGAGACTTCATATGTCTCAATCCGGGCATTTGCTTGAAATATTAACTTCAACTCCTGGAACATCTCATATGCTCCATGCCGTTCAAAGCGTCGTTGAAGTCCCGGTTCTAAGCCGTAAAGCATGGCACACTGAACTATCGAGTAGTCATCAGCTTTGCTCTGCCAGGTGTTCATAACATCTGGTGTTACTCCTGCAGTAGGTTTGGCACTTAGCGGTGCTTCCAGGATGCAATTCTTCTATGCAGCAATGAGGATAATCCTCAAGTTATGGACGCAGTCCATGTAATTGCTACCATCATCTTTCAACTTTGCTTTCTCAAGGAACGCATTAAAATTCAACGGAACAACATCACGAGCCATCTATCTACAACAAACATAGACATGCAAAATACTATCAGGTACTAAGTTCATGATAAATTTAAGTTCAATTAATCATATTACTTAAGAACTTCCACTTAGAGAGACATCTCTCTAATCATCAAAGTGATCACGTGATCCAAATCAACTAAACCATAACCGACCATCACGTGAAATGGAGTAGTTTTGAATGGTGAACATCATTATGTTCATCATATCTACTATATGATTCACGCTTGACCTTTCGGTCTTAGTGTTCCAAGGCCATATCTGCATATGCTAGGCTCGTCAAGTTTAACCTGAGTATTCTGCGTGTGCAAAACTGGCTTGCACCCATTGTAGATGGACGTAGAGCTTATCACACCCGATCATCACGTGGTGTTTGGGCGTGACGAACTTTGGCAACGGTGCATACTCAGGGAGAACACTTTTATCTTGAAATTTAGTGAGAGATCATCTTATAATGCTACCATCAATCAAAGCAAAATAAGATGCATCAAAGATAAACATCACATGCAATCAATATAAGTGATATGATATGGCCATCATCATCTTGTGCTTGTGATCTCCATCTCCGAAGCACTGTCATGATCACCATCGTCACCGGCATGACACCTTGATCTCCATCGTAGCATCGTTGTCGTCTCGCCAACTATTGCTTCTATGACTATCGCTACCGCTTAGTGATAAAGTAAAGCAATTACATGGCGATTCCATTGCATACAATAAAGCGAAAACCATATGGCTCCTGCCAGTTGCCGATAACTCCGTTACAAAACATGATCATCTCATACAATAAATATAGCATCATGTCTTGACCATATCACATCACAACATGCCCTGCAAAAACAAGTTAGACGTCCTCTACTTTGTTGTTGCAAGTTTTACGTGGCTGTTATGGGCTGAGCAAGAACCGTTCTTACCTATGCATCAAAACCACAACGATAGTTCGTCAAGTTAGTGTTGTTTTAACCTTCTCAAGGACCGGGTATAGCCACACTCGGTTCAACTAAAGTTGGAGAAACTGACACCCGCCAGCCACTTGTGTGCAAAGCACGTCGGTAGAACCAGTCTCGCGTAAGCATACGCGTAATGTCGGTCCGGACCGCTTCATCCAACAATACCGCTGAACCAAAGTATGACATGCTGGTAAGTAGTATGACTTGTATCGCCCACAACTCACTTTTGTTCTACTCGTGCATATAACATCAACGCATAAAACCTGGCTCGGATGCCATTGTTGGGGAATGTAGTAATTTCAAAAATTTCCTACGCACACGCAAGATCATGGTGATGCATAGCAATGAGAGGGGAGAGTGTGTCCACGTACCCTCATAGACTGAAAGCGAAAGCATTAGCACAACACGGTTGATGTAGTCGTACGTCTTCATGATCCGACCGATCAAGTACCGAACGCACGACACCTCCGAGTTCTGCACAAATTCAACTCGATGATGTCTCTCGAACTCCAATCCAGCCAAGCTTTGAGGGAGAGTTCCGTCAGCACGATGGCGTGGTGACGATGTGATGTTCTACCGTCGCAGGGCTTCGCCTAAGCACCGCTACGATATTATCGAGGTGGACTATAGTGGAGAGGGGCACCGCACACGGCTAAAAGATCCGAGAGATCAATTGTTGTGTCTCCAAGGGGTGCCTCCCTCCCCGTATAAAAAGGAGTGGAGGAGGAGGAGAGGGCCGGCCACCCTAGGCGCGCCCCATGAGGAGTCCTACTCCTGTTGGGGATCGTAGCAGAAATTTAAAATTTTCTAGCATCACCAAGATCAATCTATGGAGTCATCTAGCAACGAGAGGGAGGGGAGTGCATCTACATACCCTTGTAGATCGCGAGCGGAAGCGTTCAAGAGAACGGGGTTGATGGAGTCGTACTCGTCGTGATCCAAATCACCGAAGATCCTAGCGCCGAACTGACGACACCTCCACGTTCAACACACGTACGGAGCGAGGACGTCTCCCGCGCCTTGATCCAGCAGGGAGGAGGGAGAGGTTGAGGAAGAGGGCTCCAACAGCAGCACAGCGGCGTGGTGGTCGTGGAGCAGCAGTAATCCGGCAGGGCTTCGCCAAGCTCTTGCGGAGGAGGAGAGGTGTTGGGGAGGGGAGGGGCTGCGCCTTGGATGTTGTATGCAACCCTCCCCTTGCCCCTTTATTTATAGGGGAAGGAGGAAGGGGGCCGGCCCCCTATAGATGAGATCTAGAGGGGGCGGCGACCAAGGGGAGGGGGCTTGCCCCCCAAGCAAGGGGGCGCCCCTTTTGGGTTTCGCCCCAACCCTAGGCGCATGGGCCCTAGGGGGGGATGCGCCCAGCCCATGTAGGGCTGGTTCCCTTTCCTCTACGGCCCATTTGGCCCTCCGAGAGAGGTGGCCCCTCTCGGTGGACCCCCGGAACCCCTCCGGTGGCCCCGGTACAATACCGATATGCCCCCGAACCTTTCCAGTGACCGTATGACAACTTCCTACATATAAATCGTCACCTCCGGACCATTCCGGAACTTCTCGGGACGTCCAGGATCTCATCCGGGACTCCGAACAACATTCGGTAATCACATACAAGTCTTCCTAATAACCCTAGCGTCATCGAACCTTAAGTGTTAGACCCAACAGGTTCGGGAACCATGCAGACATGACCGAGACAACTCTCCGGCCAATAACCAACAGCAGGATCTGGATATCCATGTTGGCTCCCACATGTTCCATGATGTCGAGGATTCAAGCAATCCCGTATACAATTCCCTTTGTCAATCGGTACGTTACTTGCCCGAGATTCGATCGTCGGTATCCCAATACCTCGTTCAATCTCGTTACCGGCAAGTCACTTTACTCATTTCGTAATGCATGATCCCGTGACTAACTACTTAGTCACACTGAGCTCATTATGATGATGCATTACCGAGTGGGCCCAGAGATACCTCTCCGTCATACGGAGTGACAAATCCCAGTCTCGATTCATGCCAACCCAACAGACACTTTCGGAGACACCTGTAGTGCACCTTTATAGCCACCCAGTTACGTTGTGACGTTTGGTACACCCAAAGCACTCCTACGGTATCCGGGAGTTGCACAATCTCATGGTCTAAGGAAATGATACTTGACATTCAGAAAAGCTCTAGCAGACAAACTACATGATCTTGTGCTATGCTTAGGATTGGGTCTTGTCCATCACATCATTCTCCTAATGATGTGATCCCGTTATCAATGACATCCAATGTCCATGATCAAGAAACCGTAACCATCTATTGATCAACGAGCTAGTCAACTAGAGGCTCACTAGGGACATGTTGTGGTCTATGTATTCACACATGTATTACGATTTCCGGGTAACACAATTATAGCATGAACAATAGACAATTATCATGAACAAGGAAATATAATAATAACCATTTTATTATTGCCTCTAGGGCATATTTCCAACAGGCTCCCACTTGCACTAGAGTCAATAATCTAGTTACACTATGATGAATCGAACACCCATAGAGTTCTGGTGTTGATCATGTTTTGCTCGAGGAAGAGGTTTAGTCAACGGATCTGCGACATTCAGGTCCGTATGTACTTTACAAATATCTATGTCTCCATTTTGAACATTTTCACGAATGGAGTTGAAGCGACGCTTGATATGCCTGGTCTTCCTGTGAAACCTGGTCTCCTTGGCAAGGGAATAGCTCCAGTGTTGTCACAGAAGAGAGTCATCGGGCCCGACGGATTGGGAATAACTCCTAGGTCGGTAATGAACTCCTTCACCCAGATTGCTTCTTGTGCTGCCTCCGAGGCTGCCATGTACTCCGCTTCACATGTAGATCCCGCCACGACGCTTTGCTTGCAACTACACCAGCTGACTGCCCCACCATTCAAAATATATATGTATCCGGTTTGTGACTTAGAGTCATCCAGATCTGTGTCAAAGCTAGCATCGATGTAACCCTTTACGACGAGCTCTTCATCACCTCCATAAATGAGAAACATATCCTTAGTCCTTTTCAGGTACTTCAGGATATTCTTGACCGCTGTCCAGTGTTCCATGCCAGGATTACTTTGGTACCTTCCTACCAAACTTACGGCAAGGTTTACATCAGGTCTAGTACACAGCATGGCATACATAATAGACCCTATGGCTGAGGCATAGGGGACGGCACTCATCTTTTCTCTATCTTCTGCCGTGGTCGGGCATTGAGCCGTGCTCAATCTCATACCTTGCAACACAGGCAAGAACCCCTTCTTGGACTGATCCATATTGAACTTCTTCAATATCTTGTCATGGTACGTACTCTGTGAAAGACCAATGAGGCGTCTCGATCTATCTCTATAGATCTTGATGCCTAATATATAAGCAGCTTCTCCAAGATCCTTCATTGAAAAACACTTGTTCAAGTAGGCCTTTATGCTTTCCAAGAATTCTATATCATTTCCCATCAATAGTATGTCATCCACATATAATATGAGAAATGCTACAGAGATCCCACTCACTTTCTTGTAAACACAGGCTTCTCCATAAGTCTGCGTAAACCCAAACGCTTTGATCATCTCATCAAATCGAATGTTCCAACTCCGAGATGCTTGCACCAGCCCATAGATTGAGCGTTGGAGCTTGCACACCTTGTCAGCATTCTTAGGATCGACAAGACCTTCCGGCTGCATCATATACAATTCTTCCTTAAGGAAACCATTAAGGAATGTCGTTTTGACGTCCATTTGCCATATCTCATAATCATAGAATGCGACAATTGCTAACATGATTCGGACGGACTTCAGCTTTGCTACGGGTGAGAAAGTCTCATCGTAGTCAACCCCTTGAACTTGTCGATAACCCTTAGCGACAAGCCGAGCCTTATAGATGGTCACATTACCATCCGTGTCTGTCTTCTTCTTAAAGATCCATTTATTTTCTATGGCTCGCCGATCAACGAGCAAGTCAGTCAAAGTCCATACTTCGTTTTCATACATGGATCCTATCTGGGATTTCATGGCTTCCAGCCATTTGTCGGAATCTAGGCCCGCCATCGCTTCTTCATAGTTCGAAGGTTCACCATTGTCCAACAACATGATTTCTAGGACAGGGTTGCTGTACCATTCTGGTGTGGAACGTGTCCTTGTGGACCTACGAAGTTCAGTAACAACTTGATCTGAAGTTTCATGATCATCATCATTAACTTCCTCTCTAGTCGGTGCAGGCACCTCAGGAACATTTTCCTGAGCTGCACCACTCTCCGATTCAAGAGGCAATACTTCATCAAGTTCTACTTTCCTCCCACTTACTTCTTTCGAGAGAAACTCTTTCTCTAGAAAGGATCCATTCTTGGCAACAAAGATTTTTCCTTCGGATCTGTGATGCCCCCGATTTGACCTTACACTAATCATACACGCAAACATGTACGATCAAGGTCAAGGACTCACGGGAAGATATCACAATACACCTCTATAAATAAAATAAGTCATACAAGCATCATATTACAAGCCAGGGGCCTCGAAGGCTCGAATACAAGAGCTCGATCATAGACGAGTCAGCGGAAGCAACAATATCTGAGTACAGACATAAGTTAAACAAGTTGCCATAAGATGGCTAGCACAAACTGGGATACAGATCGAAAGAGGCGCAGGCCTCCTGCTCGGGATCCTCATAAACTACTCCTGGTCGTCGTCAGCGGGCTGCATGTAGCAGTAGGCACCTCCCAAGTAGTAGTAGTCATCGTCGATGGTGGCGTATGGCTCCTGGGCTCCATCATCTGGTCGTAGTAATCGGGTATAGGAAGGGAAAAAAAGGGAAGCAAAGCAATCATGTGTACTCATCCAAAGTACTCGCAAGCAAGGAGATACACTACATATGTATGCATTGGTATCAAATGGAATAAGGGTATCATATGTGGACTGAACTGCAGAATGCCGGAATAAGAGGGGGATAGCTAGTCCTATCGAAGACTACGCTTCTGGTAACCTCCATCTTGCAGCAAGAGAAGAGAGTAGATGGTATGTTCACCAAGTAGCATCACCTAGCATAATCCTAACCGATGATCCTCCCTCCGTCGCCCTGTGATAGAGCGATCACTGGTTGTATCTGGCACTTGGAAGGGTGTGTTTTATTAAGTATCCGGTTCTAGTTGTCATAAGGTCAAGGTACAACTCCAAGTCGTCCTATTACCAAAGATCACGACTATTCGAGTAGATTAACTTCCTTGCAGGGGTGCACCACATAACCCAACACGCTCGATCCCATTTGGCCGGACACACTTTTCTGGGTCATGCCCGGCCTCGGAAGATCAACACGTCGCAGCCCTACCTAGGCACAACAGAGAGGTCAGCACGCCGGTCTAAATCCTATGGCACAGGGGTCTAGGCCCATCGCCCTTTGCACTCCTGCATGTTGCGAACACGGCCGGAAGCACACCTAGCCTAGCAGGCGTTCTAGTCCAATCTGGCGCGCGCCGCTCAATCGCTGACGTCACGAAGGCTTCGGCTGATACCACGATGTCGAGTGCCCATAACTGTCCCCGCGTAGATGGTTTGTGCGTATAGGCCAGTGGCCAGACTCAGATCAAATACCAAGATCTCGTTAAACGTGTTATCTTGAAATAATCGCGAATGCCGACCAGGGCAAGACCCACCTCTCTCCTAGGTGGTTTCAACCTGCCCTGTCGCTTCGCCACAAAGATGCACATAGAGGGCTGTCGGGAAAGTATGTCCTTCTAGCCCCCAATTCGTGAATCAACCGCGGGTACTCCTCGAGCCAACCCAACTTTAGTCATCACATGTATCATGTATAAAGTATATAGTATATACACGTGATCACCTCCCGAAGTGATCACGGCCCAGTAGTATAGCATGGCAGACGGACAAGAGTGTAGGGCCACTGATGGAACACTAGCATCCTATACTAAGCAGTAGGATAGCAGGTAAGGTAACAAATGTAGCAACAATGACAGGCTATGCAGTAGAATAGGATTAACCAAAAGCAGTAACATGCTACACTACTCTAATGCAAGCAGTAGAGAAGAATAGGCGATATCTGGTGATCAAGGGGGGGGGCTTGCCAGGTTGCTCAGACAAGAAGGAGGGGTCGTCGGTGACGTAGTCGACCACAGGGGCATCAAAATTGTCATGAGGTCCACCGAAGAGAAGAGGGGGGAGAAACAGTAAATACATAGCAAGCAAGTGCATGACGATGCATGACATGACAAAGCATGATGCTAGGCGTGCCCTAACACGGTATGAGGTGATACCGGTGAAAGGGGGAAACATCCGGGAAAGTATCCCCGGTGCTTCGCGTTTTCGGTCAGATGAAACAGAGGGGGAAAGTTGCGTGTTTGCTATGCTAGGGATGCATGGCGGACGAACGGGCTGCGTATCTGGATTCGTCTCGTCGTTCTGAGTAACTTTCATGTTGAAAATAATTTAATCCGAGTTACGGATTAAAAGATACGATTTTCTAAAGATTTTATTAATTTCTGGAATTTAATTAATTATTTAATTTAATTCGAAATTAGATTTATGACATCAGCATGATGTCATGCTGATGTCAGCAGTCAACAGGGGTTGACTGGTCAACCTGACCAGTGGGTCCCACTGGTCAGTGACACATTTTAATTATCCAAATTTAATTAATCTAATCAGAATTAATTAGGGGTGGGCCCCACTCTCATTGACTTATTAATTAATTAACTAATAGTTTAATTAGTTTAGTTAACTGATTAGTTTAGTTAATCAAAGTTAATTAAGTTAATTAATTTTTTAATTAATTAATTAATTAATTTTATTATTTATTTTATTTATTCTTTTTTTACAAAAAACATTCTCGGGCCGTGGGCCCCCCGTGTCATTGGGTCAGGGGCACAAGCGGGCACGAGCACGCGTTAACGGGCGTC
>NC_041392.1:542079310-542085513 GCF_002162155.2 Triticum dicoccoides | reverse complement strand
GGCGATGCTGTGATGCGGAGGTGGCGGTCCTTAGGCGCGGCGCGCTGGGTGGAGGCGGAAGGCGACGACGTGGTCGTGGGGGAGGGGGAGGGGAAGGGGGTCGCTCCCTCGATCCAGAAACGGGGCGGAGTGTGGGAGGAGTGGGGAGAGTGGGGTGGTTAGGGTTTGGGGTGTGGGGGTTATAGGCGCGGTTGGGCCGTTTGGGCTGGTGGCCTGCTGGCTAGCTGGTCCATTCGGCCCAGGGGAGGGGGGTTTCTTCCTTTTTCTCTTTTGTTTAAGTTTTGTTTTTATTCATTTTCTGTTTATTAGTTTTCTATTTTATTTTCTATACATGTTTGTTTTATAAAATATATAAGTAGTACCCAAATTAGTGTTTCAAAATGCCCCAATGTCACAAAAAGTTTGGTGATAAAATAAAACTGTTTAGTATTTTACTAAATATAAAAGGCATTTATTTAATTGTGTAAGATGTTGTTTTATTCATTTTAGTGTATTTTAATAATTTATAAAAATGTGGTTTCACCATCATAATCATCTAGAATTTATTTGCTACATTTCGAACACTTTAGATTTAACATTTGAAAACTTTTATTGTCTGACTTGATTTTGAATTTGAATTCGAAACAAGATTTGAATCATCATGAAACTAACAACAGCAATCGTGGTGATGTGGCATCATTACTAGATGTTTACTGTAGCTTAACTATCTGGGCGTCACAATTCTCCTCCACTACAAGAAATCTCGTCCCGAGATTTAAGAGGTAGAGAAGGGGGGGGGAAGGTCTAGTTACGAAATTCTAACGGATCTTCTCGGTGTTGGTTGCTCTTCTTGAAGAGATCGATCCATTGTATTGATGTCTTCAATCCATTGCTTCAAGTCATCATTATGAAGTCGTCTTCCTTTCTTCAAGAACTCCATCGTACTTATGAAAGAATAAAGGTGGGCATACCGGGTGAACAGACCTCTACAAGGTCGACTATCTGGTCGATAACATCGAGGAAGGTGGCGAAAGTAACTCTCGAATTGAAACTTACGAAAATATCGAGAGCAAAGTAAGGAGGTATCATGGGAAGTTTCGAGCGGGCAGGCCGTTCGATGCCTAAAACGGGGTGTGAAATGGGATTCAAAGCAATGAGAATAAGTATTGTGTCTGATAGCAGAATTGATGATCTCTCGGAAGGTGGCTCGTGAATCACATACGAGGCCAAGTACGAGGAGTTAACTTTGGGAACCGGGGGTGTATAGGAGAGTCAGGTTTCGATCCTGTGGAAATGTGGGTTATGGGCCCACCATGTGGGTTAAAAATAGGGAGGGTGATGGTCATCTTGCATGGTCATGATAGCAAGGCATGTTAGAAAAGAGTCTGTCAGTTATGTCGCCAACAATTTCGGTGCCAAGGGCGAGGGACGAAGAGAACCATATTCCTGCTCGTTGAACGAGGCAGACTAATAAGCAAAGTTCTCGTCCATCGGTGGCTACCAGAATGTTATCAACATAGTAACATGGTCTTGCTGACAGAATCGTACACCGAGGTGTTTACATAAGTAGGAGAGTATTACTGCTTATGTCATATAGATCATAGAAAGGGTTTAAACAAACCAATGGAAAGGGAAGAGTGTTTATCAGATTTAATCAGAACAATGGAAAGAAAAATGTGTTTAAACACATAATTCAGGGGTATATCCTTCCCAAAGACAAGCATAGCATGATATCCATGACAGGATATAACGTAGAAAACCATTTAGGTAATGGGAGAGAATTTTCATGGCATTACCCATACAACGGTGTTAGGATAATTAAGAAAGAAACGTTTAGCATTGGGCTTCAAATGTTCTTGTTGAAAATCGGAGTACCACAGACATGCTTCGAGATAGCATTGACATGGTCTTTAGGCAAAGGTTAGACTCTGGATACACGACAGATCCATCTAGAACATCTTGTAGAACAAGTCTTACAATTACCTCATTGAAGAATGGATAATCTTGCGCAAAAGGAAACTATAACAGTAGGTCCTCCGGTCAGGTGTGCTAGGCATGACATCACATTACCGAGTCATATAAAGAACAATGTATAACTCTTGGAGATATGTTCCGACCATCATATCTGACCGAGGTTCAGATCCGACCGGTGTCAGGATACCTCCAACTTAGGATGCCTGAGAAGAAAAGGTGTAGCACAATTGACGAGATGACATTATAAGATTCTCGGGCAACGAACTATGGAAGCGAGTTCCAAAACAAGATTTCATCGGTAAACCAAGGAGAGGATGAGGAGGTGGCTGATGAACTCAGTGACAATTCATCAAGATTTCCTAAGGATGGATTTCCACAATTAAATATTGAACAAAAATGCACCTGGAAATATGGACCAAGTAGGACGTTCAAAGTTAGAATGGTGATTCGATAACGAAACTATCGGACATTCACTTCAAAACAATAGGGTTGCTAGAGATATCAAATTCCCACAACAAAGTTCACTCAACACGGGGGCCAAGAAAAGAATGGTGATGGCGATAAGCATCACTGTAACAAGAATTTCTTAAGAGGTGGTGAAATTCTCACAACCTTCTTGATATATAAGATGGTAATACTCCAAGGTAGAACTTACTACAAGCTGGATAGCAAGTTGCATCCATAACATGAATAAGTTTGTGATGGAAGTAAGGTAAGGATGTTGTCAATGGTAACTCATATTACCAAGGGGTGAGGGTGGTACTTATCATCATGAATTCGATTGGTATTATGGAAAGATTCAAAATGTTGCTGATGATCACGACAAATTTTGTCGAGAGATTTCATGAAGATGTAATTGATCGATGATGACATCAAGTCAAACGAATGATGAAGTGAAAGGTTATTTGAACCACGAGTACGACACAAACTCGAAATCAAGCTTGCTATTCAAGGCGAAATGATATGACGAGGAAAATCGACGTAAGCTTAGCTCATCATTGAAAGTGGTGCTCCGGGAATAAGGACCAGGTAGCACAGTTAAAATCATCAAGACAATGATATAGCCAAATAGGCTAGGAATGGCGTGATCGGGTACAAACTCGTACTTAAAGAAGATTACTAAGAGTTGTTGAACCATAGTGCGGACTCGGTTCAGTTATCGGTGTTCTTGAGTGTTTAGTAACTAAGAGCCCATGAAAAATTGTGATCAGTGAGAAGGTAGTACTTGATGAAGAACTCATAGGAAGTTATGCAGTTCCAAGATAATCTCGAGATACTAGGGGGTACTACTCGAAGACAGATCAAAGTAGAGGTCGGACTAGGGTATTGCTCTGCAGAAGACAAGTGCTTAAACTTGCATGAGAAATGGTATTTAAATGAGAACATGGTCGGAACCATGATTGTAAAAGGCCAGATCCCAGATATAAGATGAACTTATACCAAGGGAATAATTAAATAAAGAGAGGCTTTAATGATAGGATCTACATCGTGTCCATGGGCATGAACACAAAGGTTCAATGTCGACTCCCACTTCTTCAATGCATAACCTTTCATTCACTACTCTCGAATTTTCAAAATGACATTAGTTGTTGGTAGTTTTTACCTGGTGCAATACCAGATAAGTATGACTCGTGAAATCTTTTCGGTTCACAAAGATTAGGAAAGGCGTAGGTTCAACCCATCAGGGCATCTTAGGAACATATACCACAAATTTCAGAGTAAATAATACAAGCTCGAAAGTAGAGCATGGTTCACAAAGCAGAGGATACAATTTACCAAAGGCATTATGTAGATGTAAGGCTCATAATGTTTAATGAATATGAAGGATGGTGTCAGACAAAACCCAACAAAAGATCTAGTGGTCCAAAAGGAATCTGATGTGAGTATCGGTACTCAACTAGAAGAAGAAAGAATGCAAGGAGATCAGATTATAGAAACAACTGACTAACTCAAAGCTCAAATGCACAGGAATTACGAATTCCAAGACAAGGGATCAGAAGCAATGCTTTGATTAGGGATGGATAAGTTGAATATCCTTAGGGGTACAATCAATGGCAATTTGAGTGGTCGAGATCCAGCTCAGGTCCGGAATGACGTCTGAATCGGAAGGATTAATTCCAGGGAACAACTGATGATTGTGTGCATTCACACACATGTTGAATCAAAGGATCAGAATGACAACCACAAAGGTTTTTAAAGTAAATTGCTAGACCAATGGAATTAACCAGAATGCAAGTATGCAAGAATTCCAGGAACATCAGGCTGTTGAGGATTTTCGAAAGATCAAATATTATTTCGAAGTCTTTTGCGGAACACAAGAACAACTGGGAATGAGTGGATACTCGATAAGTGCAAGGAATTATCCGTAGGAATATTTCTACGGCAAGGATCTACAAGGCAGTGGCACAAGGGATTCTTAAAAGTCGGAGAACAATTCGATGTAATTTGTAGTAACAAGAGCAACAGGGAGTGATTGTATGAACGACAAGTGTAGGTCGTTATCCATATGGATATCTCGGTAGCAGGGAATTGAAAAGACAGAGGGCACAAGGGTCTCGTAAAAGCATCGAAGAGTATCTTCAAAATCTTCTGGTGAAGCACTCGATCATTTGGGCTCTCCGGGAGGAAGTAATTACGAGAACCTAGAGTTAGAGTTAGCAAAATCATTTAACCCGAATAGAAGAGAGATCGGAGTCCCAGAGTAAGGATCGAGGAGTAAAAGATCCTAATACCACCCAGATGGTGACGTGGGCTCGTAAGGCACACAACCATGTTAGTAAAAAGTTTTGTAATGTCTAGACTCGACTTCGGCCAAGGAGTGTGGAAGGGGGATTCCTACAGGCAGTCGGCTCTGATACCAACTTGTGACTGTCCCCGCGTAGATGGTTAGTGCGTATAGGCCAGTGGCCAGACTCAGATCAAATACCAAGATCTCGTTAAACGTGTTATCTTGAAATAACCGCGAACGCCGACCAGGGCCAGGCCCACCTCTCTCCTAGGTGGTCTCAACCTGCCCTATCGCTTCACCACAAAGATCCACACAGAGGGCTGTCGGGAAAGTATGTCCTTCCAGCCCCCAATTCGTGAATCAACCACGGGTACTCCTTGAGCCAACCCGACTTTAGTCATCACATGTATCATGTATAAAGTATATAGTGTATACACGTGATCACCTCCCGAAGTGATCACGGCCCAGTAGTATAGCATGGCAGACGGACAAGACTGCAGGGCCACTGATGGAACACTAGCATCCTATACTAAGCAGTAGGATAGCAGGTAAGGTAACAACTGTAGCAACAATGACAGGCTATGCAGTAGAATAGGATTAACCGAAAGTAGTAACATGCTACACTACTCTAATGCAAGCAGTAGAGAAGAATAGGCGATATCTGGTGATCAAGGGGGGGGCTTGCCTAGTTGCTCAGACAAGAAGGAGGGGTCGTCGGTGACGTAGTCGACCACAGGGGCATCAGCATCGTCATGAGGTCTACCAAAGAGAAGAGGGGGGAGAAACAGTAAATACATAGCAAGCAAGTGCATGATGATGCATGACATGACAAAGTGTGATGCTAGGCGTGCCCTAACGCGGTATGAGGTGATACCGGTGAAAGGGGGAAACATCCGGGAAAGTATCCCCGGTGCTTCGCGTTTTTGGTCAGATGAAACAGAGGGGGAAAGTTGCGTGTTCGCTATGCTAGGGACGCATGGCGGACGAACGGGCTGCATATCTGGATTCGTCTCGTCGTTCTGAGTAACTTTCATGCTGAAAATAATTTAATCCGAGTTACGGATTAAAAGATATGATTTTCTAAAGATTTTCTTAATTTCTAGAATTTAATTAATTATTTAATTTAAATAGAAATTGGATTTATGACATCAGCATGATGTCATGCTGATGTCAGCAGTCAACAGGGGTTGACTGGTCAACCTGACCAGTGGGTCCCACTGGTCAGTGACACATTTTAATTATCCAAATTTAATTAATCTAATTAATTAGGGGTGGGCCCACTGTCATTGACTGATTAATTAATTAACTAACAGTTTAATTAGTTTAGTTAATTGATTAGTTTAATTAATCAAAGTTAATTAAGTTAATTAATTTTAATTAATTATTTATATTTATTATTTATTTTATTCATTCTTTTTTTACAAAAAACGTTTTGGGGCCGTGGGCCCCCCGTGTCATTGGGTCAGGGGCACAAGCGGGCACGGGCATGCGTTAACGGGCGCCGGGGCGTGCGTACCCAGCG
>NC_041392.1:542070016-542078780 GCF_002162155.2 Triticum dicoccoides | reverse complement strand
GATGCGGAGGTGGAGGTCCTCAGGCGCGGCGCGCTGGGCGGAGGCGGCAGGCAACGATGCGGTCGTGGTGGGGGGGAGGGGGTCGCTTCCCTGATCCAGAAACGGGGCAAGGAGTGGGAGGAGTGGGGGAGAGTAGGGTGGTTAGGGTTTGGGGTGTGGGGTTTATAGGCGCGGTTGGGCCGTTTGGGCTGGTGGCCTGCTGGCTAGCTGGGCCATTCGGCCCAGGGGGAGGGGGGTTTCTTCCTTCTTCTCTTTTGTTTAAGTTTTTGTTTTTATTTATTTTTTGTTTATTAGTTTTCTATTTTATTTTCTATACATATTTGTTTTATAAAATATAAGTAGTACCCAAATTAGTGTTTCAAAATGCCCCGATGCCACAAAAAGTTTGGTGATAAAATAAAACTGTTTAGTATTTTACTAAATATAAAAGGCATTTATTTAATTGTTTAAGATGTTGTTTTATTCATTTTAGTGTATTTAAATAATTTATAAAAATGTGGTTTCACCATCATAATCATCTAGAATTTATTTGCTACATTTCGAACACTTTAGATTTAACATTTGAAAACTTTTATTGTCTGACTTGATTTTGAATTTGAATTCGGAACGAGATTTGAATCATCGTGAAAATAACAACAGTAATTGTGGTGATGTGGCATCATTAGTAGATGGTTACTGTAGCTTAACTATCCGGGCATCACAGGATCTGAGGTAGAAGGTATACCCAATAGTTTCTTTAGGGTATCCTATGAAGACGCATTTTTCCGATTTGGGTTCGAGCTTTTCAGGTTGAAGTTTCTTCACATAAGCATCGCATCCCCAAACTTTTAGAAACGACATCTTAGGTTTCTTCCCAAACCATAATTCATATGGTGTCGTCTCAACGGATTTCGATGGAGCCCTATTTAAAGTGAATGTGGCAGTCTCTAAAGCATAGCCCCAAAATGACAGCGGTAGATCGGTAAGAGACATCATAGATCGCACCATATCCAATAGAGTGCGATTACGACGTTCGGACACACCATTACGCTGAGGTGTTCCAGGCGGCGTGAGTTGTGAAACTATTCCACATTTCCTTAAGTGCGTGCCAAATTCGTGACTCAAAGATTCTCCCCCACGATCTGATCGTAAGAAATTGATTTTCCCGTCATGTTGATTCTCAACCTCACTCTGAAATTCCTTGAACTTTTTAAAGGTGTCAGACTTGTGTTTCATTAAGTAGACATACCCATATCTACTCAAGTCATCAGTAAGGGTGAGAACATAACGATAGCCACCGCGAGCCTCAACACTCATTGGACCGCACACATCTGTATGTATGATTTCCAATAAGTTGGTTGCTCGCTCCATTGTTCCGGAGAACAGAGTCTTGGTCATTTTGCCCATGAGGCATGGTTCGCACGTGTCAAATGATTCATAATCAAGAGACTCCAAAAGTCCATCTGCATGGAGTTTCTTCATGCGTTTGACACCAATGTGACCAAGGCGGCAGTGCCACAAGTATGTGGGACTATCATTATCAACCTTACATCTTTGGTATTCACACTATGAATATGTGTAACATAACGTTCGAGATTAAATAAGAATAAACCATTGACCAGCGGGGCATGACCATAAAACATATCTCTCATATAAATAGAACAACCATTATTCTCAGATTTAAATGAGTAGCCATCTCGTATTAAACGAGATCCTGATACAATGTTCATGCTCAAAGATGGCACTAAATAACAATTATTGAGGTTTAAAACTAACCCCGTAGGTAAATGTAGAGGTAGAGTGCCGACGGCGATCACATCGACCTTGGAACCATTCCCGACGCTCATCGTCACCTCGTCCTTCACCAGTCTCCGCTTATTCCGCAACTACTGTTTTGAGTTACAAATATGAGCAACCGCACCGGTATCAAATACCCAGGAGCTACTACGAGTACTGGTAAGGTACACATCAATAACATGTATATCACATATACCTTTGGTGTTGCCGGCCTTCTTGTCCGCTAAGTACTTGGGGTAGTTCCGCTTCCAGTGACCACTTCCCTTGCAATAAAAACACTCAGTCTCGGGCTTGGTTTTATTCACCATCAACAATTGATGTCCCTTTCTGATTTCCACCTCCGCTGATTTCAGCATTGAATATACCTCAGGAATGGTCTTTTCCATCCCCTGCATATTGAAGTTCATCACAAAGCTCTTGTAGCTAGGTGGGAGCGACTGAAGGATTCTGTCAACGACCGCATCATCCGGGAGATTAACTCCCAGCTGAGACAAGTGGTTATGCAACCCAGACATTTTGAGTATGTGCTCGCTGACGGAACTATTCTCCTCCATCTTACAACTGTAGAACTTGTCGGAGACTTCATATCTCTCGACCCGGGCATGAGCTTGGAAAACCATTTTCAGCTCTTGGAACATCTCATATGCTCCGTGTTGCTCAAAACACTTCTGGAGCCCCGGTTCTAAGCTGTAAAGCATGCCGCACTGAACCAAGTAATCATCAACACGGGACTGCCAAGTGTTCATAACGTCTTGGTTTGCTGGGGGTGGTGCGTCACCTAGCGGTGCTTCAAGGACATATGCTTTCTTGGTAGCTATGAGGATGATCCTCAAGTTCTGGACCCAGTCCGTATAGTTGCTACCATCGTCTTCCAGCTTGGTTTTCTCTAGGAACACGTTGAAGTTGAGGACAACATTAGCGTGGGCCATTTGATCTACAAGACATATTGTAAAGATTTTAGACTAAGTTCATGATAATTAAGTTCATCTAATCAAATTATTTAATGAACTCCCACTCAGATAGACAACCCTCTAGTCATCTAAGTGATACATGATCCGATTCAACTAGGCCGTGTCCGATCATCACGTGAGACGGACTAGTCATCATCGGTGAACATATTCATGTTGATCGTATCTTCTATACGACTCATGTCCGACCTTTCGGTCTTCCGTGTTCTGAGGCCATGTCAGTACATGCTAGGCTCGTCAAGTCAACCTAAGTGTTTTGCGTGTGTAAATCTGGCTTACACCCGTTGTATGCGAACGTTAGAACCTATCACACCCGATCATCACGTGGTGCTTCGGAACAACGGACCTTAGCAACGGTGCACAGTTAGGGAGAACACTTTCTTGAAATTATTGCGAAGGATCATCTTATTTATGCTACTGTCGTTCTAAGAAAATAAGATGTAAAACATGATAAACATCACATGCAATCAAATAGTGACATGATATGGCCAATATCATTTTTCTCCTTTTGATCTCCATCTTCGGGGCGCCATGATCATCATCATCACTGGCATGACACCATGATCTCCATCATCATGATCTCCATCATCATGATCTCCATCATCGTTTCTTCATGAAGTTGTCTCGTCAACTATTACTTCTACTACTATGGCTAACGGTTAGCGATAAAGTAAAGTAATTACATGACGTATAAGTTGACACGCAGGTCATAAATAAATTAAGACAACTCCTATGGCTCCTACCGGTTGTCATACTCATCGACATGCAAGTCATGATTCCTATTACAAGAACATGATCAATCTCATACATCACATATATCATTCATCACATCCTTTTGGCCATATCACATCACACGACATATGCTGCAAAAACAAGTTAGACGTCCTCTAATTGTTGTTGCAAATTTTTATGTGGCTGCTATAGGTTTCTAGCAAGAACGTTTTCTTACCTACGCCAAAACCACAACGTGATATGCCAATTTCTATTTACCCTTCATAAGGACCCTTTTCATCGAATCCGATCCGACTAAAGTGGGAGAGACAGACACCCGCTAGCCACCTTATGCAACTAGTGCATGTCAGTTGGTGGAACCACGCACGTAATCGTACGTGTAAGGTCGGTCCGGGCCGCTTCATCCCATGATGCCGCCAAATCAAGATAAGACTAGTAACGTCAAGCAAATTGACAAAATCGACGCCCACAACAACTTGTGTTCTACTCGTGCATAGAAACTGCGCATAGACCTAGCTCATGATGCCACTGTTGGGGATCATAGCAGAAATTTAAAATTTTCTACGCATCTCCAAGATCAATCTATGGAGTCATCTAGCAACGAGAGGGAGAGGAGTGCATCTACATAACCTTGTGGATCGCGAGCAGAAGCGGTCAAGAGAACGGGGTTGATGGAGTCGTACTCGTCGTGATCCAAATCACCGAAGATCCTAGCGCCGAACGGACGGCACCTCCGCGTTCAACACACGTACGGAGCGAGGACGTCTCCCGCGCCTTGATCCAGAAAGGAGGAGGGAGAAGTTGAGGAAGAGGGCTCCAACAGCAGCATGACGACGTGGTGGTGGTGGAGCAGCAGTTCTCCGGCAGGGCTTCGCCAAGCTCTTGCGGAGGAGGAGAGGTGTTGGGGAGGGGAGGGGCTGCGCCTTGGATGTTGTATGCAGCCCTCCCCTTGCCCCTCTATTTATAGGGGAAGGAGGAAGGGGGCCGGCCCCCTCTAGATGATATCTAGAGGGGGGGCGGCCAAGGGGAGGGGGCTTGCCCCCCAAGCAAGGGGGGTGCCCCCTTTAGGGTTTCCCCCCCAACCCTAGGCGCATGGGCCCTAGGGGGAGGGGGATGAGACCAGCCCATGTAGGGCTGGTTCCCTTTCCTCTACGGCCCATTAGGCACTCCGAGAGAGGTGGCCCCTCCCGGTGGACCCCCGGAACCCCTCCGGTGGCCCCAGTACAATACCGATATGCCCCCGAACCTTTCCGGTCACCGTATGACAACTTCCTACATATAAATCTTCACCCCCGGACCATTCTGGAACTCCTCATGACATCCGGGATCTCATCCGGGAATCCGAACAACATTCGGTAATCACATACAAGTCTTCCTAATAACCCTAGCGTCATCGAACCTTAAGTGTGTAGACCCTACAGGTTCAGGAACTATGCAGACATGACCGAGACAATTCTCCGGCCAATAACCAACAGCGGGATCTGGATACCCATGTTGGCTCCCACATGTTCCATGATGTCGAGGATTCAAGCAATCCCGTATACAATTCCCTTTGTCAATCGGTACGTTACTTGCCCAAGATTCGATCGTCGGTATCCCAATACCTCGTTCAATCTCGTTACCGGCAAGTCACTTTACTCGTTTTGTAATGCATGATCCCGTGACTAACTACTTACTCACACTGAGCTCATTATGATGATGCATTACCGAGTGGGCCCAGAGATACCTCTCCATCATACGGAGTGACAAATCCCAGTCTCGATTCATGCCAACCCAACAGAAACTTTCGGAGACACCTGTAGTGCACCTTTATAGCCACCCAGTTACGTTGTGACGTTTGGTACACCCAAAGCACTCCTACGGTATCCGGGAGTTGCACAATCTCATGGTCTAAGGAAATGATACTTGACATTTAGAAAAGCTCTAGCAGACGAACTACACGATCTTGTGCTATGCTTAGGATTGGGTCTTGTCCATCACATTATTCTCCTAATGATGTGATCCCGTTATCAATGACATCCAATGTCCATGGTCAGGAAACCGTAACCATCTATTGATCAACGAGCTACTCAACTAGAGGCTCACTAGGGACATGTTGTGGTCTATGTATTCACACATGGATTACGATTTCCGGGTAACACAATTATAGCATGAACAATAGACAATTATCATGAACAAGGAAATATAATAATAACCATTTTATTATTGCCTCTAGGGCATATTTCCAACAACTCCCACCGGGAGTAGGACTCCCCCGTTTCCATGTGGGAGTAGGAGAGGAGAGGGAAGGAGAGAGAGGGGAAAGGAAAGGGGGCACCCCCCCAACCTTGTCCAATTTGGACTGGGGGGAGGGGGTGCACGGCTGCCCTTTGGCCGCCCCTCCTCTTCTCCATTAGGGCCCAATAGGCCCATTAGTCTCCCCGGGGGGTTCCGGTAACCCCCCGGTACTCCGGTATATGCCCAAAACTCCCCGAAACCATTCCGGTGTCCGAACATAGTCGTCCAATATATCAATCTTTATGTCTCAACCTTTTTGAGACTCCTCGTTATGTCCGTGATCACATCCGGGACTCCGAACTACCTTTGGTACATCAAAAACCATAAACTCATAATATAACCGTCATCGATCTTTAAGCGTGCGGACCCTACGGGTTCAAGAACTATGTAGACATGACCGAGACACGTCTTCGGTCAATAACCAATAGCGGAACCTGGATGCTCATATTGGTTCCTACATATTCTACAAAGAACTTTATCGGTCAAATCGCATAACAACATACATGGTTCCTTTTGTCATCGGTATGTTACTTGCCCGAGATTCGATCGTCGGTATCTCAATACCTAGTTCAATCTCGTTACCGGCAAGTCTCTTTACTCATTCCGTAACACATCATCCCACAACTAACTCATTATTTGCAATGCTTGCAAGGCTTAAGTGATGTGTATTACCGAGTGGGCCCAGAGATACCTCTCTGACAATCAGAGTGACAAATCCTAATCTCGAAATACGCCAACCCAACAAGTACCTTCGGAGACACCTATAGAGCACCTTTATAATCACCCAGTTACATTGTGACATTTGGTAGCACACAAAGTGTTCCTCCGGTAAATGGGAGTTGCATAATCTCATAGTCATAGGAACATGTATAAGTCATGAAGAAAGCAATAGAAACAAACTAAACGATCAAGTGCTAAGCTAACAGGATGGGTCAAGTCAATCACATCATTCTCCTAATGATGTGATCCCGTTAATCAAATGACAACTCTTTGTCTATAGCTAGGAAACATAACCATCTTTGATCAATGAGCTAGTCAAGTAGAGGCATACTAGTGACACTCTGTTTGTCTATGTATTCACACATGTATCATGTTTCCGGTTAATACAATCCTAGCATGAATAATAAACATTTATCATGATATAAGGAAATAAATAATAACTTTATTATTGCCTCTAGGGCATATTTCCTTCACCAGGGCATTACAATACCTTTATAACATTTTGAAGGAGTTCAAAATGAATCAGTCAAAGAAGGAGTTCTTGTCTGAGTTGTAAGGTATGAAGTTGAGTAAGACTCAAAACCCAACCACAACAGAAGATAGAGAGAGAATGAAAGTCATTCCCTATGCCTTAGCCATAGGTTCTATAAAGTATGACATGCTGTATACCAGACCTATTGTGTACCTTGCCATGAGTTTAGCAAAGGGGTACAATAGTGATCCAGGAGTAGATCACTGGATAGCGGTCAAAATTATCCTTAGAGGACTAAGGAAATATTTCTCGGTTATGGAGGTGATAAAGAGTTCATCGTAAAGAGTTACGTCGATGCAAGCTTTAACACTGGTATGGATGACTCTGAGTCTCAATCTGGATACATATTAAAAGTGGGAGCAATTAGCTAGAGTAGCTCCATGCAGAGCATTGTAGACATAGAAATTTGCAAAATACATACGGATCTGAATGTGGCAGACCCGTTGACTAAACTTCTCTCACAAGCAAAACATGATCACACCTTAGTATTCTTTGGGTGTTAATCACATGGCGATGTGAACTAGATTATTGACTCTAGCAAACCCTTTGGGTGTTGGTCACATGGTGACGTGAACAATTGGAGTTAAATCACATGGCAATGTGAACTATATTATTGACTCTAGTAAACCCTTTGGGTGTTGGTCACATGGTGATGTGAACTATTAGTGTTAAATCACATGGCGATGTGAACTAGATTATTGACTCTAGTGCAAGTGGAAGACTGAAGGAAATATGTCGTAGAGGCAATAATAAAGTTGTTATTTATATTTACTTATATCATGATAAATGTTTATTATTCATGCTAGAATTGTATTAACTGGAAACCTAATACATGTGTGGATACATAGACAAAACACAATGTCTCTACTAAGCTTCTACTAGACTAGCTCGTTAATCAAAGATGGTTAAGTTTCCTAACCATAGACATGTGTTGTCATTTGATGAACGGGATCACATCATTAGGAGAATGATGTGATGGACAAGACCCATCCGTTAGATTAGCATAATGATCGTTAAGTTTTATTGCTATTGCTTTTTCATGACTTATACATATTCCTTTGACTATGAGATTATGCAACTCCCGAATACTTGAGGAACACCTTGTGTGCTATCAAATGTCACAACGTAACAGGGTGATTATAAAGATGCTCTACAGGTGTCTCCAAAGGTGTTTTTTGAGTTGGCATAGATCAAGATTAGGATTTGTCACTCTGTGTATCGGAGAGGTATCTCTAGGCCCTCTCGGTAATGCACATCACTATAAGCCTTGCAAGCAATGTGACTAATGAGTTACTTACGGGATGATGCATTACGGAAAGAGTAAAGAGACTTGCCGGTAACGAGATTGAACTAGGTATGATGATACCGACGATAGAATCTCGGGCAAGTAACATACCGATGACAAAGGGAATAATGAATGTTGTTATGTGGTTTGACTGATAACGATCTTCGTAGAATATGTAGGAGCCAATATGAGCATCCAGGTTCCGCAATTGGTTATTGACCGGAGATGTGTCTCGGTCATGTCTACATAGTTCTCGAACCCGTAGGGTCTGCACGCTTAACGTTCGATGACGATTTGTATTATGAGTTATGTGTTTTGGTGACCGAAGTTTGTTCGGAGTCCCGCATGAGATCACGGATATGACGAGGAGTCTCGGAATGGTCAAGAGGTAAAGATTCATATATTGGAAGGTTGTATTCAGACATCGGAATGGTTCCGAGTGATTCAGGTATTTTTCCAGAGTACCGAGGGGTT
>NC_041392.1:542063182-542069866 GCF_002162155.2 Triticum dicoccoides | reverse complement strand
AGGTTTCCCACGAGGGGTAACTGTGCCACCTCCCTATAGGGAGTCCGAATTGGACTAGGGAGGGTGCGCGCCCCCCTTTCCTTCTCCTCTTCCTCTCCCTTCCCTCTTTCCCCCTCTCCGAAAAAGCAAAGGGAGTCCAACTAGGATTGGGAGTCCTAGTTGGACTACCCCCTTTGGCGTGCCCCCTAGGTCGGCCACCTCCTCCCCTCCTCCTTTATATACAGGGGCGGGGGGCACCCCAAAGCACAACAGTTGTTCCTTAGCCGTGTGCAGTGCCCCCCTCCATAGTTTACCACCTCGGTCATATTGTCGTAGTGCTTAGGCGAAGCCCTGCGCGGATCATATCACCAACACCGTTGCCATGTCATCGTGCTGATGGAACTCTCCCTTCACCCTCTACTGGATCAAGAGCTCGAGGGACATCATCGTGCTGAACGTGTGCTGAACACGGAGGTGCCGTACGTTCAGTACTTGGATCGGTTGGATCGTGAAGACTTTCGACTACATCAACCGCGTTACTAAATGCTTCCACTTTCGGTCTACAAGGGTACGTGGACACACTCTCCCGTCTCGTTGCTATGCATCTCCTAGATAGATCTTGTGTGATCGTAGGATTTCGTTTGAATTGCTACGTTCCCCAATACAAACCACCGAAAAGAAATCGATAGGAAAACACTGTTTTCTATGGAAGGCTTTGGAGGGGCTCCACCATCTTGTGTCAACTAGAGTAGCCTCTGAAAAAGATCGACACACACGATTAGTCCGCAAAGCGTATTGTCATAAATCACCAAAACCACTAAGGGAGAAATATGCCCTAACAATCTCCCACTTTTTGTGGATTGATGACAATACGAGATTTGCAAAGGAAAGCAATAGTTCTACAAGCAAACCGAAAACCACAAAATATAGACGGGCTCCCCCTAGATGTGTGCACTAGATAAATATGCCTTTGAAATGCAAAGTGCACACACTAGGATCAACACTCCCCCTATATTTTATAGAAAGGGAAAAACTACAACTATAAGAGAAGTAAATCTAAGCAAAGATGCATTAGAACAAGCATGAGAGAGATAATAATAAACCAGGGCACACTAAGAGAGATCTCATGCATAATAAGACATAAAATAATAGATAAGGGAGCACATGTCTCACGCCATATGAAAAGGTCTCACAAGTCACACAACCCAAAGCAAATGACGAAAAAGAGTTCACAAGCGATAAAAACCAAGAAGAAAGGCAAGCTTGTGACTCGGCAACCCTGTAGAAAGACAAATCCCTGGTCCTAAACCTCTCCCATTTTGGCATCAAGACACCAAAAGGGGCAAAGAGTGACCTAACGCAACTCCAGATGGCACTAGTATCCTCCCATGGACTCGTTAGACTCCTCAGAATCAGACCCATCAACAGACTCCTCAGCAGACTCGTCGGACTCCTCCTCAATCTCCTGATCCAGAGCTGGAGCAGATGTAGCAGCATTGGACTCATCCGAGTCCATCCAATGAGAGTGTGTAGAAATCCACTTGTCCTATAGAGTGATACGATCCTGAGCGCCATCCTGAACTGGAATCTCAAGCTTCCTCATAATAGCCTTCCTCTCCTGACAAGCCTTCTTGGCATCCACATGTGCCAAGTATATTTTGTGCTGAACATCGGTCTGAAGGCAAAAGAGCTTCTTCACCTTGTGCTTGAGCTTAGCCGCCCAACTTGACTGGCCAGAGGAATGCTTAGTTCCTGGAGCATAATCACCATCATCACCCTGATCCTCTCCAGAAGCAGAAGGAACTGCCGCCTCAGGATGTGTAGTAGGGGCCCAAAGCTCCTTTTTCTGACGCAAGTTGAGGACGTCATGAGAAGTCAAGGGTCCGGTTTCAAGAGGCTCACCAGGGAAAGTGGAGCTCCAGTAGTCTGAATCTACTCACAAGGATAAGTTCCTACTTGACACATTTATCTGTTTTGGTGATGATCATATGAGGACGCAACTTATCCTTGTGAGTAGCCCCCCCCTCATGGTGAAGACGAAGGCCAAGGGGCTTCCTCAGCCCCTCGTTGGGATATCCCAGAAGCTCCTTAAATGCACCCCAAGTGGTGCGCAACTACCTGCCATTGGTCATCCTGATCAACATGTTCTCAATATTTGTGCCATACCATACGGTTGCAAAGAACTGCGCTACCAACAAGGATATCAGACTGCACACAATTTACAGCAAGTAAACGCATTCTCACCATAGATGCAGAGCTCGCAATAACAATGTCCTCTACATCTGTAGTGGAGGCCATATGTGCATCTTTTTGTTCACTTTCAATGTCACTATCACGGTCTATCAGGTCTTCTTGATGGTTTAGACAACGAATAGGACCTCTGATATTTGAGAACACAGGGAAATCTGTGAGACGACCTAGAAGGCAAGGTATAGAGTTACAAAACTCTTCATTTTGATACACATTATTCTTTTCATGCCTTCACTAATGTTCTCTAACTTCCATAAAGATTATGACTTGCTTAAAGTAGGTACAGTACGAGATGGCGATAAATTATAAATACTGCCGCCATAATGATTAACCATTCACGTACTTACACTAAGATGAAGAATATGAACCGGTAATAAGAACCCTAGCTAGATTGACCCACATGCTTAGCCCGAATAAGAACCCCAGTTGTTGTAAAAACAACAACACCAGATTTTAGATGAAAAGTAAGTAGATGCATAAGCCGATTAGGATTGAGATAATGCGATACACATACCATGTGAGCGGTCCGGTCCGAGTGTAATGTCGTCGGTCGGGTGCACCTAATCGAATGATTAGTGGTGGCGAGGCAAGAGTGATCGGACGGGACTGGATCAGATCTATAGGCGAAGAGGGAGAGATAGGAGGCGACGTATTCTTTCTTTGAGGGGGGAGGCTACTGTAGAAATAAGAGGCGTGTTTTGGGAAGGTTTGTGGTTAGTTCTGCGTGGCGTTCGAAAACGACGAAACATGCACATAAATGTTCTAAGATGCATGAAATGAACTAGCAATTGATATATTGTCAACATGGATTAGTTTAGAACATAAGATGGAATGACATGCAGTGTTAACTAGAATAAGAACCCTAACTTTTTTACCATACATGACAAACAACACCGCAAATAGAACTCGTCGATTAGGATGAGATCTTGGGGTAGTTTTACTAAGCAAACACATTATCAAAACAAGCAAAAACTAGCATATGCAAGGAAGAAGAAAGAAACAAAAGCAAACTCAACATAACGAGAGATAATTTAGTGACATGAAAATTTTTACAACCATATTTTCCTCTCTCGTAATAATTACATGTAGGATCACTACCGACGATGCTGCTAACGCGACACTACGATCAGAGATCCTTCGAGAAACTGTGTGCGATGCAATAATCGCAAACGGTGGTGTATGAAAACCATCAAAAAGGTGAAAACGTTGCGATGGAGGATGCATCAAACACGATTCAGATTTTAGTTGCGTGTGCGGTGAAGGGCATATGGTTCAGTTCAATTAACTATTTGCGATGAGGAGGAACAAAAGAAACGGGCAGCCAGATGAAGGCGTGTGCGATACATAGCATACGGTTCACTCGGATGAACTATTTGTGATTAGGCAACACAAAACAAACGGGAAGCCAGATGAAGGTGTGTGCGATATACAGCATACGGTTCACTCGAATGAACTGTTTGTGATTAGGCAACACAAAATAAACGGTCAGCCAGATCAAGGTGAGAACAGAAACGGTTCAACTTAACAAGACATGTGTGTTGTACGATGGGATTGCATGCGGTTCACTCGGCCCTTGTCGTCAGTGTGTGACCTCTGTGGTAGCCTTTCGCTCCCCATCCGCCTCTTCGTGTACCATGGCAACCGTCCACCGACTATTCGCCTTTCCCTCTCGATTTGGAACTGCTGTCGCACGCTAGCTCTTCCTCCCTCCTCCATTTGCCTTCACCCTTCCTTCTGCCATTGTTTGACCGTCTTCTCCATGGAGGGAACAAGCCACAAACGACCCTGTTATTCTTGTCCCAATCTGAATGATGACGCGATGGAGGAACTCATTGATCGGTGCGACATCATCACCTTGGCTAGCATGGCAGGTTTGTTCAAGACCATTCTCGACTCAACTAATAACATCATTACAAGGAACCCAAGGGTCCAGGAGCGGTTTGATCTCCCCTATCTTCTTCAGTGTAACCCTGCTGACTGGTGCGGGGATGAGGGAAGCCTCGCCTTGTGTAAGTTGATGCCACTTCATAATGATACGTATGATGTTAAGATGTCATCGCTTGAGGGCAAGGCTTGGGTAGGCGCAAATGGAGATTGGGTTGTTTATATTGGGTACAACTGCGAGTGGGAACTTGTGAATGTGTACACTCATCAACGGGTTCCACTTTGAAAAATCTCAGACGACTGCCCAGAGGTTGAGTACACCGGTATTCTACGTGAGTTCAAATACGGTCATGCTGATTGTCGTCTATGGAAGATAGCAATTTGTTGAGTTCCCAACCGCTCTTGGGGTTATAGGAATGCTTATTTTCTCGCTATCTTCGACAAGCTTGTTGCCATCCTTCGTGGTTCGACTCGATGGATATTGCTCAAAAATCAGCTTCTATACACGGATGAGTACTGTGATGCAATTCAGTACGAGGGTCTTGTGTTTTCTGCACCACTCGTGGCACTGTTTTTGCATGGAATCCTCATGATTTCTATACGTTTGTCTTCCACCGTAATTATAATTGTTTCATCGACATGCATGCGGGTTAGCTAGTTTCCCTTTACTAATTAACCTTCTTGTGTTTCCAAGGTCCTGTGAACATTCCACCACCTATACTTGAAAATTCTATTCACGAGCATGAGGACGAGCAGGACCCATATACTGAGTGGCACCTAGCAACTTATTCCGATGGATCACCTCTTCTTGTCTGTATACGGGACACTACTGATGTTACTAAGGAAGAAGGTATTGTCTCGTATGGTCGCACTCTCCGGACCTATTCCAACATCCGTTGCAGGGTATTCGGGATGGATACTAGTGTACTAGCGCCAACACCATCTCCCTGGTTCAGTATTGAAAGTCTTGGAGGAAACTCACTCTTCCTTGGACAAAACTATCCAATGATGGTCGAAGGCGATCCTGTTGCTGTTGACACAACCTTACTACCATTTATGAGAAGCAACTGTATCTATACCTCGGACATTACTATGCTTCCCTACCGTCCCAATATGGGTCCTGACATAGGTCGCTTCAGCCTCGATGATCAGTCTTGCGTTGGTCTCAAGATTGACAATAGCTGGCCTTCCCAGAGAATCACTTCTGGTTCAAAGCAAGCGTTTCCACCGCCGACGAGTGGTTGAGCTGAAGTTCATTTCGTCGCTTTGTTATTGGTTGTGTGAGAAAAACTTTACTAGAACGTTTGGTTGGAAATGATCTATAATCCAATGTGTATCCCCGTTGTCGTTGTGGGTTGATGACTTGTTGTATGTAATCAATGGTACATTTGCATATGCGTCCATGAACTCAGGCCTGCTAGTGGTGTCCATATGAACAGTGCTAGTGATTTTAGTTGCAAAAATTAGATAGTGCTAGTGATTTGTAGCTGCATATTTTAACAAATCGCAGTGTTACAAGGTTGACAAATGGCAATGTTACTAGATAAACAAATGTAAATCTTTCCAGTTTGAGAAATGGCAACATTCCCAAAATGACAGATATGCAAATCTTACCTAATTGTTTGTACGTGGTTGCACACGGGTCATGTGAAACAACCGTTTGCGTTGAAGGGATGCAGAAATCCCGCTCGCCACATTTTCCCTTGGCTTCCTGGGGAAGCTGTCTGTTTGCATACAGGTGTTCTAACTAGAACGTTTGCGATGAGTGTTTTATATTGAAAAACCGTTGAAGTTTTTAAGAAAATCATTTGATAAGTCTGCACATTAAGAGAGAAAAACGCAAGTTTGTTCAAACCATATCTTTCATTCAGTCGCACTGCGAATTTATATTCGTATGATCGAGAATTCGAGATACAGTATTAAAACCCCAAAAAACTCTTCCCGGCGGCGGCGGAGGCGGCGTGCCGTGCCGTCGTTGTCATTGTCATCCTCCCGGACGCCATTGTTGAAGTCTTCAAGGCAGCACAAAATGTTCTTCACATGTAAATCAAACATCATGTCGTCGCGCGATCGACCGGTGGGGCGCGGGAGGACGGCAACTGGCGCCGCTGAGAGGTAGCTGTCGACGGCAATGTCCCATGCTACTGAGGGGGGGGGCACGGGCACAGGCGCGACGGGTGCAGCCAAAATCACGGGGACCGGTGCCATGGTGGGTGGTGGGGCGCGCACGGGCGCGGCGGGTGCAGCCAAACCCACGGGGGCCGGCGCCACGATAGGTGGAGGGGCGTGCACGGGCACGTGTGCTGGCGCTGGCATGTACACGAGCTCGCACGGGTCCGCGGAGACCTCGCTGACGCCCGCGGCTTCTAGCTCTGCGATAGTGCTCGGCGACCAGCCCATCAATGCTACAGGGATGGTCGTTGGCGCAGGCGCGGGGATGGGAGCTAGGACGGGAGCGGGGGCAGCAACCGCCGTGGTGAGCTCGTTCTGGGCCATGTCCATGAGGCCCCATTCCTCCTTATTTTCTATCTCCTCCGGCTCAGAGTCGACTTCACCAAACTTGAAGACTAG
>NC_041392.1:542017434-542062805 GCF_002162155.2 Triticum dicoccoides | reverse complement strand
GAGGCGAATAGTAAGGCCGCCCATATTAAACAGCGGCTCGGGCGCCATTAATGGAGAGGAAGGCGGGCGGACATGAAAGTAAAAGGGCTCGCTTCCTAGTGAGCCTGCGTAGCATACAGCTCACACGCTTCCCTGTGAGCCCGCGCATTGGAGGACAGCTTGCACGCCTCTCGGTCAGCCTGTGCACTGGACTGCGCTCGCACGCCTCCTGTTCAGTCAAGGTCAAGCAGCTGTCCACACGGCACCTCCTACAACCATTACAACCAAGACACGTGGCGTCACGTGAATGGTTAACAGAACGCACACGGTTTGAATTATACAAATGTTTGAGATATTAAAGTGGCAACTATTTTTTCAAAATGCCTTTGTTGGCTGTCATTATTCGAGTGCGCCTTCTCTCAAAATGGACACGAAAAATACAACATCATGTCGGGTGTCATTCCATGATAGCATGCCAAGTTCCATGAATTTCAGATGAATTTTGGATTTACTAGAATTTAAAAACGAGGCATCTCAATGTTTTACCGGCAATGAACGGCGCCCTAGTGTTTGAAATTCATTCCCATTTCTTGCATCGGACCTAAGCATGCACCCAAGGACACAGATTTGATTTTTCAACCAATTTATATGCACTGGAGCATGTGCATGTAGTTCAAATTTGAATTATGCACATAAATGCATTGAAAACTCAGTTAATGCATAAAAATGTCCAAAAGAACCCCAAAAAATCACAAAAATTGACACAACACTCCTATTGTTCTATGTTGACACGAGAAATTTTTTGGAAGCAATAAGAGGCGGTGGATATCGTTTCGTCCCCAAAGGTGGGACGTTCCCTACCGAAACCATGATGCTTGTTGTGAGAAGCTCTGGTTTGTGAGAAGCATATACCCAAACCTGCCCCAAACGGGACAATTTTTTTACCACGGCATGTTGATCCCACTCCATGAAAGCATTCCAAGTTTCATGAATTTCAGACGAGCTTTGGATTTACTAGAATTTAAAAACGAGGCATCTCAATGTTTTGCCGGCAATCAACGGTGCCCTGGTGTTTGAAATTCATTCCCATTTCTTGCATGGGAACTAAGCATGCACCCAAGGACATAGATTCTATTTTTAACCAATTAATATGCACTGGAGCATGTGCAGGTAGTTCAAATTTGAATTATGCACATAAATGCATTAAAAACTTAGTTAATGCATAAAAATCTCCAAACGAACCCCGAAAAATCCCAAAAATTGACACAACACTCCTGTTGTTCTATGTTGACAAGAGAAATTTTTTGAAAGCAATAAGAGGCAATGGATATCCTTTCGTCCCCAAAGGTGGGATGTTCCCTACCGAAACCATCATGCTTGTTGTGAGAAGCTCTGGTTTGTGAGAACCATATACCCGAACTTGCCCCAAATGGGACAAAATTTTTAACACGGCATGTTGATGCCGCTCCATGATAGCATGCCAAGTTTCATGAATTTCAGACGAGTTTTGGATTTACTAGAATTTAAAAACCAGGCATCTCAACATTTTGCTAGCAATCAATAGTGCCCTGGTGTTTGAATTTCATTCCCATCTCTTGCATGGGACCTAGAAATACACCCAAGGACACAGATTAGATTTTTCAACCAACCTTAGTGCATTGGAGCATGTGCATGTAGTTCAAATTTGAATTATGCACATAAATGCATTGAAAACTCAGTTAATGGATAAAAGTGTCCAACCGAACCCCGAAAAATCCCAAAAATTTACACAACACTCATGTTGTTCTATGTTGACACGAGAAATTTTTTGAAAGCAATAAGAGGCAATCGATATCGTTTCGTCCCTAAAGGTAGGACGTTCCCTACCGAAACCATCATGCTTGTTGTGAGAAGCTTTGGTTTGTGAGAAGCATATACCCGAACTTGCCCCAAATGGGACAAATTTTTTAACACGGCATGTTGATGTCGCTCCATGATAGCATGCCAAGTTTCATGAATTTCATACGAATTTGGGATTTACTAGAATTTTGAAACCTGGCATCTCAATGTTTTGCCAGCAATCAACAGTGCCCTGGTGTTTGAATTTCATTCCCATCTCTTGCATGGGACCTAGAAATTCACCCAAGGACACACGTGTTATTTTTCAACCAACCTTAGTGCATTGGCGCATGTGCTTGTAGTTCCAATTTGAATTATGCACGTAAAATGCCAAGAAAACCCAGTTAATGCATAAAAAAGGCTAAACGAACCCCGAAAAATTCCAAGATTGAACACAGCACTCGTGTTGGTCTATGTTGACACTACATTTTTTTTGAAAGCAATAAGAGGCAGCAGATATCGTCCCGTCCCCAAAGGTGGTATGTTCCCTATCGAAACAATCATGCATGCTTGTTGTGAGAAGCTCTGGTTTGTGAGAAGCTTATACCCGAACCTGCTCCAAATGGGACAAAATTTTCACCATGGTATGTTGATGGCGCTCCATGATAGCATGCCAAGTTTCATGAATTTCCTGATAGTTTTGTATTTAGTAGAATTTAAAAACCAGGCATCTCAATGTTTTGCCGGTAATCAATAGTGCCCTGTTGTTTGAATTTCATTCCCATCTCTTGCATGGGACCTACAAATTCACCCAAGGACACACATGTTATTTTTCAACCAACATTGGTGCATTGGAGCATGTGCTTGTAGTTCAAATTCGAATTATGCACATAAAATTCCTAGAAAACCCAGTTAATGTATAAAAAGGCCAAATGAACCCCGAAAAATTCCAAGATTGAACACAACACTCCTGTTGATCTATGTTGACACTAGAAATTTTTTGAAAGCAATAAGAGGCAACAGATATCGTCCCGTCACCAAAGGTGGTACGTTCCCTATCGAAACCATCATGCTTGTTGTGAGAAGCTCTGGTTTGTGAGAAGCTTATACCCGAATCTGCCCCAAATGGGACAAAATTTTCACCACGGCATGTTGATGCCGCTCCATGATAGCATGCCAAGTTTCATGAATTTCAGACGAGTTTTGGATTTTCTAGAATTTAAAAACCAGGCATCTCAACTTTTTGCCGGCAATGAACAGTGCCATGGTGTTTGAATTTCATTCCCATCTCTTGCGTGGGACCTCAAATTTCACCCAAGTACACACATGTGATTTTTCAACCAACTTTGGTGCATTGGAGCATGTGCTTGTAGTTCAAATTTGAATTATGCACATAAAATGCCTAGAAAACCCAGTTAATGTATAAAAAAGGCTAAACGAACGCCAAAAAATTCATTCCCATTTCTTCCAAGGGACCTAAGCATGCACTGAAGGACACAAATTTGATTTTTCAACCAATTTGTATGCACCGGAGCATGTGCATGTAGTTTAATTTTGAATTGTGCACCTGAGATGGCTAGAAAAGCAGTTTCATGTATGAAATGTCCAAACGAACCCTGAATAATTCCAATTTTTTTACTACACACATACAGTTGCATGTTCACTGCAGATAAAAGGTCTAGCAATTCAAACACCGTCCATTGCCGCTGTGACCCCATTTTGTAATTCAAATCAAGTAGATCCCACACAGTTTATTCTCACCAACCGTGTGAGATGTAGTACAAAATATATTGGAGCACCGTCAGTGTATAGTACGGCTATGGCTTATGTGAGAACGTGTGTCGGCTACAGTCCACAATCGGCGTGTCAAGCACACTAGCTCGCTCCCCCAAAACTCCCACCTCTGCATCCCTCGCAATCTCAATAATATCTACTTCCTGGAAGGTTTTAATGTTTGATAGCTCATGATTAGTATGTGCGGACCGTGTGCGATGTCTGTTACTCCTGCTCTGCTTCAGTCCCTCGATTCAAATTTTTAGTAGCCCCGGCATTTTACTCCCGCCTCTGCATCCCTCGCAATCTCAAAAATATCTGCTCGCCCTTGATCCAAATTTTTAGTAGCCCCGCCTTGTTACTCCCACCTAGTAAAATTTTCAGTTGCCGCTATATTTCCTCAAACCCAACCTCCGCTCACACAGACACACACAACCCTCGAAACCATTGGTAGGTCGCCGCCATCGCCGACGCCTCCATCCTCAACCTATGCGTGTGTGCCGGGGAGCTCGAGTAGCCTCGCGACCTTTTCACCCGACGCCAGCGAGGTGATCACCGAGGTGTCCTCGTCGCCCTCCGTGGGCCCGATCCATCATCGCCGGTCCCCTGATCTGCCCACCACCGCGCCCCTATCCCGGTTTGAGGACTTCCCCGTCCTCCCCCAGACCCGGCAGCCGACGAAGTCCTACTTCGGGGTCCGGCAGTGGCGGTGGGGGACGTGGGTCACCGAGATTATAGATCGAGAGACGCACACCCACCGTTGGCTTAGTAGCTTCCACACGACCGAGCTCGCGGCCATGGAGTATGACCGCTGGCAGGTACGCTACCACGGCGTGGCAGCTAGGCTCAATTTCCCCTTCAGCACACGTCCGGTCGACCTCATTCCGCTGGAGCCAGGGGTGGTGAGCTCGGCTATGGTGCGGGAGCACCGCAAGGCATGGGAGCGTCTCGAGGCCAAGGCCGCCGACGAGGCCTACATGCAAGAGCTCCGCCGGCAGCACCCGGAGCTCGTGGAGGCGGAGCGGGTGATCTTTGCTGGCGTGGATGGCGGTGAGGTTATCGCGCTCTCCTCCAATGAAGAGGTCAAAGGCAGCGAGGACGGCGGCATGGAGGGCGGCGAGGTTATCGTGCTCTCCTATGATGACAAGGTCGAAGGCAGCGGCGACAGCGGTGTAGAGGGCATCGAGGTGGGCCCCGAGGACAAGGAGATCAACGTTGATGAGTGGAGGAGTGCCTTCCCCAATGACCCCGACGACGGTACTGGCCCGGACCCAGCTCACGGCACCATACATGACGAGGAAGGATTGGCTCGACCTCTACTCACTACAGTAAAAAGACACATTAGTTACATTTTGGGCCAAACGAAAAAAATTCTGTCATACTTATGACACTTCTGTGACAATAATTGTGACAAAACCTGGTATCATCATAGATGTGGTGGGGTCCTACTTCTATGACAAAAAGTCATGATAGAAAATGGGATTTTCGTCCTGGGCGGGCAGAAGACGCAGCCGCATGACATTATTTTGGCCGTCCATGACGGGAAAACCCATGGTAGAAGCGAGGGCGAGGAAAATATCGGGGAGTTCCCGGTTATGGTGGCTTGTCGGGGGCCGAGCGATGCGCGTTTCTCTCGTATGTACGTACGTGTGTGCGACGCGTTGCGCTCTAACTGAACCTGGGCAAGGCATTGGGCTCTAACTGAACCCGAGTGATTGCACTATAGGCTACGCGTTACTGAACCCGAGCGATCGATCGATGGCTGTTAACTAAACCTGATCGAGCGATTCCTTCGCTACTGCTGCTAACTTAAGCCGATCGATGTTGCCTTTGGATGAACAGTAAGCGTTGTTGGGGGGTTTGGATGAATAGTTCCCAGTGGGGTTGGATGAATAGGTACCCATGGTAGTAGAGGCCGTTGCCGCTGGACGAACAGTACCCCGATCGATCGAGCCGGTGGATGAATAGTACCCCGTGGATGGCTGGATGAACAGGACCCCATGGAGGGCTGGTTGAATAGTAGCCGGTGGAGGGCTGGTTGAACAGTAGCCGGTGGAGTGCTGGATGAACAGTAGCCCGTGGAGTGGTGGTTGAACAGGACCCCGTGGAGAGGGTTGGTTGAATAATAGTCGGTGGAGCCTGGATGAACAGGAGCTTGTGGATGAACAGTCACAGGTGGAGGCTGGAGGAGGTCGACGTTGGATGAACAGTACCCCATGGAGGCTGGAGGAGGTCGGCGGTGGAGATGAACTGTATCCCTGGAGTCCTATTTTGCGGTACACCACACCCCTCCCGATGAACAGGACCCCCGTTTCAGCCGTAGCGCTCCAACACAAGTCCGTTTCTCCGTTTTGCGGTACGCCACACCCCTCCCGGTCAATAGGACCTCGTTTCGACCATAGGAGGTCCAACAGAAGTCTATTTCCTTCGTTTTGCGGTACGCCAGACCCCTCCCGATGAACATGATCCCGTTTCGACCGTGGCCGGTCAAACACAAGGTTGTTTCCTCCGTTCTGCAGTACGCCAAGCCGGTTGCCTCCCGATGAACATGACGACGCATTCTGTTCTCACCCAGCCAGTTGGCTCCCCATGAACACGGCGATGACGCATTTTCTCTGTTCCGACCCAGCCATGTACACGAGCCCTGGCCATACGTATGCACGAGTAGGCGTTCGAGAGCCCGCTGGTATGTATGTATGTGGCCGTATTTACTTTCTTGCACCCTGGCCGTTGTACGTACGTGTACATGCTACGTGCGCGCCTCTACATCGACCAGTATCTACGTATACATTCGCGACCAGAATGACAATGCTACATACGCTTCGACCAGGTGGGTCCCAACTGTCAGGCACTTCCTGGCATGCGAAGATCTAGCTGGTGGGTCCCAGCAGTTAGGGGGGAAACATTTTTTTCATGAAATACGGTGGCCTGTATGGTGGGTCCCTGCTGTCAGGTGGAGGAATAATTATTTCAAGTATGAGGGTTCACTGGTTCGGCTGCGGTGTGAGGCTGCTGTCGCCGCAGAATAACAGGGGTGTGGGTGAGTAGAGGCGGATGGCCTGGCCAGCAGTGGGAGTAGTAGGGGGCGGTGAGGCCTCCGCTGCATCACAGCCGACAACGGGAGGCAGGAGCATGCGGCACGACCTGCGCTGTTTTGGGCGGCTGGAGCAAGAAGACCAGAGGTTGAAGAAGCACTACAGCCGTTGGATGGACATCATACGGTCACTTGAGCTAGAATCGTTCATATTGCCTAAGTTTACAAAGTCCTCCGTCCCCGTCGACTTATTAGGCCCACATGTCAGTCTCCCACGCAGGGGGGTATTCATTTTTTTGTGCATAATAAGGAGGCACTTCCTTGCGTGCGAAGATATAGCTGGTGGGTCCGAGCTGTCAGCGCGGGGAACTTTTTTCGTGAAATACAAAGGCCCTTCCGGTGGGTCCCAGATGTCAGATGGAGGAATCATTATTTTGCGCGTAATAAGGAGGCATTTCCTTGTGTGCGGCCGTGGACCCAGCTGTCAGCTTCTCCACGTACAGTCCACTTTCGATGGATGTCATTTGTTGACCACATTGACCACGCCGTGCCGAGAGCACCAGGGTGGTGGACGACGGCAAGGCCTATGAAGGGAATGACACGGAGCTGGGGAAGACACGGCAGTGCCTGCTCACGCAGTGGGGAGTACGAGGGTTGACTAGATCGGCTGTCGTCGCCGGAAAATAACAGGAGGTGTGGGTGAGTAGACAGATAGACAGGCCAGGGATGCGAGTATGGTGGGGCCGTGAGGCCTGCCCGGCAGCACAGCCGGCCATGGGAGGCGGGAGCAGGCGGTTCCGCCGGCGCTGGTATGGGCGGTTGGAGCAGGAAGATCAGAGACTAAAGAAGCACTATTGCCGTTAGATTGACATCTAACGGTCTGACGCTGGTAGAGTCGATTGATGACTAAGTTTTTTTTTTGAGAAACCTTGTGTACGCATGAACTTAGTAGGCCCACAAGTCAGCCTGCAAATCTGTGGCAGACAACATAGAGCCCATTTGCTAAATAAAATTATAATTTGCAGCCCATTTGCTAATTCTTAAGTAACTTATTACAGCCCATTTTCTGCACAGGACCACTATCAAAAAGTTTAACCTTATTTTGCATATTTCGGTGGAGTCTGAACTGTTGTAATCCCGAAATGATAAGCATTTTTAAGAACTTATTGATTTGCCAAAAAATCATTTTGTTTTTGTAAGAAAATAAGACGTGGGACAATTGAGTTGGTTTAAGGGAAAACCAGTGGTAAAAAAATCAGTGCTGGGAGGGAAAACAACAACAAAGATAAGGATGTAAATACGAAAAGTGAACTTTATGTATTTTCAAGATAATGATACTTGTGTATGAACTAGTAAAACTATAGGTAGAGATTAGAAAATGGATGTAGGACATGGCATTTCAAGAGGAAAATAGAACTGGGCTGTGTGTTTGATTCAGTAAAAAAAACTGCCTGCGGATGTTATAAGACAAAATATAACTAACGCTGGCGGGCCAAAGGCCACTAGATACCTGCTGGATCTTTGTGCCCTATTGTCGTTATGGGCTGGGCTTGTTAAAAACAAAACCAAGCCTGGGCAGTCTACAACCCAGTTGAAACTTGCTCGACCTGAAAAACAATATACCTGCTCAACAAACGAGAGAATTCTGCAAGTACAGACTGATAACTGGGATGCAGCAGGTATATTGTTTTTTCATCGTGATAATAAGTGCATGCACTTGTTTCAAAAAAATTGGAGAACCGGGAATTTGAACGGTAGGTCCTTATGCTACCCATCAAATAAAAATCAGGTGCCTCAAAATTTGTTTTGAAAGAAATGATTCAGCTTTATATCCACAATGACCCTCTGCATGATGGTTGGAAGCAAATGCCAAGTTCATACCGAAAGATCGTTAACAACAATACCAACTTGCGGACGACAAGGTAGTACAAGTACCACTACCAAACTAACTTATAATCTTTTTACTCCTGGCCCTAGGGTTCGTCTGGTAGAAAATCTTGCAGAGGACCAGCTCCCGCTCCTTCTCTTGCTCCAGGTACCTGAGGTGGTACTGGTGCATCACCGAGTTGGTTCTCTGCTGGTTGAAGTTCTTGTTGGTGTGCAACTCCAGAACCTTTTTGCTGCCCGTCTGCCGGCCGTTGACCACCACTGGCAAGGTATTGCCGGTCTTGTGCCACATGGCGTGCATGTCGCAATCCGACTATATCTTGCGATGCGTCCACATGCCCCTTTTGACCGCCCTGGAATTGCGCTGGAAGAAATGCTTGCTTAGGCCACTTAGTGTGATACCTGCAGTATTGTCGAATACAGGTTTTAGTGTACGTGGTTGGCATTTTCATAACATCTTTGGCATGTTGCAGTCACTTGTTTCACTTTTTATTAACTGTTAAATTGTAATTGCTTCACTAGGTCTGCGTCTAAAAAGAAAATAGAGCTATAAACAAAGAAATATGTTTGTGCAAGTAGACGGTCGATAGGTGTCTTACTTGGAAGTTTCTCAGGATGGGTGTAGCATATGCCGTGCTCGCTGTCGATGGTTGGTATGAAAAAATCGATGAGAGGGTGAGATCTCGCGCTGTCATCAGTCACTTTGGCCTCAAGGTGCTCGATCAGCTCCTGATCCGCGGGATCGAACTTGATGCCAGCCGGCAGCATCGGCCAATCCTTCTTAGACTTGCATCAGTTAATTCCAGTTATATGGTACTCAATGTATGATCAATCGACTGTTTTAAGTGAATGATGAAAGATTTCGACAGATAAGTGGTACTCCAAATCTAAAGTCCACAATACCCGAAGACGCCGCCGGGATTCTTGTGTGACCTCATGCGCAGCATGTTGTCACGTCAATTCAATGTGTGGACGTGATGAATAATTTGACCGACGTATACTAGTACTGCTACTGTACTACTTACTAGTCGTATTTAGTGTCATATTTTAACCATAGGTTTAACTAACAAAATGTCATTGCATGTCACTGCTACCTCTTGAGCACTGCATTGGTTTTCCATTGAAGAGGAAAGGGTGATGTAGTAAAGTAGCGTAAGTATTTCCCTCAGTTTTTGAGAACCAAGGTATCAATCCAGTAGGAGACTACGTGCAAGTCCATCGTACCTACACAAACAAATAAGAACCTCGCAACCAACGCGATAAAGGGGTTGTCAATCCCTTCACTGTCACTTATGAGAGTGAGATCTGATAGAGATAATAATAATAAGATAAATATTTTTTGTATTTTGGTGATATAGATTGAAAGTAAAGATTGTGAAATAAAATAGATTGGAAACTTATATGATAAAAGATAAACCTGGGGGCCATAGGTTTCACTAGTGCCTTCTCTCAAGATAGCATAAGTATTACGGTGGGTGAACAAATTACTGTCGACCAATTGATTGAAAATTGCATAATTATGAGAATATCTAGGCATTATCATGTATATAGGCATCACGTCCGCAACAAGTAGACCGAAACGATTCTGTATCTACTACTATTACTCCACACATCGACCGCTATCCATCATGCATCTAGAGTATTAAGTTCATAAGAACAGAGTAACCATTAAGCAAGATGACATGATGTAGAGGGATAAACTCAAGCAATATGATATAAACCCCATCTTTTTATCCTCGATGACAACAATACAATACGTGCCTTGCTGCCCCTGCTGTCACTGGGAAAGGACACCGCAAGATTGAACCCAAAGCTAAGCACTTCTCCCATTGCAAGAAAGATCAATCTAGTAGGCCAAACCAAACTGATAATTCGAAGAGACTTGCAAAGATAACCAATCATATATAGAAGATTTCAGAGAAGAATCAAATATTGTTCGTAGATACACTTGATCATAAACCCACAATTCATCGGACCTCGACAAACACACCGCAAAAAGAGTTACATCAAATAGATCTCCAAGAAGCTCGAGGAGAACATTGTATTGAGATCCAAAGAGAGAGAAGAAGCCATCTAGCTAATAACTATGGACCCGAAGGTCTGAGGTAAACTACTCACACATCATCGGAGAGGCTATGGTGTTGATGTAGAAGCCCTCCGTGATTGATTGCCCATCCAGCGGAGCTCCGGAAAAGGCCCCAGGATGGGATCTCTTGGTTACAAAAGGTTGCGGTGGTGGAAATAGGCTTTCTTGGTGCTCCTTGATGTTTTCGGGGTATATGGATATATATAGGAGGAAGAAGTAGGTCAGTGGAGCTATGAGGGGCCCACGAGGGTGGGGGTGCGCCCAGGGGGCAGGTGCGCCTCCCTGCCTCGTAGCCTCCTCGTTGATTTCTTGACACTCCAAGTCCCCTGGATCACGTTTGTTCCAAAAATAATTCTCCTGAAGGTTTCATTCCGTTTGGATTCCGTTTGATATTCCTTTTCTATGAAACACTGAAATAGGCAAAAAAACAACAATTTGAACTGGGCCTTGGGTTAGTAGGTTAATCCCAAAAATAATATAAAAGTGTATAAATAAGCCCATTAACATCCAAAACAGATAATATAATAGCATGGAACAATAAAAAATTATAGATACCTTGGAGACATATCAAGCATCCCCAAGCTTAATTCCTGCTCGTCCTTGAGTAGGTAAATGATAAAAATAGAATTTTTGATGTGGAATGCTACCTGGCTTAATTCTCAATGTAATTTTCTTTATTGTGGCATGAATGTTCAGATCCGAAAGATTCAAGAAAAAAGGTTAATATTGACATAAAAATAATAATACTTCAAGCATACTAACTAAGCAATCATGTCTTCTCAAAATAACATGGCAAAAGAATGTTCATCCCTACAAAATCATATAGTTTGGTCATGCTCCATTTTCGTCACACACGAATGCTCTCATCATGCACAACCCCGAAGACAAGCCATGCAATTGTTTCATACTTTAGTAATCTCAAACTTTTTTCAACTTTCACGCAATACATGAGCGTGAGCCATGGATATAGCACTATGGGTGGAATAGAATATGATGATGGAGGTTATGTGGAGAAGACAAAAAAGGAGAAAGTCTCACATCGACGAGGCTAATCAACGGGCTAGGGAGATGCCCATCAATTGATGTCAATGCAAGGATTAGGGATTGCCTTGCAACGGATGCACTAGAGCTATAAGTGTATGAAAGCTCAACAAAATAAAATAAGTGGGTGTGCATCCAACTTGCTTGCTCACGAAGACCTAGGGCATTTTAGTAAGCCCATTATTGGAATATACAAGCCAAGTTCTATAATGAAAAATTCCCACTAGTATATGAAAGTGACAAAACAAGAGACTCTCTATCATAAAGATCATGGTGCTACTTTGAAGCACAAGTATGGAAAAAGAGGATAGTAGAATTGTCCCTTTTTATTTCTCTTTATTTTTGGGCCTTTCTTTTTTCTTTTTCTTTGGCACAATGCTCTATTAATGATGATCATCACACTTCTATTTATTTAAAACTCGATACTAGAACAAAATATGACTCTATATGAATGCCTCCAGCGGTGTACCAGGAAGGGCAATGAATCAAGAGTGACATGTATGATAAGTTATGCATGGCGGCTTTTCCACAAATACGATGTCAACTACATGATTATGCAAAGCAATATGACAATGATGAAGCGTGTCATAAATGGCAATATCTCGGAATGGCTATGGAAATGCCATAATAGGTAGGTATGGTGGCCGCTTTGAGGAAGATATAAGGAGGCTTATGTATTACAAAGCATATCATATCACGGGGTTTGGATGCACCGGCGAAGTTTTCACCAACTCTCAAGGTGAGAAAGGGCAATGCACGATACCGAAGAGGCTAGCAATGATGGAAGGTGAGAGTGTCTATAATCCATGGACTCAACATTAGTCATAAAGAACTCACATACTTATTGCAAAAATCAACAAGTCATCAAAAACCAAGCACTATGTGCATGCTCCGAGGGGGATAGATTGGTAGGAAAAGACCATCGCTCGTCCCCGATAGCCACTCATAAGGAGGACAATCAAATAACACCTCATGTTTCAAATTTGTTACACAGTGGTTACCATACGTGCATGCTACGGGACTTGCAATCTTCAACACAAGTATTTCTCAAATTCACAGCTACTCAACTAGCACACTCTAAAATCACCATCTTTATATCTCAAAACAATTATCAAGTATCAAACTTCTCATAGTTTTCAATGCACTTTCTATGATAGTTTTTATTATACCCATCTTGGATGCCTATCATATTAGGACTATTTTATAACCAAGGCAAATTACCATGCTGTTCTAAAGGACTCTCAAAGTAATATAAGTTAATCATGAGAGATCAAAAATTTCTATAAAATAAAACTACCACCATGCTCTAAAAGATATAAGTGAAGCACTAGATCAAAATTATCTAGCTCAAAAGATATAAGTGAAACACATAGAGTATTCTAATAAATTACAATCCTAGTGTGTCCCTCTCAAAAGGTGTGTACAGCAAGGATGATTGTGGTAAAATAAAAAGAAAAGACTCAAATCATACAAGACGCTCCAAGCAAAACACATATCATGTGGTGAATAAAAATATAGCCTCAAGTAAAGTTACCGATAGAAGAAGACGAAAGAGGGGATACCTTCCGGGGCATCCCCAATCTTAGGCTTTTGGTTGTCCTTGAATTTTATCTTGGGTTACCTTGGGCATCCCCAAGCTTAGGCTCTTGCCACTCCTTATTCCATAATCCATCAAATCTTTACCCAAAACTTGAAAACTTCACAACACAAAACTTAAAGAGAAAATCTCATGAGCTCCATTAGTATAAGAAAACAAACCACCACTTAAGCTATTGTAATGAACTCATTCTTTATTTATATTTGTGTTAAACCTACTGTATTCCAACTTATCTATGGTTCATAACCTCCGGTACTAGCCATAGATTCATCAAAATAAGCAAACAACAAACAAAAAAAGAACAGTCTGTAGCAATCTGTAGGTTTCGAATACTTCTGTAACCCAAAAAATTCTAAAATAAATTGCTGGAAGTGTGTAATTTTTCTATTAATCATTTGCAAAAAGAATCAACTTAATCGCACTCACCAGTAAACAATGGCAGCAAATCTCGTGAGCACTAAAGTTTCTGTTTTTTACAGGAAGATTGCAAAGACTTTCCCCAAGTCTTCCCAAAGGTTCTACTTGGCACAAACACTAATTAAAAGCATAAAACCACATCTAAATAGAGGCTAGATGAATTATTTATTACTAAACATAACCAAAAAGCAAGGAACAAAAATAAAATTGGGTTGCCTCCCAACAAGCGCTATCGTTTAACACCCCTAGCTAGGCATAAAACAAGAATAGATGTAGGTATTATCATCTTTGGTATGCAATCCATAAGTGACTCTCATAATAGATTCATAAGGTAATATAATTTTATTTCTAGGAAAGTGTTCCATGCCTTTCCTTAACAGAAAGTGGAATCTAATATTTCCTTCTTTCATGTCAATAATTGCACCAATCGTTCTAAGGAAAGGTCTACCAAGAATAATGGGACATGTAGGATTGCAATCTATATCAAGAACAATGAACTCTACGTGCACATAATTTCTATTTGCAACAATAAGAACATCATTAATCCTTCCCATAGGTTTCTTAATAGTGGAATCTGTAAGGTGCAAATTTAAAGAACAATCATCAATTTCATGGAAACCTAACACATCACACAAAGTTTTTGGAATTGTGGAAACTCTAGCACCCAAATCACATAAAGCATAGCATTCATGATATTTAATTTTAATAGTAGGTTCCCACTCATCATGAAGTTTTCTAGGAATAGAAACTTCTAATTCAAGCTTTTCTTCATAAGATTGCATTAAAGCATCAACGATATGTTTGGTAAAAGCTTTATTTTGACTATAAGCATGCGCAGAATTTAGCACAGATTGCAACAAGGAAATGCAATCTATCAAAGAGTAATTATCATAATTAAATTCCTTGAAATACGAAATAGTGGGTTCATTGCTATGTAAAGTTTTGACCTCTCCAATCCCACTTTTACCAATCTTAGCATTAAGATCTAAAAACTCTGAATCATTGGGACGCCTTTTAAGTAAAGTTGACTCATCTCCAGTCCCATCATTATCAAGATTCATATTGCAAAACAAAGATTTAATAGGGGACACATCAATCACTTTTGAATCTTCATCCTTATTATCATGAAAACTAGAAGAACACGCTTTCACAAAGCAATCTTTTTTAGCATGCATCCTAGTGGTTCTTTCTTTGCACTCATCAATGGAAATTCGCATAGCTTTGAGGGACTCATTGATATCATTCTTAGGTGGAATAGATCTAAGTTTCAAAGAATCAACATCAAGAGAAACTCTATCCACCTTCCTAGCCAACTCATCAATCTTAGACAGTTTTTCCTCAATCAAAGCATTGAAACTCTTTTGCGAACTAATACATTATTTAATATTAGATTAAAAATCAGAGGGCATCTTATTATAATTTCCATAAAAATTGTTGTACGAATTACCATAATTATTAGAGGAATTACTAGGAAACGGCCTAGGATTAAAATTACCTCTATACGCGTTATTACCAAAATTGTTCCTACCAACAAAATTCACATCCATAGATTCATTATTATTCTCAATCAAAGTAGACAAAGGCATATCATTAGGATCAGAAGAAACACTCTTTTTAGCAAACAATTTCATAAGTTCATCCATCTTTCCACTCAAAACATTAATTTCTTCTATTGCATGCACCTTTTTACTAGTAGATCTTTCAGTGTGCCATTGAGAATAATTAACCATAATATTGTCTAAGAGTTTAGTAGCTTCTCCTAAAGTGATTTCCATAAAAGTGCCTCTCGCGGACGAATCTAAAAGATTTCTAGAAGAAAAAATCAATCCGACATAAAAAATTTGTATAATCATCCAAAGATTCAAACCATGTGTAGGACAATTACGTATCATTAATTTTTATCATTATGAATTTTAAGTAACTTGATCATGATGTTCATCCATCATTAGCAAACGATGTTCATGATCAATTTGCTTAAAATTCATAATATAGTTTCAAAGTCAGATGATCTTAGCGGGAGGAAAATACTTAGAGATAAAAGAATCTTTGCACTTATTCCATGAATCGATACTATTTTTAGGCAAGGATGAAAACCAAGTTTTAGCATGATCTCTAAGTGAAAACGGGAATAGCTTCAATTTAACAATATCATTATCCACATCTTTCTTCTTTTGCATATCACACAAATCAACAAAGCTGTTTAGATGGGTAGCGTCATCTTTACAAGGAAGGCCGGAAAACAGATCTTTCATGACAAGATTCAGCAAAGCAATATTAATTTCACAAGATTCAGCATCGGTAATAGGAGCAATCGGGGTGCTAATAAAATCATTATTGTTGGTATTAGAAAAGTCACACAATTTAGTATTATCTTGAGCCATCGTGACAAACAATCCAACACACAAGCACACAAGAAGCAAGCGAAAAGAGGCGAACTAGAAAAGAGAAGGGGAACGGAAAAAGAGGGCGAATAAAACGGAAAGGGTGAAGTGGGGGAGAGGAAAACGAGAGGCAAATAGCAAATAATGTAATGCGAGGGATAAGAGTTTGTGATGGGTACTTGGTATGTCTTGACTTGTGCGTAGATCTCCCCGGCAAGGGCGCCAGAAATCCTTCTTGCTACCTCTTGAGCACTGCGTTGGTTTTCCCTTGAAGAGGAAAGGGTGATGCAGTAAAGTAGCGTAAGTATTTCCCTCAGTTTTTGAGAACCAAGGTATCAATCCAGTAGGAGACTACGTGCAAGTCCCTCGTACCTACACAAACAAATAAGAACCTCGCAACCAACTCGATAAAGGGGTTGTCAATCCCTTCATTGTCACTTACGAGAGTGAGATCTGATAGACATAATAATAATAAGATAAATATTTTTGGTATTTTTAAGATATAGATTGAAAGTAAAGATTGCGAAATAAAATAGATTGGAAACTTATATGATAAAAGATAGACCCGGGGGCGATAGGTTTCACTAGTGGCTTCTCTCAAGATAGCATAAGTATTACGGTGGGTCAACAAATTATTGTCGAGCAATTGATAGAAAAGTGCCTAATTATGGGAATATCTAGGCATGATCATGTATATAGGCATCACGTCCGCGACAAGAAGACCAACACGATTCTGCATCTACTACTATTACTCCACACATCTACCGCTATCCAGCATGCATCTAGAGTATTAAGTTCATAAGAACAGAGTAACGCATTAAGCAAGATGACATGATGTAGAGGGATAAACTCAACCAATATGATATAAACCCCATCTTTTTATCCTCGGTGGCAACAATACAATACGTGCCTTGCTGCCCTTGTTGTCACTAGGAAAGGACACAGCAAGATTGAACCCAAAGCAAGAAAGATCAATCTAGTAGGCCAAACCAAACTGATAATTCAAAGAGACTTGCAAAGATAACCAATCATACATAAAAGATTTCAGAGAAGAATCAAATATTGTTCATAGATAAACTTGATCATAAACCCACAATTCATCGGATCTCGAAAACACACCGCAAAAAGAGTTACATCAAATAGATCTCCAAGAAGATCGAGGAGAACATTGTATTGAGATCCAAAGAGAGAGAAGAAGCCATCTAGCTAATAACTATGGACCCAAAGGTTTGAGGTAAACTACTCACACATCATCGGAGAGGCTACGGTGTTGATGTAGAAGCCCTCCGTGATTGATTCCCCCTCCGGCGGAGCTCCGGAAAAGGCCCCAAGATGGGATCTCTTGGGTACAGAAGGATGCGGTGGCGGAAATAGGGTTTTGTGGTGCTCCTGGATGTTTTCGGGGTATATGGATATATATAGGAGGAAGAAGTAGGTCAGTGGAGCTATGAGGGGCCCACGAGGGTTGGGGGCGCGCCTAGGGGGCAGGCGCGCCTACCTGCCTCGTGGCCTCCTCGTTGATTTCTTGAAGTCCACTCCAAGTCCCTTGGATCACATTTGTTCCAAAAATAACTCTCCCGAAAGTTTCATTCTGTTTGGATTCTGTTTGATATTCCTTTTCTGCGAAACACTGAAATAGGCAAAAAAACAGCAATTTGCACCGGGCCTTGGGTTAGTAGGTTAGTCCCAAAAATAATATAAAAGTGTATAAATAAGCCCATTAACATCCAAAACAGATAATATAATAGCATGGAACAATCAAAAATTATAGATACATTGGAGACGTATCAGTCACCAAAAATTATTCCATTGGAAACTATGTTCAAATACGAATAAAATGATATAATTTTTTGTGACATGCGTTAACATTTAGTTAGTGAAATTTATGGTCAAAATTCGACACAAATTACGAAGGGGACCAGTAAACCAAGAGGGAGGTAGTAGTATGAGTAGCGCAATATACGGTATAGAGGACTAGTACAAATTTAGAACTGGGGTAAGAAGTTACAAGGCTGTGCGACGGACTTTGTAGGCTACATGAGTAATACTAAATATAATTCCCATTGGACAACACTTTCACCAACAAGTACACACTTGAAGCCTAATTGATATATATATATATATATATATATATATATATATATATATATATATATATATATATATATATATATATATATATGGCTTTCGCACAACATCTCCATCATCATTATCAGTACATCCTACGCAGGTGAGTTAGGATGCACTTGATCCCAAAAAAGTATCTATCCTTCTAACCAGAGGAGTGCTTCAAACTAACAACAGTACATAATATCCAACAAAAGAGGTCATGCTACAGTAGCAGGACACATTGCTCTGTCTAGATATCAGTACAAATCAAGTTGTGCATATTTGTTGTTGGCATGAACCACATCGCCACATGTCGGGTTTGCAAAAGCCATCCATCGCGTGGAAGCTTGATACGTTTCACACGCTGAAGATTATCTAGCAACAAGCTGTGTCGACAAATCTCTGGATATGGTGATTCATGAAAACCATCGTATGATGTGTAAACACAGTTCCCCCTGGCGAATGGAAGTTGCATAGCACGGTAATCATCATCGGTGATATGATCGATGATTGGTTGGATGATCGGATAATTGAGCCCGAGGAATATGGAGTGGTTGCCGAGGCTATAAACCCGCCTCCAGTTGAATAAGCCTGGCCCAACGGAGCTGGGATCTTTCTCGAACACGAAGCATCCATAGCCATCAATGTGACGAACGCCCCAGGCATTGTACTGCATGTGGTTTGATGAAATGGTTTGGTCAATTTGGTACGTGCAAATGAGCATCAAATGACCGCCGTCAGCTAAACAAGTGATAAACCACCACCCATCGGTTGGTATGATTCCAGGTCCTAGAATCATGAAGGCCAGCGCATTTGTGTCTGCTGCAACAATTCAAATTTGAGACCAAAAGGACTAAAATAAACAATCATGCTCAGAGTATGTGTGGAATTAAGATTATTATAACAGTGACACATATCATTGCCAGAGAATTGCAATGTCATGGTCATAATCATACCCCAAGTTAAAAAAAACCAATGGCTTTCATATTCTAGCAATATATCATGGTTCAAAAATCATGTAACAATGAGAGGAAAACAGATATGACAGGGCCTACTCATATTCTACCATAGCACTTACTACAGTTATCATATCAACTCTAAGCAATAACATGCGTCGTTATAAAAATCCTGGAAATGATAGTAACATATAGCAAGCATGAGGTTATACTCATAATATCTATTCTAACAATCATTAGATGCCAATTGTTCTCATATCAACTCTAACAATAACATGTGTGGTCATAAAAATCTAGGAAATGAGAGGAACATATAGCAATGATGTGGTTATAGACATACTATATATTCTAAATTTGTAATAATGAACAGGCAGTCGTATTCTTAAGGTAAAGATGAGATGAGATAGAACAATTACACGACGTTAGATTCCACCAGTATAGGCAGCCAATCTGTGCGTCGACCGCATAAACGATGCCATCGTGCACTATAGCATTAGACATAAATGTTGGGTGAAGAGGATCGATGATGAGTCATAACCATGTATGGCGACCGGATTCCAGATAGACTAATCCCATGTTAAACATGGCAATGAGCTTGTAATCCATGTAGTCTTGTGATGGTGTGGGCACTTCGCAGATTAAAACCTTCAGCAAACAGAGGTCGAGCCAAAAGCTCGACGCGTCTCGTGCGTAGTAGGCAGGAGTGTCCGGCGGGCCGCGAGGCTCGATGGGGTGTTATCCAACGATGGAAGGGTGATCTCTTGCTGGGTGTAGATATCCACGAGATGCCACGGACTACCGGATTGGTGGATGAGGACGATCTAGTTGGCCTTCATGCCTGTCCAGTAGTGGCCGCGCATGAAGGACAGGTGGATGGGTAGTGGTAGCATGTCGAGGGGCACCATGGCAACCTCCATAGGATCGTCAAGTCGGTGTCTGGGCCACCTGCGAGGATCGGGCATCAGCAAGAAGGGTGTCTTGAATAGAGCCGGCCGGTTGCATACGAGTAGACGGTACAAAGACACCGAGCATGCGGCCAGACGGACGGTGCCGAGCAGGTCCATACGATTACAGATTTGCTCCAAGAGAATATCAGGGAGGGAATTCCAATCACGGCTCTGTGTGTCAGTCGGTTCTGCCATAGGGTTTTTTAGGGCACTGAGTGACTGGGGTTTTCGGTGCCTGCAAGCCAGCGGGGAAGTGGATATGGTACGCGCGAGCTACCAAGGAAGATGGCGCGGACGGGCGAGCAGTGAGCGGGGGGAAATGGTGTGCGGCCGATGATGGGGAAGAGAGGAGGAAGAAGAGTGAAAGATGGGGAAGAAATTGCATTAAATCTTAGTTCTACTAGTACTACTACCAGGATATACCGTCCTTTGGATTGTAAATAGTTACGCCGATGACATGTGGGTCTACCTCAAGAGGGCCCATATGTTAGTTAATGGAGGAGAGAAGTGCGTAGTCGTATTTGCGGAAGCATGCTCCACTGGCAAACATGATGGCAGTACTGGGTAAGGCTGATTTAGTAACACCAACACGCTGGTTTTGCTTATTAATCAAGTGTCCCATCTGCCGCAGCGTGTATTGTCACTTCACTGTGAAGACTAGTTGAATAGTTCTCTCTGACCGAGATGGGGAAAAATGGATAGCGAAGACTTCCTATTTACAGTATCCCTATGCCTGTATGTTGGGGCCCCTCCCTATGCTCCGCCTTGTGCAGGTACTAAGGCTGCCATGTAGATGATGAGTGGTGGAATAATATTTCTAGTTTGCAAAAACACTAAATTAAGGCACTCGTTTTCCTCAAAAAAATTATGTTTACCAATGTCGGATTTTGGGTTCCGGCAAAACCCTTGAGGTTCGAACACTGGGGTGCGCACAAAGATCTCTCCCCCTCTCTAGCTCGCACACTCTATGATCTCACGGCCTAGCTCGTCGAACCCAAAGAACACAAGACACAAGATTTATACTGGTTCGGGCCACCGTTGTGGTGTAATACCCTACTCCAGTGTGGTGTGGTGGATTTCCTCTTGGGCTGAGGATGAACAGTTACAAGGGAAGAATAGCCTCACGAGGAGAGGTGTTCTTGTGCTTGGTGGACTTGAGTGGTTGGGGGATGATCTGGATCCGATCAAGGTCTCTCCCTACGGTGGTGGCTAGTCCTATTTATAGAGGCCCTGGTCCTCTTCCCAAATATTGGGCGGGAAGGGATCCCACAACGGCCAAAGTCGAAGGGAAAAAAATAGTACAAGCTATCCTGACAAAAGTAGTCTTCGCCTGCCAAAGGCTCTGGTGGTGACGCCGTCTCGGGCTCCATGGTGACCTCCGTCCTGCCGTCCTGTTGGTCTTGGTCTTGTTGCACCGATATGGAAACCTTTGTCTGATGCCTCGGAACACCTCATCTGTGCTTGCCCCTTTAGCATCAAAGAGGAAACGAGGACACTACGCGCGCTGGCACCCGCCCGGCGCCCGCCTGGCTCTAGTCGTCATGGCTTGCATCACAGAAACCTCGCGAGGTGTCCCTTGTCTTGATCTCTCCGCCCCTCATGAGCTAGCTTGGTGAGGCCGCCCCTGAGGAGGTATTGCGTCGTCCACCTCGCGAGGGTCTTGAGTGTTTGCTGGTGAAGATGGGTCGTACAGGGCCGTGGGTAGAGCCACGCTACAGGCCGCAGGCAGGCAAGTCTGGGGACCCCCGTTCCCAGAACGCCGACGATAGCCCCCGGGCCCAAGGCGCGCTTGGGCTTGGCTTCGAGATGAAGGCAAAGGTCAAGTGCGGAGCGCTGCGGGACCCAACAGCCTGCGGCCCTGCTCGACACGTGGCGATCCATTGGACATGGGCGGCCCCGCTTCCCCACGCAGCCTTGATATCCGCCTGGCTAGGCGGCCACGGTGTCCCACACTTTTATTTCCTCCTTGCTGGCAACGCGCCCCCCAACTCCTTCGCTTCCTCGAACCTCAGCTTCCTCTCCCAATCCAACCCGAGCCCAGTCTTCCCCATCGCCATGGAACCAAACCAGACGGAGAAAGGGAAGAAGCCCCTGTCCTCAGCCAACCCGCCTCCTGCCGCCGAGCCCCCTGTCGGCCGATCGCGAGTTCTCAATGAGGAAGCCATGGACAAGGTCCGCCTTGCGCTCGCCACCAGCTTCAACGAATGGGGAGGGATGACGGCCTAGCCGGCGTCCCGAGCTTCTATCGATAGAGCATCCACCGAGGTCTAGTTCTTCGTCGACGCCCTGTGGGCCAGTCTGATCCCCCCTTCTCCGCCTTCTTCAACGCCGTGCTTTCCCATTACCAGATTCATCTGCTGCACTTGGATCCCCAATCTGTCGCTCTTCTTGCCGTCTTCGCCTTTGTCTGCGAGGCCATGGTGGGCATCGCCCCCTCCGTGGCCCTTCTGCGCCATTTCTTCTTGCTGCACCTGACCGACCCCTGGCAATGCTCGGGATGCCTGAGCTTCCTGCCCGTGGTGGCGACGGCCGGCTCGGAGATTGACTTCGAGCTCCCACCATCTGCGAGCGGGTTCCGGACGCGGTGTGTGTATGTGGATGTCGGAGTGCTCAACCCTTTGCTCTCGCCTCCATCTGTGCCCATCGTCCCTAGCTCCGGCTGGGCTCACAAGAAGCTTACGAGCCCCCGCCTTGCCTTCATCTGGCTCCGGATGAGGAGGTTGAAAGACCTTGGCTTGACCGTGCCCATGGTGATGAAGGAGTTCCTTCGATGCCGCGTCACCCCACTCCAGCGCCATTCCCAGCCAATGTGGGCCCTATCTGTCAGCCCAGATCGCATGATGCTCCAAGAGTCAGAGCTTCCGCTTGAGGCATGAAGAACGGTGCTCGAGGTCCTGGCGGGCAACCCCTTGCTAGCCGATATGCCACTGGTGGGCTGTCTCTTGTACTATTGCTCGAACAAGGTGGAGTTCACGGGGCAAATGCCCTCATTTGACGAATGGGGGTTGTGTCCGGTTGGCCTTGAGGGGTCCCGCAAGAACCCCGTCATCGTGGTTCCCCTCCTTGTCACTGGCGCCGAACTTGCCCCAAGAGTGGATGCAGGGGGCAAGCACCACTGGAGGCTGGAAGCGCGGGCGCCGAGGCATCGAATCCGCCCGCAGTCCCTGAGGCGTCATCTTCGGGAGCCTGCAACTCTCACGCTGAGGTGGCGGCTGAGGGGGCGACCCAACGCACTGCTCCCGAGGCCGAAGCTCCCGAGGCCTCTGGAGTCCATCACGAGGCGGAACGTGATGGCTCTCCCCAGCTTGGCGCTCCTAAGATAACCTCCTTGGGCGCTTCACTAGGCGCGCCCTGTGCTGGTCCCCACGCCCAATGCTTCGGCCGCCTCCGTGTAGACTTCAATGCGCTTCGCGAGAGGAAGGGGTCCCCAAGCTGCAGCAGCGGTGTTTTCCGGCCATTGAAACAGAGGAAGTACATCGCCATAGATGAGTAAGTACCTTATCTTTGTAATTCCCTGAGTGCTGCTTCCCTTCTTGACGGTGGCTCTTTAGGATCCCATCTGCTAAGGCCGCGAAGCCCCTCGGGAAGCAACCACCTCCTACCTCGGTTCTCCCACTGGCCTTGGGCGTCCCAGGCCAGCATGCTGCCCTCGTCGCGAGGTTGGCTGGAGAGGCAGACGCGCTAGCTTGGTGCCTTGAGTCCGCGCTCCTGCCGTCTCTTCTTTGTGGCCTCATCGGGGGTGTGACGACCATGCCAAGGGCTCCTCCTCTGGTTATAGACAGCGGCCGGATGGCTTCGGTCTTGGTTCCTCCTTCAAGCAGCGGGCCTCAATCCAACTGGGCTCCTATCGAAGCCTAGCTGACGACTGGAGGGGCGCCAGCCCCCAGCCCCCTGCAGGAAGGGGGCGAGCCGCTTCGGATCCCGTCGATGACCCCCGCTGTGGAGGACGGAGTCGGCCACGCGCTCAAGGTCGCGCCTGAACAGAGCGTCATCCGCCACGAGCTCTTTCGGGAGGCGATGGGCGCGATGAGCTGGCTTGCGGGGAGCTCGCGGACATAGACACGCGCCTCAAGGCCGAGGGTCTTCGGCTGGTGAAGAGTGGCATAAACTGAATGTGGCCATGAACCTCAGGCGCGACCAACATGAGCTTGATAACGCGAAGGACGAGGCGTCCCCTGCGACCTCACGTGAAGCTTGCGCCTGAGCCTTGGAAGAAGCCCGGGAGGCTGATCAACGCCGCAAGATCGCAGAGAAACGTGCGTGGGAGCTCCAAACCTGGCGTGCCTCCCTGGAGCAGCAAGTGGAGGCGCGCAAGGCGGCCCTAGCGTCAATGAAGGGGACGCGTGCCGAGGAGGAAGAGACCCTGAGGTGTGAGGAAGCACTGGTGCTAGAAGCCGCAGAGCGCAGCCTTGAGCTTGAGCGGTTGGAGACAAGGGAGCGCCAGGTTGCCCAAGCTGAGGATGCTGTCAACGCACGCGAGGCCAAGGCCCGGGAGGAAGTCGGCCGCCGGGTGGCCGAGGCTCGCGCAGATCTTGTGGGCAGGTACGACCTGAAGTTGAAGCTTGTGGAAGCCAAGGCTGTGGGCGGGACTAATGCCCTCAGGTCTGGGTTGGATGAGGCGGAACATTGCGAGAAGGCCGCCAGAGCAGCCCTGTCCTTAGTGCAAGCTGAGCTGGCTTCCGCTCGTGCCGAGCTATCTTACCTCCAGGAGCGGGTTGCCGGCGCCAAATCCTCCGTGCAACAGAGCAGGGAGGAAGCGCTCTGACGGCGGACGCTGGAGGGCGAGCACGCCCCCATGCTCCAAAACCTCAGGGTCAGAGCCAACACGGCGTTGGGTGCCATCTGTGATGAAAATGCACCTCATCCCCACTCGAACGACTACGCCAGCCACCTCCTTTTCTTCACCGACGTGGTGACACGCCTGGAGAATTGATCCGAGAGGGCTCGCATGCTTGTCGAGGAGAGGAGCCACAGCCTGCTCAAGCACGCGTTCTCCCGTGTCTTCAGCCATCTCCAGAAAACCTACCCCAACTTTGACTTCAATGCCGCCATTGGCCCCATGCCTGAGGCCATCAGGGACAACCTGGTGCACTGGGTAGAGGACAATGTGGATGCTCTAGTCAGAGCCTTCACCTCCGAGGATGACACGGTGGTGGTCATTGTGGATGAAGGCGACGTGGTCGACGATGGCGCGGGCGACGCCGGCAATGGTGACGGTGATGCCGGTGACGAGGATGGTGGCGCCAGCGATGGTGACAATGATGCCAGCGACGCGTTAGTGGGCGACGCGGAGGACGCGACGAGCGATATGTCCGATTAAGCCTGTGCTTCCTCGTTGCTGACCTTGTAAGTGAACACTTGGGCATGACCCTAAAAGTTGTAAGAGCATTTTGGGAGGGGGAGCCCCGCATGTAAACAGATTACTGCCTCTATTCCTTAGGCCAAGCTGAAGATGTGCTTTTATGGGCCCGCGAGTCACGCCGTGAGCTTACTGCTGAAATTTACCTTAGTTAGGACCGGTTCCCGTCCAGTTCATAAGGTCGTGAGCTCCTGGAGGGCCTGCTGATCCTCCCGAGAGGGCTTCGTGAGGAGCAAGCGCCAGCCGTGGAAGGGCGTGCGCGTAGCGCGCGCGTGCCGCGCCCAACCCCCGATCTCGAGGGGCTCGCGAGCGGGGGAGGGAGCTATCAGATTTCGGGTTCCGGCAGACCCTTGAGGTTCAAACACTGGGGTGCGCGTGGAGATCTCTCCCCTATCGATCTACGTCCGATCCTCTCGTGCGAACTAAGATGAAAATGATGAACAACACAAGAGACACAAGGTTTATACTGGTTCGGGTCATCGTTGTGGTGTAATACCCTACTCAAGTGTGTGGTGTGGTGGATTGCCTCTGGGGCTGATGATGGACAGTACAAGGGAAGAACAGCCTCACGAGGGGTGTTCTTGAGCTGATGCGGTGTGTTCTACTTAGTCTCTACTGGGTTTTTTCTCTCTCTCTCTCTCTCTCTCCCTCTTCCTTTTTCTCTTTGTGGAGGCTAGCTCTATTTATAGAGGCCCTGGGCCTGTCCCCGAATAATTGAGTAGGAAGGGTGCCTACAATTGGCCATTTTGAAGGGGAACATCTAATACAAGTTATCCTGACCAAAGGTGGTCTTCGGCTGCCAAAAGCACTAGTGATGACGTCGTCTTGGGCTCCATGGTGACCTCCGTCCGGCTGGTCTTGGTCTCGTTGCACCGGAATGGTAACCTTTGCCTGATACCTTGGCCTGTGCTTGCCCCCTTTGCACCAAAGGGGAAACAAGGACCCTGCGCAGGCCGGCGCCCGCCTGGCCTTGATCGTCATGGCTTGCATCATGGGATCCTCGCGAGGTACCCCCGCATTGATCTCTCCGCCTCCTCGTGAGCCTGCCTGATGAGGCCGCTCTTGAAGAAGCTTCCTGTCGTCCGCCCGGCGAGGCTCGGCCCCTCGCGAGGGTCTTGAGCTTGGGCTGATGAAGATGGGCCGCGCTGGGCCCCCACCTAAGCCACGCCGCAGGTAGGCAAGTCTGGGGACCCCCGTTCCCAGAATGCTGACAGTAGCCCCCGGGCCCAAGGCGCGCGTGGGCTTGTCTTAGCAGAGAAGCGAAGGGGCAAGCACGAAGCGCCGCTGGCCCTAACAGCGTGCGGCCTTGGGCGCCGCGTGGCGGTTGATTGGACGTGGGTGTCTGCACTTCCCACGACGCCTCGGCAACTGCACGACTTGACAAGTCCCTGCATGCAGAGATATGGGTCTTGATTACCTGAGGTCATGGTGCTCGGCGGTTGGCCTTCCCCGGCTATAAGTACGGGGCCGTGTGAGCTTCCTCAGTTCACCCCTTTCTGCTACTCCCTTCTTCTTGGCCACTCGCCGTTCTCATGGCTCTGAAGAGATTCTCGGCCGCAAAGAAGGGAAAGGCCCGCCAGGCAGGGCCCGACTCCCCCTAGCCAGGCGCAGCCGGGGTCGTCCTCGCAAGCATTCCGCGGTTCCCGCAACGGCTTCCCGCGGCCACAGAGGTGGTTCCCTACGCGGTGGTGAGCGCTCGGCTGCCGAGGGGAGGCATGTCGTGATCGCGCGGCCCCCAGGCCGCGCTTTCGCTCGGTGGAGGTGCTGCCGGAGTTCGTCGTGTGGTCGGCGGACCCGACTAGCACCTGGCTCCACCTCCCCCGCTTCTTCGCAGGTGAGCTGCCGGCCAGCGCCCGGTGCGGCTTCTGGCTCCAGGCGGATGGTTGCTACAGCAGGGCCTTCTGGTCTTCGCTGGAGGTCTCCCCTTCCGGAAATGGGGCCCTGACTCGCGGCTGGCGAACGTCTGCCCGCACGCGCGGCCTGGGTCAGCGGTGCACCCTGCACTTCAAGTTTGATGGCGACGCCACCCTCTATGTGAGGGTGTTTGGGGAAGATAGTCGCCGCGCTGGGTGCTGCCCCGAAGATGGTGACCGCGGTCGCCTGCCCAGCCCCGGCACCGACCAGGATGAAGACAGCGCCAGGCGTGCCGGCGGCGGTGCTCGGGGCTCGCCAAGTTTCGGCGACTCTCCCTGAGGCAGCATCTCCTCTAGCGGTGGCCGCGACCAGCCCCCACACCGTCGCGCCCGCCTGGGTGAAGGCAACGGGTCCACCCGCCGCCGCGCCCTGGTAAAGCGAGAGGAGGCGTCTGCCTGAACCCCAGGAGCAACTCGAGCTTTTGCTGTAGGTTGGTGTTGGACAGGTCGTGTCCATTTTGTTCCCTTCCTTTCCTGCGTAAGAAGAAGGTAGTACAGGGCCCCGTGGGGGCGTGTTAGAACTGTTGTTGTCAAGTGTCGCGTTGCTTTTGCCATTTCTGCGCTATGTTTCTGTGGTGCGTGTCCATGTACGGGAGTCATTTGAACTTGTTGGATCTTGACGCGGCCCTCGCCTCCAGAGGCTGAGGCCTCACCGTGCGCTTCATGACCTGCAAGGATTAGGTAGAGGGGTAACCTTTGGTCCTGGCAGCGGGGGCGATCAGCCTAGGTCCTGCGTTTGTGTCGCGATGCCCATAAGGCATTGACTGGGAAGGGTGCTCCCGCAGAGGACTCAGACAGGAAAGCTCCAGACGATCGGGGCAGAAGACGCTCGCGAGGGTGCCCGCGAACATCCCTCGCGAGACTTGTGCGAGAGAAAACGAGGCGAGTGGACAAAAAAGACAGAGAGTCACAAGCCAGGAACGCCAATGTCGGATTTCGGGTTCCGGCAGACCCTTGTGGTTCGAACACTAGGGTGCGCGCGGAGATCTCTCCCCTACCGATCTACGTCCGATCCTCTCGTGCGAACTAAGATGAAAATGATGAACAACACAAGAGACACAAGGTTTATACTGGTTCGGCCCCCCGTTGTGGTGTAATACCCTACTCAAGTGTGTGGTGTGGTGGATTGCCTCTAGGCTGATGATGGACAGTACAAGGGAAGAACAGCCTCGTGAGGGGTGTTCTTGAGCTGATGCAGTGTGTTCTACTTAGTCTCTACTAGGTTTTCTCTCTCTCTCCCTCTTCCTTTCTCTCTTTGTGGAGGCTAGCTCTATTTATAGAGGCCCTGGGCCTCTCCCCGAATAATTGAGCGGGTAGGGCGCCAACAATTGGCCATTTTGAAGGGGAACATCTAGTACAAGTTATCCTGACCAAAGGTGGTCTTCAGCTGCCAACAGCACTGGTGATGACGCCATCTTGGGCTCCACGGTGACCTTTGTCCGGCCATCCGGCTGGTCTTGGTCTCGTTGCACCGGAATGGTAACCTTTGCCTGATACCTTGGCCTGTGCTTGCCCCCTTTGCACCAAAGGGGAAACAAGAACCCTGCGCAGGCCGGCGCCTGCCTGGCGCCCGCCTGGCCTTGATCGTCATGGCTTGCGTCATTGGATCCTCGCGAGGTACCCTCGCATTGACCTCTCCGCCTCCTCGCGAGCCTGCCTAATGAGGCCGCTCTTGAGGAAGCTTCCTGTCGTCCGCCCCGCGAGGCTTCGCCCCTCGCGAGGGTCTTGAGCTTAGGCTCATGAGGATGGGCCATGCTGGGCCCCCACCTGAGCCACGCCGCAGGCCGCAAGCAGGCAAGTCTGGGGACCCCTGTTCCCAGAACGCTGACAGTAGCCCCTGGGCCCAAGGCGCGCGCGGGCTTGGCTTAGCAGAGAAGCAATGGGGCAAGCACGAAGCGCCGCGGGCACTAACAACCTGCGGCCTTGGGCGCCACGTGGTGGTTGATTAGACGTGGGCGTCTGCACTTCCCATGACGCCTCGGCAACTGCACGACTTGACAAGTCCCTGCATGCAGAGATATGGGACATGATTACCTGAGGTCATGGTGCTCGGCGGTTGGCCTTCCCCGGCAATAAGTACGGGGCCATGTGAGCTTCCTCAGTTCACCCCTTTCTGCTACTCCCTTCTTCTTCTTGGCCACTCGCTGTTCTCATGGCTCCGAAGAGATTCTCGGCCGCAGAGAAGGGAAAGGCCCGCCAGGCAGGGCCCGACTCCCCCCTGGCCAGGCACGGCCGGGGTCGTACTCGCAAGCATCCCGCGGTCCCCGCAGCGGCTTCCCGCGGCTACGGAGGCGGTTCCCTGCGCGGTGGTGAGCGCTTGGCTGCCGAGGGGAGGCATGTCGTGATCGTGCGGCCCCCGAGGCTGCGCTTTCGCTCGGGGGAGGTGCTGCTGGAGTTCATCATGTGGTTGGCGGACCTGACCAACACCTGGCTCCAGCTCCCCTGCTTCTTCGTAGGTGAGCTGCCGGCCAGCGCCCGGTGCGGCTTCTGGCTACAGGCGGATGGTTGCTGCAGCAGGGCCCTCTGGTCTTCGCTGGAGGTCTCCCCTTCTGGAAATGGGGTCCTAACTCACGGCTGGCAAACGTTTGCCCGCGCGCGCGGCCTGGGTCAGCGGTGCACCCTGCACTTCAAGTTCGATTGCGACGCCACCCTCTATGTGAGGGTGTTTGGGGAAGGTGGTCGCTGCGCTGGGTGCTGCCCCAAAGATGGTGACCGCGGCCGCCTACCCAGCCCCGGCACCGACCAGGATGACAGCGTCAGGCGTGCCGGCGGCGGTGCTCGGGGCTCGCCAAGTTTCGGCGACTCTCCCTCAGGCAGCAGCTCCTCCAGCGGTGGCCGCGACCAGCCCCCGCACCGTCGCGCCCGCCTGGGTGAAGGCAGCGGGTCCACCCGCCGCCGCGCCCTGGTGAAACGAGAGGAGGCGTCCGCCTGAACCCCAGGAGCAACTCGAGCTTTTGTTGTAGGTTGGTGTTGGACAGGTCGTGTCCATTTTGTTCCCTTCCTTTCCTGCGTAAGAAGAAGGTAGTACAGGGACCCGTGGGGGCGTGTTAGAACTGTTGCTGTCAAGTGTCGTGTTGCTTTTTCCATTTCTACGCTATGTTTCCGTGCTGCGTGTCCATGTGCGGGAGTCATTTGAGCTTGGTGGATCTTGACGCGGCCCTCCCCTCCGGAGGCTTAGGCCTCGCCGTGCGCTTCATGCCCTGCAAGGATTAGTTAGAGGGGTAACCTTTGGTCCCGGCAGCGGGGGCGATCAGCCTAGGTCCTGCGTTTGTGTCGTGATGCCTATGAGGCATGGACTGGGAGGGATGCTCCCGCAGAGGACTCAGACAGGAAAGCTCCAGACGATCGGGGCAGAAGACGCTCGCGAGGGCGCCCGCGAACATCCCTCGCGAGACTTGTGCGAGAGAAAACGAGGCGAGTGGATGAAAAAGACAGAGAGTCACAAGCCAGGAACGCCAACAAATCCAATAAGACTTCAAACGGGAATAAACACGCCAACTGCAGAAAGCAAATGAAAAAGCCACGTCCGGCACCTATTCTAGTCTTCGACGTCTTCTCACCAGTGCGGAGCTAAGTGCTGCCACTGGGCGTGGGCGGTAGCCCCCGAGGCCCAAGGGCGGCACTCCGGAGACTCCAGGGCGTGTACATCCCACTCATTATTACATGAGAGTGTCACGGGCAGCGAGCTTCATAGGCGTTTGCCTTCTTCACAGGCACCGGGCCTTTCCCAAAACGCGATAGCTTCACAGGCATTGGCCTTCTTCACAGGCACCGGGCCTTTCCCAAAACGCGATTGTCGGATTTCGGGTTCCGGTAGACCCTTGAGGTTCGAACACTGGGGTGCGCGCGGAGATTTCGCCTTCTACCTACCTGCACCCCTCCGCCTCGCTAAGATCTAAGCTATGGAAAGAACATCACAAGAGACACAGGGTTTATACTAGTTCGGGCCACCGTTGTGGTGTAATACCCTACTCCAGTGTGTGGTGTGGTGGATTGCCTCTTGGGCTAATGATGATGAGGAATACAAGGAAGAACAGCCTCGCGAGGGTCTGTTCTTGGCTGGGGGGATGAACTGCTAGGAGGAGTTTAGTCGCCCTTCTCTCTCTCTGTGTGTGTGATGCTACTCGATCCGATCCTAGCTAGTTTCTCTCTTGGCTTCTAGATTCTCCCTTCTTGATTGCCCCCCTACCCTGGGGGTGGCTAATCCTATTTATAGGCAAAGGCCCTGGGCCTCTTCCCAAATATTGAGCGGGAAGGGCACCAACAATTGGCCATTTTGAAGGGGAACATCTGGTAACACTTGTCCTGACTAAAGTTGGTCCTCGTCTGCCAAAGGCTCTAGTGGTGACGCTGGCTTGGGCTCCACAATGACTTCCTCCCTGCCGTTGGACTGGTCTTGGTCTCGTTGCACCGAAACGGGTGCGTTTACTTGATGCTCTCGCCTGCGCTTGCTCCCTTTGCACCAAAGAGGAAAGGAGGACACTACGCGGGCTGGCGCCCGCCTGGCGCCCTTGGTCATCATGGCTTGCGTCACGGGCACCTCATGAGGTACCCCGCCTTGATCTCTCTGCCTCCTCGCGAGCCAGCCTGATGAGGCCGTGCCTGAGGAAGCTCCGTGTCATCCGCCCCGTGAGGCTTGGCCCCTTGCGAGGGTCTTGGGTCTGTGTTGATGAAGATGGGCCGTGCTGGGCCCCTCCTCGAGCCAAGCCGCAGGCCGCAGGTAGGCAAGTCTGGGGACCCCCGTTCCCAGAATGCCGACAGCGATAGCTTCACAGGCATTGGCCTTCTTCACAGGCACCGGGCCTTTCCCAAAACGTGATAGCTTCACAGGCATTGGCCTTCTTCACAGGCACCAGGTCTTTCCCAAAACGCGATGGCTTCACAGGCATTGTCCTTCTTCACAGGTACCGGGCCTTTCCCAAAACGAGATAGCTTCATAGGCATTGGCCTTCTTCACAGGCACCGGGCCTTTCCTAGGCGCTAGGCCTTGCTCAGGGGTAGAACCTCTGGAGATGTTGAATGTTCCATGCGTTCTGGATGGGTACTCCCTCCGGAGTCTCCAAGCGCGCGGAGCCAGGCTTGGAAACATGAACAACCTTGAATGGGCCCTCCCACATGGGAGAGAGCTTGTGCAGCCCCTCCCTGGAGGGAACCCGTCTGAGCACGAGATCCCCTACCTCAAGGGTCCTAGGGCGGATGTCGCGGCAGTGGTATCGTCACAGCGCCTATTGATACCTTGTCGCTCGCAGTGCGGCTTCCCGACGGCGTTCCTCCCCCAGCACGAGATCCGTCCCCCACACGGCGTCCTGCTGAGCCTTGTCGAATGGTAGGACCCATGCGGAGCGACACCTGACCTCGTGAGGGAGAACAACCTCTGCTCCGTAGACGAGGAAGAATGGGGTCTCGCCAGTCGGCTTGGTCACTGTCATGCGGATTGACCACAGCACGGACTGGAGCTCGTCGTACCAGCCCCTGCCACAGGCCTCCAGCTTCTTCTTGAAGGTCCTGGCGTTGAGGCCCCTTAGGACCTCGGCGTTGGCTCGTTCAGCCTGGCCATTTCTCTGGGGGTGTGCTACCGAAGCGTAGCATATCTGCGTTCCAAGGTTAGCACAATACGTTTTGAAGAGATTACTGGTGAATTGCGAACCGTTGTTAGTGATGATGCGGTTAGGCACCCCAAACCGGCTCACGAGGCCCTTGATGAACTTGACTGCCGAGCCTGCCGGGATTGTGCGGACAACTTCCACCTCAGCCCACTTGGTGAACTTGTCCATATCGATGTAGAGGTAGCGATAGCCCCCTGGCGCCCGAGGGAACGGGCCCAGAATGTCCAACCCCCACACTGCAAACGGCCATGAGAGGGGTATGGTCTACAGACCCCCCGTAGGCTGATGGATCTGTTTAGCATGAAAATAGCAGGCCTCGCAAGCCTTCACCAGCTCAACGGCGTCGTTGAGTGATGTGGGCCAGCAGAACCCGCTGCGGAACGCCTTGCCGACGAGGGTTCATGACGACGAGTGGTGCCTGCAGTCTCCGCTGTGTATGTCTGCCAGCAGTTCCTTTCCTTGCTTCCTGGAAATGCAACGCAGGGACACGTCATTTGGCCGCTTCCTGTAGAGCTCGCCATCCTGGATGCAATAAGCCGTGGCCTGCCGTGCCACACGCTCCGCCTCCTCCTTGTTCTCCGGCAGAATCCCTTGCATCAGGTAGTCCTTGAGCTCTGGATCCAACATCCCTCCTGAGGCTCCAACGCCAAGAGCAGGCATGCCCCTGAGGCCGGGCCGCAGACCGGAGCTCCCGAGGCAGGCGGCTGAGGAGGCTCCTCCCTTGGTTGCACCATGCCCGATAGCGACGGTGCCGCCGAGGGCTTGAAGAGCCGCTCCTCGAAGACGCCAGGTTCCTGCGGCAGCTGCCTAGACGCCCTCTTGGCAATGTCGTCGACCTCCTGATTGGTGCCGCGAGGCACATGCCGCAGCTCCAGCCCCCAGAACTGTTTCTCCATCCTGCGGACTTCAGTGAGGTAAGCTTCCATGTGCTCGTCCTTTGGCTCGCATATCTTGTTGGAGAAGTTGACGAGGAGCTGTGAATCGCCCTTGACGGTGAGGCGCTTTACCCCTAAGGCGATCGCGGCTTTCAAGCCTGCTATCAGGCCTTCGTACTCTGCTATATTGTTGGAGACCTTCTCTCCGTGCTGGAAGCAGAGTTGCACGGCGTAATAGAGTTTGTCCTGAGTGGGGGATACGAGCATCGCGCCAGCTCCCGCGCCATGTCGGGAGAATGCCCCATCGAAGTACATGACCCAGCCGTCCGACGCTTTGCTTCCTGGGGAAAGTGACCGGTCTTCGGCTGCCTCGAGACCCGGTGCTTTTGCCCATTCTGCCACGAAGTCCACAAGTGCGGCTCCCTTGATGACCCTGGTCGTACTGAATTCCAGCTGAAATGCTTGTAGTTTGATGTTCCATTCAGCGACCCTTCCAGCTGAGTTGGGGCTCCTAAGTACCCTCTCCAAGGGGTATGCCGAGACGACCTTGATAGGGTGGCCTTGGAAGTAGTGCCGCAGCTTGCGTGAGGCCACCAATAGCGTGAGGAGGAGCTTTTGAGGCATGGGGTACCGCGCCCTCGTGTCTCGTAGCACTGTGCTGATGAAATACACGGGGTGCTCAACGAGCTTGAGGGTGCTGACGCAGATTGCGTCCTCCAGGGGTCAAGGCATCTCCTGAGGCAACGGAGCCCCCAGCTCTTGATCGTTTGAAGGGGCCTCCCCTGCCCCGGGTGAGCCCTCCTGCTACGGCTGCCCCTCTCTGGCTCTGGTCGCGGTCCTCGCGAGGCCCTCCTGGCCTCGCTCTGCTTCAGCCTGGTCAGTCGATGCGGCCTTGGCCCGGCGCTCCTCCCTGACCGCCACCAGAGTTGCGCTAGCGGAGTAGGGCGTGGCCGCAAGGTAGAGCACCAGGGGCTCCTGAGGGCGAGGGGCTACCATCACCGGTGGGCTGGTAAGGTACCGCTTGAGTTCTTGGAACGCCTTGTCGGCCTCTTCAGTCCATTCGAAGGGGCCTTTCTTCTTCATAAGCTTGAAGAAGGGCAGTGCTCGCTCCCCTAGTTTGGATATGAAGCGCCCTAGTGCAGTTACATGCCCGGTGAGCTTCTGCATCTCCCTGAGGGTCTTCAGCGGGCTCATGTCCTCGACCGCCTTGACCTTCTCCGGGTTGGCCTCTATGCCTCTGTGGGATAGTAGGAAGCCCAGGAGCTTGCCCGAGGGGACTCCTAACACGCATTTCTCCAGATTGAGCCGTAGATCCACTTCGTTGAGGCTCGCGAAGGTTTCCTCCAGGTCCTGTATCAGGGTTTTTTCCTCCCGAGACTTCACCATGATGTCGTCGACGTAAGACTCAGCGTTCCTCCCGAGCTTCCGGCCTAAAGCAATGTGCATCAGCCACTGAAAGGTTGCGCCTGAGTTGTGCAACCCAAATGGCATGCACGTATAGCAGTACACCCCACACGGGGTTAGGAAAGCAGCCTTCTCCACGTCTTCCACCACCATCTTGATCTGGTGATAGCCCGAGAAGGCATCCATGAAGCACAATAGGTCAGACTCTGCGGTGGAGTCGACTATCTGGTCAATGCGGGGGAGCGGAAATGGGTCCTGCGGGTAGGCTTTGTTGAGGTTGGTGAAGTCGACACACATGCGCTCCTTCCCCCCTTCTTTGGCACGACAACAGGATTAGCCAGCCAATCGGGGTAGCGGACCTCACGGATAACCCCTACCGCTTCCAGTTTCCGGGTCTCTTGAACGATGAAAGCCTGTTTCTCGGTAGACTGCCTCCTTGCCTTCTGCTTCACGGGGCGTATGTTGGGGCACACGTTGAGGTGATGCTCGATCACACCTCTTGGGACTCCTGCTAACTGACCAGGTTGCCACGCGAACACCTTCTTGTTCGCGTGCAGGAATTCGATCAGGGCCTTCCCCTGTTCGGGCTCGAGGTTGGCCCCTATGGTGAAGGTGGCGCCGGTGGACCCGTCCTCGTCGACCGGTACTTGCTTGGTTTCCGCCTTGTCCTGGGTGAACAACTGCTTCTTTTTAGCCGGCGCAGCCCCCTTGGGCTCAAGGGCGTCGATGCTGGTGGGCTGTGCCACCGCGGCCGCCTTGAAGGCGAGTTGGAGCACCTACAGTGCATCCCTCACGTCTCCTGGCATAGTGAGTTGCCGCCATGAACCGGGCCAAGGCCAGGTAGGCGAGGATGGCGTTGTAGGGGAGGCCGATGGGGGCGATGTTGAAGTCGATCAGCTCTGTGTGGAAGTTGTCGTAGGTGCCAAAGGTCACTGGGAGGCGGATCTGCCCCAAGGAGGCGGTGGAACCGGCTCCGACGCCTGAGAAGGGCCTACTGGGCTGGAGCCGCTCCGGTGGAACGTGAAGGAGGCTGAAGGCCTCCACCGAGAGCATGTTGGTGACGGCCACTTGGCAGATGGTGGGGGTGCACAGCATCGGGAGTGCGCCCGAACCGGAGGGGTTGAAGGGGTGATCATCCGTGCCAAAAGTCAGATCGGCCTCGGGCGCCGCCCAGCCCCGGGGGGCCTCTTGGCGCTTGGATGCAGCGCTGATCTGACGGGTGAATGGCTTGACGTGGTGGCTCGAGGGTGGTGCTTGGGAACCACCCAGGAGAGCCGCGACGACGGGCGGCGCTGGCGCGGCGAAACGGGTGAGGAAGAGGTCACGTAGCTCCTCCTAAGAGGTCACAGAAGCTATCGGTAGGTGGGGGAGCCACATGCGCGGGACACCGGTGAGGGCCATGGGCAACTAGTTTGCCATCACCCGGTCGTCGCCCCCGGCCTTGAGGACGGCATCCTCATACGCCAGCAGGAAAACTAGCGGGTCCGTCGCGCCGCCGTAGCGCGGCGGCATCTCGGGCTTGAACTTGCGCGGCCACTGCACCCGTCGCAAGGCGGGGGCCAAGGCCTGGAGCCCCCTGGCCCCAGCGCCGGCGTCTGCTGCCGGAGCGGGCGGCGCGTTGTCCGCCATGAGGACGGAACGCGGTGTTGGTGGAGAGCGGGCCATCGGGAGGGAACTCCGGCGCACCCCTACCTGGCGCGCCAAATGTCGGATTTCGGGTTCCGGCAGACCCTTGAGGTTTGAACACTGGGGTGTGCGCTGAGATCTCTCCCCTACCGATCTATGTCCGATCCTCTCGTGCGAACTAAGATAAAAATGATGAACATAAGAGACATGAGATTTATACTGGTCCGGGCCACCGTTGTGGTGTGATACCCTACTCCAGTGTGTGGTGTGGTGGATTGCCTCAGGGGCTGATGATGGACAGTACCAGGGAAGAACAACCTCGCGAGGGGTGTCCTTGAGCTGATGCGGTGTATTCTACTTAGTCTCTACTCGGTTTTCTCTCTCTCTCTCTCTCTCCCTGTTCCTTTCTCTCTTTGTGGAGGCTAGCTCTATTTATAGAGGCCCTGGGCCTCTCCCTGAATAATTGAGCGGGAAGGGCGCCAACAATTGGCCATTTTGAAGGGGAACATCTTGTACAAGTTATCCTGACCAAAGGTGGTCTTCGGCTGCCAAAAGCACTAGTGATGACGCCGTCTTAGGCTCCACAGTGACCTCTGTCCGCCCGTCCGGGTGGTCTTGGTCTCGTTGCACCGGAATGGTAACCTTTGCCTGATACCTTGGCCTGTGCTTGCCCCCTTTGCACCAAAGGGGAAACAAGAACCCTGCGCAGGCCGGCGCCCGCCTGGCGTCCGCCTGGCCTTGATCGTCATGGCTTGCATCATGGGATCCTCGCGAGGTACCCTCGCATTGATCTCTCCGCCTCCTCGCGAGCCTGCCTGATGAGGCCGCTCTTGGGGAAGCTTCCTGTCGTCCGCCCCGCGAGGCTTGGCCCCTCGCAAAGGTCTTGAGCTTGGGCTGATGAAGATGGGTCGCGCTGGGCCCCCACCTGAGCCACGCCGCAGGCCGCAGGCAGGCAAGTCTGGCGACCCCCGTTCCCAGAACGCCGACAGCCAACAACTCCAATAAGACTTCAAAATGGAATAAACATGCCAACTGTAGAAAGCAAATGAAAAAGCCATGTCCGGCACCTATTTTAGTCTTCGACGTCTTCTCACCAGCGCGGAGCTAAGTGCTGCCACTGGGCGTGGGCGGGAGACCCCGAGGCCCAAGGGCGGCACCCCGGAGAATCCGGGGCATGTACAGCCCCACTCATTATTACGTGAGAGTGTCACGAGCGGCGAGCTTCACACATGTTTGCCTTCTTCACAGGCACCAGGCCTTTCCCAAAACGCGATAGCTTCACATGCATTGGCCTTCTTCACAGGCATCGGGCCTTTCCCAAAACGCGATAGCTTCACAGGCACCGGGCCTTTCCCAAAACGCGATAGCTTTATAGGCATTGGCCTTCTTCACAGGCACCGGGCCTTTCCCAAAACGCGATAGCTTCACAGGCATTGGCCTTCTTCACAGGCACCGGGCCTTTCCCAAAATGCGATAGCTTCACATGCATTGGCCTTCTTCACAGGCACCGGGCCTTTCCTAGGCGCTAGGCCTCACTCAGGGGTAGAACCTCCGGAGATGTTGAATGTTCCATGCGTTCTAGATGGGTACTCCCTCCGGAGTCTCCAAGCGCACGAAGCCAGGCCTGGAAACATGAACAACCTTGAACGGGCCCTCCCACATGGGAGAGAGATTGCGCAGCCCCTCCCTAGAGAGAACCCGTCTGAGCACGAGATCCCCTACCTCAAGGGTCCTGGGGCGGATGTTGCGGCAGTGGTATCATCGTAGTGCCTGTTGATACCTTGCCGCTTGCAGTGCGGCTTCCCGACGGCATTCCTCCCCCAGCACGAGATCCGTCCCCCGCATGGCGTCCTGCTGAGCCTCATTGAATGCCAGGACCCGTGCGTAGAACCACCTGACCTCGTGAGGGAGAACAGCCTCTGCTCCGTAGACGAGGAAGAACGGGGTCTCGCCAGTCGGCTTGGTCGCTGTCATGCGAATTGACCACAACACGGACTGGAGCTCGTCGTACCAGCCCCTGCCACAGGCCTCCAGCTTCTTCTTGAAGATCCTGGCCTTGAGGCCCCTCAGGACCTCGGCATTGGCTCATTCAGCCTGGCCATTGCTCCGGCGGTGTGCTACCGAAGCGTAGAATATCTGCGTTCCAAGGTTAGCACAATACGTTTTGAAGAGATTACTGGTGAATTGCGAACCGTTGTCAATGATGATGCGGTTAGGCACCCCAAACCGGCTGACGAGGCCCTTGATGAACTTGACTGCCGAGCCTGCTGGGATTGTGCGGACAGCTTCCACCTCGGCCCACTTGGTGAACTTGTCCACAGCGACGTAGAGGTAGCGATAGCCCCCTGGCGCCTGAGGGAACAGGCCCAGAATGTCCAACCCCCACACCACGAACGGTCATGAGAGGGGTATGGTCTGCAGACCTCCCGCAGGCTGATGGATCTGTTTAGCGTGAAACTGGCAGGCCTCGCAAGCCTTCACCATCTCAACGGCGTCGTTGAGTGCTGTGGTCCAGTAGAACCCGCTGTGGAACGCCTTGCCGATGAGGGTTCGCGACGACGAGTGGTGCTCGCAGTCTCCGCTGTGTATGTCTACCAGCAGTTCCTTTCCTTGCTTCCTGGAAATGCAACGCAGGGACACGTCATTTGGCCGCTTCCTGTAGAGCTCGCCATCCTGGATGCAATAAGCCGTGGCCTGCCGTGCCACACGCTCCGCCTCCTCCTTGTTCTCTGGCAGAATCCCTTGCATCAGGTAGTCCTTGAGCTCTGGGATCCAACATCCCTCCTGAGGCTCCAACGCCAGGAGCAGGCGTGCCCCTGAGGCTTGGCCACAGACCGGAGCTCCCAAGGCAGGCAGCTGAGGAGGCTCCTCCCTTGGTTGCGCCATGCCCGATAGCGACGGTGCCGCCGAGGGCTTGAAGAGCCGCTCCTCGAAGACGCCAGGTTCCTGTGGCAGCCACCTAGACGGCCTCTTGGCAATGTCGTCGGCCTCCTGATTGGTGCCGCGAGGCACATGCTGCAGCTCCAGCCCCCAGATCTGTTTCTCCATCCTGCGGACTTCAGTGAGGTAAGCTTCCATGTGCTCGTCCTTTGGCTCGTATATCTAGTTGGAGAAGTTGAGGAGGAGCTGTGAATCGCCCTTGATGGTGAGGCGCTTTACCCCTAAGGCAATCGCGGCTTTCAAGCCTGCTATCAGGCCTTCATACTCTGCTATATTGTTGGAGAGCCTCTCTCCATGCTGGAGGCAGAGTTGCACGGTGTAATAGAGTTTGTCCTGAGTGGGGGATACGAGCACCGCGCCAGCTCCCGCGCCATGTCGGGAGAACGCCCCATCGAAGTACATTACCCAACCGTCCGGCGCTTCCCTTCCTGGGAAAGTGACCGGTCTTCGACTGCCTCGAGACCCGATGCTTCTGCCCATTCTACCACGAAGTCCACAAGTGCGGCTCCCTTGATGACCTTGGTCGTACTGAATTCCAGCTGAAATGCTTGTAGTTCGATGTTCCATTCAGCGACCCTTCCAGCTGAGTTGGGGCTTCTGAGTACCCTCTCCAAGGGGTATGCCGACACGACCTTGATGGGGTGGCCTTGGAAGTAGTGTCGCAGCTTGCGTGAGGCCACCAATAGCGCGAGGAGGAGCTTTTGAGGCATGGGGTACCACGCCCTCGCGTCTCGTAGCACTGTGCTGACGAAATATACGGGGTGCTCGATGAGGTTGAGGGTGCTGACGCAGCTTGCGTCCTCCAGGGGTCGAGGCGTCTCCTGAGGCAATGGAGCCCCCAGCTCTTGATCGTTTGAAGGGGCCTCCCCTGCCCCGGGCGCGCCCTCCTGCTGTGGCTGCCCCTCTCTGGCTGTGGTCGCGGTCCTCGCGAGGCCCTCCTGGCCTCGCTCTGCTTCAGCATGGCCAGTCGATGCGGCCTTGGCCCGGCGCTCCTCCCTGACCGCCACCAGAGCTGAGCTAGCGGAGTAGGGCGTGGCCGCAAGGTACAGCACCTGGGGCTCCTGAGGGCGAGGGGCTACCATCACCGGTGGGCTGGTAAGGTACCTCTTGAGTTCTTGGAATGCCTTGTCGGCCTGTTCAGTCCATTCGAAGGGGCCTTTCTTCTTCATAAGCTTGAAGAAGGGCAGTGCTCGCTCCCCTTGCTTGGATATGAAGCGCCCTAGCGTGGTTACATGCCCGGTGAGCTTCTGCATCTCCCTGAGGGTCTTCGGCGGGCTCATGTCCTCGACCGCATTGACCTTCTCTGGGTTGGCCTCTATTGCTCTGTGGGATACTAGGAAGCCCAGGAGCTTGCCCGAGGGGACTCCAAACACGCATTTCTCCGGTTGAGCCGTAGATCCACTTTGTTGAGGCTCGCGAAGGTTTCCTCCAGGTCATGTATCATGGTTTTTGCCTCCCGAGACTTCACCATGATGTCGTCGACATTAGCCTCAGCGTTCCTCCCGAGCTGCCCGCCTAAAGCAATGTGCATCAGTCACTGAAAGGTTGCGACTGCGTTGCGCAACCCAAATGGCATGCACATATAGCAGTACACCCCACACGGGGTTAGGAAAGCAGTCTTCTCCACGTCTTCCACCGCCATCTTGATCTGGTGATAGCCCGAGAAGGCATCCAGGAAGAACAATAGGTCACACTCTGTGGTGGAGTAGACTATCTGGTCAATGCGGGGGAGCGGAAATGGGTCCTGCGGGCAGGCTTTGTTGAGGTTGGTGAAGTCAACACACATGCGCTCCTTCCCCCCTCCCCCTTCTTTGGCACGACAACAGGATTACCCAGCCAATCGGGGTAGCGGACCTCGCGGATAACCCCTGCCGCTTCCAGTTTCCAGGTCTCTTGAACGATGAAAGCCTGTTCCTCAGTAGACTGCCTCCTTGCCTTCTGCTTCACGGGGCGTACATTGGGGCACACATTGAGGTGATGCTCGATCACACCTCTCAGGACTCCTGCTAACTGATCAGGTTCCCACGTGAACACCTTCTTGTTCGCGCGCAGGAATCTGATCAGGGCCTTCTCCTGTTCGGGCTCGAGGTTGGCCTCTATGGTGAAGGTGGCGCCGGTGGACCCATCCTCGTCGACACGTACTTGCTTGGTTTCTGCCTTGTCCTGGGTGAACAACTGCTTCTTTTTAGCCAGTGCAGCCCCCTTGGGCTCAAGGGCATCGGTGCTTGTGGGCTGTGCCACCGCGGCCTCCTTGAAGGCGAGTTGGAGCACCTGCAGCGCATCCCTCGCGTCTCCTGGAACGGTGAGGATGCCGCTGCTCCCGGGCATCTTCATGAGGTTGTACGCCGGGTGAGTTGCCGCCATGGACCCGGCCAAGGCCGGGTAGCCGAGGATGGCATTGTAGGGGAGGCCGATCGGGGCGATGTCGAAGTCGATCAGCTCTGTGTGGAAGTTGTCGTAGGTGCCAAAGGTCACTGGGAGGTGGATCTGCCCCAAGGAGGTGGTGGAACCGGCTCCGACGCCTGAGAAGGGCCTGCTGGGCTGGAGCTGCTTTGGTGGCACATGAAGGTGGCTGAAGGCCTCCACCGAGAGCATGTTGAGGCTGGCACCACCGTCGATGAGGGTCCTGGTGACGGCCACTTGGCAGATGCTGGGGGTGCACAGCATCGGGAGTGCGCCCGAAACGGAGGGGTTGAAGGGATGATCATCCGCGCCGAAAGTCAGATCGGCCTCAGGCGCCGCCCAGCCCCGGGGGCCTCTTGGCGCTTGGATGCAGCGCTGATCTGACGGGTGAATGGCTTGACGTGGTGGCTCGAGGGTGCTGCTTGGGAACCACCCAGGAGAGCCGCGACGATGGGCGGCGCTTGCGCGGCGAAACGGGCGAGGAAGAGGTCGCGTAGCTCCTCCCAAGATGTCACAGAAGCTATCGGTAGGTGGAGGAGCCACATGCGCGGGACACCGGTGAGGGCCATGGGCAACCAGTTGGCCATCACCCGCTCGTCGCCCCCGGCCTTGAGGACGGCATCCTCATACGCCACCAGGAAAACCAGCGGGTCCGTCGCGCCGCCGTAGCGCGGCGGCATCTCGGGCTTGAACTTGCGCGGCCACTGCACCCGTCGCAAGGCGGGGGCCAAGGCCTGGAGCCCCCTGGCCCCAGCGCCGGTGTCTGCTGCCGGAGCGGGCGGCGCGTTGTCCGCCTTGAGGACGGAATGCAATGTTGGTGGAGAGCGGGCCGTCGGGAGGGAACTCCGGCGCACCCCTACCTGGCGCGCCAAATGTCGGATTTCGGGTTCCGACAAACCCTTGAGGTTCGAACACTAGGGTGCGCGCGGAGATCTCTCCCCTACCGATCTACGTCCGATCCTCTCGTGCGAACTAAGATGAAAATGATGAACAACACAAGAGACACGAGGTTTATACTGGTTCGGGCCACCATTGTGGTGTAATACCCTACTCAAGTGTGTGGTGTGGTGGATTGCCTCTGGGCTGATGATGGACAGTACAAGGGAAGAACAGCCTCGCGAGGGGTGTTCTTGACCTGATACGGTGTGTTCTACTTAGTCTCTACTGGGTTTTCTCTCTCTCCCTCTTCCTTTTTCTCTTTGTGGAGGCTAGCTCTATTTATAAAGGCCTGGCCTCTCCCCGAATAATTGAGCAGGAAGGGCGCCAACAATTGGCCATTTTGAAGGGGAACATCTAGTACAAGTTATCCAGACTAAAGGTGGTCTTCGGCTGTCAAAAGCACTGGTGATGACGCCGTCTTGGGCTCCACGGTGACCTCCATCCGGCCGTCCGGCTGGTCTTGGTCTTGTTGCACCGGAATGGTAACATTTGCCTGATACCTTGGCCTGTGCTTGCCCCCTTTGCACCAAAGGGGAAACAAGGACCCTGCGCAGGCCGGCGCCCGCCTGGCGCCCGCTTGGCCTTGATCGTCATGGCTTGCGTCACGGGATCCTCGCGAGGTACCCTCGCATTGATCTCTCCGCCTCCTCGCGAGCCTGCCTGATGAGGCCGCTCTTGAGGAAGCTTCCTATCATCCGCCCCGCGAGGCTTGGCCCCTCGCGAGGGTCTTGAGCTTGGGCCGATGAAGATGGGCCGTGCTGGGCCCCCACCCGAGCCACGCCGCAGGCCGCAGCAGGCAAGTCTGGGGACCCTTGTTCCCAGAACGCCGACAGCAGCAGCTGCGAACTGCGAGTCGAGGCAAGGAACCAGACGGCAAGAAATCGAACGAATGAGAAAAGTCACCCCCAGCGCATAGCAATGAAAATTCAACTTCAACTTAAATCCAAAGCCAAAAACAGGGCTACAGAAAAGAGATTAAGAGCAAATGGCCGCGTCCGGCACCTAGTCTAGTCTTCTTGTCTTCTCACCAGCGCGGAGCTAAGTGCTACCACTAGGCGTGGGAGGGAGCCCCTGTGGCCCGAGGGCGGCGCTCCTGAGACTCCAGGGTGTGTACAGCCCCACTCATTATTACGTGAAAGTGTCACGAGCAGAGATCTTCACAGGCGTGAGCCTTACTTCCTATCGCCAGATGAGGGCCCCGCCTTGCGCCGCCCTCGACCACCGTTGGTTCGACCAGAAACTAGGACGAAGCCAAGGGGCAAAGGGGACCCTAGCGGCGCCCTCGGTGACCATGGGTCCTATGCCGGGGGGAAGGCTCCCCAGCACCTCCCCAACAGAGGGCCTACCTCTGGGAGGCGCCTTGCTCTGCGCGATGCGGGGAGGGACCTGGCTCCCGGCCTCTCCCCTGCGGCCCCCAGTGTGCTCCTCCTGGTGGGAGGACGGCCGTTGAGCTGGGGCCTCCGTCCACCATTGTGACCTGATCCTCCTGCGACCCATGGTTAGCATAAGCTTGCTCCTGAGAGATTAGTGGTACCCTGTAGCTGTCGTCGCCGGTATGGTTGGTGAGGCTCGCGGCGCGCTCGGGGGGCTCCTAGAAGGCCTAAGCTTCCAGCGCCTACTCCTCCCAGCCTAGCTCGAGGAACGAGCCAGGGTCGTCTTCCAGCGCATACTCCTGGTCTACCATGCAGGGCACGTAGCACTACTAGGAAAATGCCTATAGATAGAAGTTTACCAGTAGCGTTTGTCTACAAACCAACGCTACTAGTAGTTAGCAGTAGCGCAAGCAAAGAACGGTGCTATTGGTATCAGTTAGCAGCAGCGCTTGTTACCTAGACCCATGCTACTACTAAGCGTAATACACCACACCCCCGGTCAAAAAATAGCAGCAGCGCCTGACATCCAACCTGCGCTACTGCTAATTTAGTATCTATAGCGCCTGTTTGTCTAAGAGCGCTACTTCTAATTTTTCTATGTATAATATTTTACCAGTAGCATGTGTTTCTTTCCCTCGCTATAAGTAGTGCAACCCTAGCCGTAGCTATTTTGCAAGCTGCCATAGCATTAGCGCGTATAGGTGTCCCGCGCTACTGCTATGCCCGCCAGCCACCTACCACCTTTCCCCTCCTTCCCCCCTCTCTTATTCCCCTTCCTTTCTCCCCCATTCCTTGCACCTTGCTTGTTCCTTTCATTGCTCCCCTTCTACCACCCCTCCATTAGAGCCCTCCCTCCCCCTCTTCTTTGTCCCTCCACCACTCCTCCATTAGAGGCCCCCTCCCCCGGC
>NC_041392.1:542005532-542017165 GCF_002162155.2 Triticum dicoccoides | reverse complement strand
AATGCCCTCCCTCCTTCTTCTTTGCCCTCCCCCCTCTTCCATTAATGCCTTCCCTCTTCTCTCCCTCTCCTCTCCCACTATCTCCCTAGCTAGCTCTCTCCCTCCCTAGCTAGCTAGCTAGTTAGAGCTATATATATAGAGCTACTAGGTAATTAAGAAGAAAGGTGCCCGATATCCCTCTCGACACATAGGTGAGCAAAAAAAGGTGTTTGTGTGGATTGGACCGAAACTATATATATATGGACAATATAAGAACATATATACCGAATTGTGTGTGGCATAATTTGAGATTCCTACATTGTGTATTTCATGAAATAATGTGGGTGACATGAGTTGCCTATGTTTTGCCGAAATGTCGATTCAATTCTGTTTCGGTGAATTTCAGGCATGCAAACTCAATATGTCCTAAGTTTAGGGAATGTCATGCCGAATTTTTGTATGAATTTGATCCATGCATGCATATATACGTGGTTATAATATTTGCTTCGCGCGCAGGTGATCATGAAGGTCAATGGAAGGATGGTGGAAATATACTGGCAATCCGCTGTGGATGACATGTATGAAAAAAGACTGAAGGATGTTTTATGTCCGTGTCGAAAATGCAAAGGAAGAGTCAGGCTCGACCCCTTTCAGGGTGGTAAATTCAAGGCGCACCTGCTCATGCATGGTTTCATGCATGGCCATACTCGGTGGATAAGTGAAGATGATGATGAGGAGGAGGACGTCGACGGGGCAGGAAATAACGACATGGGGCCACCAGACGAAGAGATGACCGATTATGTGCCCGAAGAGGAAGACGGCCTCAGAAATGTCAATGGCGAAGAGGCAGTTCAAGGCGGAGAAGACGCGGACACGCTGCCGTCTTTGTTGCTACTAAGTTCAGCCATGCGGACCCGCATGTTCCGGACCTGCTTCGCAAGAAGACGACTAGCGACAGAGCTGCTTCTAGAGAGGAGGCCAAACTGGCGCAACTGGAGGTAGACTCGATGACCCCTTTGTATGATGGTTGTAATCCCAAGGTGACCCGCTTGAGTTTCACACTAGAACTTCTAAAGATGAAGGCAAAAAACAAATGGACAGATACAAGCCTGGATGAGCTTCTGAAGTATCTAAAGAAGGTTCTTCCCGCGGGAAGCCTGTGTCCTACTTGTGTCGAGGAGGCAAAGAAAATCGTGTGCCCTCTTGATCTGCCACACATTAGATATCACACATGCATCAATGATTGCAACATATATCGGAACGAGCACGCGGAAAAAATCGTCTATCCAAAGTGCAATGCTTCATGATATAAAAAGGCTGGAAAGAAAGCTCCACAGAAAGTTGTATCGTACTTTCCGATCACTCCACGTCTACAACGGTATTTCGTAGATCCTAAGGAAGCAAAGTTGCGATGGCACGCAGAGAGGGTGATGCCGTATGATGGAGATGAGCCGAAGCTGAGACACCTTGCAGATGCTAGCCAATGGAGAGCATTAAATGTTCAATTTGATTTTTTCATGAATGATCCAAGGAATGTTGTGCTTGGCACTAGTAGTGATGGCATGAATCCATTTGGCAACTAGAACACCAATCATAGCACATGGCCCGTGTTTGTATGGATGTACAACCTCCCCCCTGGTTGTGCATGAAGGAAAAATACATACACATGGCTATGCTTATTCAAGGGCTGAGACAACCGGGAAATGATATAAATTTGTATCTTGGGTTACTGAAAGAGGAGCTACATACCTTATGAACAATGTCGGCGAAGACATGGGATGCAAGCAAAGGAGAGTATTTCTACATGAGAGTCGGGCTGATCACGACGGTGCAGGACTATCTCGGTTACGGCTATCTCTCCGGCCAGGTGTGCCACGGATATTGGGGATGCACGAGCTGCATGGATGATACAACTTCTCTGCAGCTATCGAAAGATGGAGGGTCTTCAAAAATTGTTTACACGGGGCATCGAAGATGGCTCGAGAAGGATGACCCGTGGAGAAAGCATGGAGATCTATTCAATGGTAAGGCTGAGCATCGAGGTCCTCGACGTAAGCGTAGCGGTGCAGAAATATATAATTTATTGAAGAACTGGGAAGAGTGCCCCTCGCCGAGAAAGACGAAGAAAAAGGCGTCGGAGCCCCTGCTGAAGGTATGGAAGACGAGATCTGTTTTCTAGGACATGGAATACTGGCCCATACTCGACACGCCTTATAGCCTTGCTCAAATCCATATCACAAAAAATATCCTTGAGAGTTTGCTTGGAACATTGATGAACATGCCAGAGAGGACCAAGGATGGGCCAAAGGCAAGAAAAGACTTGGAATTTTTGAATATCAGGAAAGATCTCCAAATGCCCAGTAAAAGGTCGTCAGAGGAGACCGAGACGGAGACAGAGACGGAAGATAGGGGCAAAAAAGTAAACAAGAAGGAAGAACAATATTGCCCCCCCTCTTGCTTCACCTTAGATCCGAAGGAGGTCGATCAATTGTTCAAGTGCCTTGCCGGAATCAAAGTTAGTTCCGGATACTATGGGAAGATAAGCAGATATCTGGACACCAAGAAAAAAAGGTTCAGTGGGATGAAGTCTGATACGTCTCCGTTGTATCTATAATTTTTTATTGTTCCATGCCAATATTATTCAACTTTCATATACTTTTTGGAAACTTTTTATATTATTTTTTGGGACTAACATATTGATCCAGTGCCCAGTGCCAGTTCTTGTCTGTTGCATGTTTTTGGTTTCGCAGAATATCGATATCAAACGGAGTCCAAACGGGATAAGAACGGACGGAGCTTATTTTTGGAAAATATGGAAAATTCGGAAGGAAAATCAACGTGAACCAGTGCCCTAGGACGCGCCCCCTACCCTCGTGAGCCCATCGAAAGGCGGTTGACGCTCTTCTTTTGCCGCAAGAACGCTAATATTCGGGGAAAAAAATCACGGCGAAGGTTTCAGGCCAATCGGAGTTACGGATCTCCATATATACACGAAACGGTGAAACAGAGCCAGATAGAACGCAGAAACAGAGAGAGACAGAGAGATAGATCCAATCTCGGAGGGGCTCTTGCCCCTCCCACGCCATGGAGGCCATGGACTAGAGGGGAAACCCTTCTCCCATCTAGGGAGGAGGTCAAGGAAGAATAAGGAGGGGGGCTCTCTCCCCATCGCTTCCGGTGGCACCAGAGTGCCACCGGGGGCCATCATCATCACCACGATCTTCACCAACAACTTCATCGCCATCATCACCAACTCTTCCCCCCACTATGCAGCGGTGTAACCTCTCTCTTACTCGCTGTAATCTCTACTTAAACATGGTGCTCAACGCTATATATTATTTCCCTATGATGTATGGCTATCCTATGATGTTTGAGTAGATCTATTTTGTCCTAATGGCTATTTGATGATCGTGATTGGTTTGAGTTGTATGTTTTATTATTGGTGCTGTCCTATGGTGATCTCCGTGTCGCGCAAGCGTGAGGGATTCCCGCTGTAGGGTTTGCAATGTGCTTATGATTTGCTTATGGTGGGTGGCGTGAGTGACAGAAGCACAGACCCGAGTAAGTAGGTTGTTTGCGTATGGGGTAAAGGGGACTTGATGCTTTAATGCTATAGTTGGGTTTTACTTTAATGAATCTTTAGTAGTTGCGGATGCTTGCTAGAGTTCCAATCATAAGTGCATATGATCCAAGTAGAGAAAGTATGTTCGCTTATGCCTCTCCCTCAAATAAAGTTGCAATAATGATTACCGGTCTAGTTATCGATTGCCTAGGGACAAATAACCTTCTTGTTCACAAAAGCTCTATACTAAAACTAATTTAGTTGTGTCTTCATTTAAACAGCCCCTAGCTTTTATTTTCGTGGTCTTTACTTTCTTGCAAGCCTACCCAAAAACACCAAAAAGTACTTCTAGTTTCATACTCGTTTCCGGTAAAGCGAACGTCAAGCGTGCGTAGAGTTGTATTGGTGGTCGATAGAACTTGAGGGAATATTTGTTCTACCTTTAGATCCTAGTTGGGTTCTACACTCTTACTTATCGAAAGAGGCTACAATTGATCCCCTATACTTGTGGGTTATCAAGACCTTTTTCTGGCGCCGTTGCCGGGGAGCAATAGCGTTGGGTGAATATTCTCGTGTGTGCTTGTTTGCTTCATCACTAAGTAAATTTTATTTGTTGTTCTTAGTTGTTTTCTATCTTTAGTTATGGGTAGGAAACGCAAAATAACAAAAAAATAGTTGTACCTACTGAACCAATGGTTGAAGAACCAATCGAAATCTATCACACTGTTGAAGCTTATTACTTGGATCATCTTCGATCCCTTTGTGCTCGTGCCGAAACCCCAACTAGCTTAGTTGAGGGCAAATATTTAGATGAGCATGCTTGTTATGTGCGACACCATATATCTAAAAAAGGGAAACTATTATGGGGTCAAATTCAGCGTTTGCAATGCTATGCTTGGAATTTATGTGAAATATATGATTTTACTTGTTGTTCTGAAAACCCTAAGAAACACCTTCCCTACAAATGTGAGTTTATTGATAATGGAATCTTATCTTCATATGCTAAGGGTGTTTATAATTACTATGATGTTCAACAAATTGAAGAATTTGTTGCTTTTAAGGGTGCTTTTGAAATTGCTTCTTTGATTGAAAAGTATGATGCTACTCTTCACAAATCTGAAAATTTTGCCATATTTAAATTTTGCTATGATAATTATGCTTTTAATGCCTATGTTGAACCATATATTGAGTACTACTCCGCTATCCAAGAAGAGATTAATATTTTGCAGGAGTCTATGGAAGAAGAAATTGATGAAACTATGAGCTCATTGGATGAAAAAGATGATGAGGAGAGCGAAGAACAAAAGGAGGAAGAGCGGATTAGCTACCTGTGCCCACCTTCTAATGAGAGTAACTCTTCAACTCATACATTGTTTAATTCCCCTTCATGCTTACCGAAGGATGAATATTATGATAATTTCTATGATCTCGTCTATTCTTTTGAAATATCCCAATATGAATTATGCTTATGGAGATGAACTTGCTATAGTTCCTTATGTTAAACATGAAATTGTTTCTATTGCACCCACGCATTATAGTCCTATTATCTTTTTGAATTCTCCCGATTATACTATATCAGAGAAGTTTGCACTTATTAATGATTACATTGATGGGTTGCCTTTTACTGTTACACATGATGATTTTAATGAATATAATATGCATGTGCTTGCTTCTCCTACTTGCAATTATTATGAGAGAGGAACTATATCTCCACCTCTCTATGCTTCCCACATGATAAAATTGCAAGAAACTGTTTATACTATGCATTGGCCTTTACTTTGTGAGCATGAATTGTTCTGTTACGACATGCTGATGCATAGGAAGAGAGTTAGACTTTGTCATTACATGATATATGTTACTTTGTGCTCACTACTAAATTACAAATCACTGTTAATTAAAATTGGCTTTGATATACCTTGGGATCCGGGTGGATTCACTACTTGAGCACTATATGCCTAGCTTAATGGCTTTAAAGAAAGCGCTGCCAGGGAGACAACCCGGAAGTTTTAAAGAGTCATTTATTTCTGTTGAGTGCTTTCATATAGTTTAAAAACAACAAAAATAAATAGGGGAACCCAAAACTTTTTCTAAAAGAAAAGTGAAAGTGAGAGAGACGAGCATTGTGAAAGTGGGGGGCGTCCTTGAACTTTGTTCATGCCCATGGGAACTTTGTGAATCTTAATTACAGAAACCTTTCAACAAAAATAATTATCCCCTTGTACAATTTCATTGTATTATAAAAATAATGTTCCAAGGTTTGCCTTTAGGATGGTTACAATGCTTGTTGGTTTATGCGGTGCAGGACAGAAACTTTGGCTGTAGTGCATGATTTTTAATTTTCTACTAGAACGTCAAATGGTTCTGATTATTTTTGCACTGTCTTCCTATACAAATTTTTTATTTTTCCTAATTTTGGTAGAAGTTTCAAAGTATCAGAAGTATGGTGAATGTTCAAATTATTACAGACTGTTCTGTTTTAGACAGATTCTGTTTTCGATGCATAGTTTGCTTGTTTTGATGAAACTATGAATTTATATTAGTGGATTAAGCCATGAAAAAGTTATATTACAGTATACACAATACAAAAACAAAATATGAATTGGTTTTCAACAGTACTTAGAGTAGTGATTTGCTTTATATACTAACGGATCTTACCGAGTTTTCTGTTGAAGTTTTGTGTGGATGAAGTGTTCGATGATCGAGAAGGTTTCGATGTGAGAAGAAGGAAGAGAGGCAAGAGCTCAAGCTTGGGGATGCCCGAGGCACCCCAAGTAAATATTCAAGGAGACTCAAGTGTATAAGCTTGGGGATGCTGGGAAGGCATCCCCTCTTTCTTCAACAAATATGGGTATGTTTTCAGATTCGTTTCGTTCATGCGATATGTGCAATCTTGGAGCGTCTTTTGCATTTAGGTTTTCATTTTTATTTTATGGACCATGCTGGTATGAGATAGTCCTTGGTTGATTTATATAATGCTCTTTGCACTTCACTTATATCTTTTGACTATGGCTTTATAGAATGCTTCATGTGCTTCACTTATATCATTTGAAGTTTGGATTGCATGTTTCTCTTTACATAGACAACCGCCATTTGTAGAATGCTCTTTTGCTTCACTTATTTTTGTTAGAGTGTGGGAATACCTTTTGTAGAAAGAATTAAACTCTCTTGCTTCACTTATATCTATTTAGAGAGATGATAGGAACTGGTCATTCACATGGTTAGTCATAAAATCCTACATAAACTTGTAGACCGCTGAATATGATATGTTTGATTCCTTGCAATAGTTTTGCGATACAAATATGGTGATATTAGAGTCATGCTAGTGGGTAGTTTTGGATTGTAGAAATACTTGTGTTGAGGTTTGTGATTCTCGTAGCATGCACGTATAGTGAACCGTTATGTAACGAAGTCGGAGCATGATTTATTTATTGATTGTCTTCCTTATGAGTGGCAGTCGGGGACGAACGATGGTCTTTTCCTACCAACCTATCCCCCTAGGAGCATGTGTGTAGTACTTTGTTTCGATGACTAATAGATTTTTGCAATAAGTATGTGAGTTCTTTATGACTAATGTTGAGTCCATGGATTATACGCACTCTCACCCTTCCACCATTGCTAGCCTCTCTAGTACCGTGCAACTTTCGCCGGTACCATAAACCCACCATATACCTTCCTCAAAACAGCCACCATACCTACCTATCATGGCATTTCCATAGCCATTCCGAGATATATTGCCATGCAACTTCCATCATCATCATATACATGACTTGAGCATTCATTGTCATATTGCTTTCCATGATTGTAAGATAGCTAGCATGATGTTTTCATGGCTTGTCAGTTTTTTGATGTTATTGCTACGCTAGATCATTGCACATCCCGGTACACCGCCGGAGGCATTCATATAGAGTCATATCTTTGTTCTAGATATCGAGTTGTAATATCTAGTTGTAAGTAAATAAAAGTGTGATGATCATCATTATTAGAGCATTGCCCCAGTGAGGAAAGGATGATGGAGACTATGATTCCCCCACAAGTCAGGATGAGACTCCGGACGAAAAAAAAGAGAAAGGCCAAAAAAAGAGAAGGCCCAAAAAAAGAGAACAAAAAAATGAGAGAAAAAGAGAGAAGGGGCAGCGCTACTATCCTTTTTCCACACTTGTGCTCCAAAGTAGCACCATGTTCTTCATATAGAGAGTCTCTTGAGTTATCACTTTCATATACTAGTGGGAATTTTCATTATAGAACTTGGCTTGTATATTCCGATGATGGGCTTCCTCAAATGCCCGAGGTCTTCATGAGCAAGCAAGTTGGATGCACACCCACTTAGTTTTAGTTAGAGCTTTCATACACTTATAGCTCTAGTGCATCCGTTGCATGGCAATCCCTACTCACTCACATTGATATCTATTAATCGGCATCTCCATAGCCCGTTGATACGCCTAGTTGATGTGAGACTATCTTCTCCTTTTTGTCTCCTCCACCATCATATTCTATTCCACCTATAGTGCTATGTCCATGGCTCACGCTCATGTATTGCATGAAAGTTGAAAAGGTTTGAGAACGTCAAAAGTATGAAACAATTGCTTGGCTTGTCATCGGGGTTGTGCATGATTTGAATATTTTGTGTGGTGAAGATGGAGCATAGCCAGACTATATGATTTTGTAGGGATAACTTTGTTTGGCCATGTTATTTTGAAAATACATGATTGCTTTATTAGTATGCTTGAAGTATTATTGTCTTAATGTCAAAGGATAGACTATTGCTTTGAATCACTCGTGTCTTAATATTCATGCCATGATTAGACATTTGATCAAGATTATGCTAGGTAGCATTCCACATCAAAAATTATCTTTTTTATCATTTACCTACTCGAGGACGAGCAGGAATTAAGCTTGGGGATGCTGATACATCTCTGTCATATCTATAATTTTTGATTGTTCCATGCCAATATTATTAACTTTCTTATACTTTTTGGCAACTTTTTATATTATTTTTTGGGACTAACATATTGATCCAGTGCCCAGTGCCAGTTCCTGTCTATTGCATGTTTTTGGTTTCGCAGAATATCCATATCAAACAGAGTCCAAACGGGATAAAAACGGACGGAGCTTATTTTTGGAAAATATGGAAAATTCGGAAGGAAAATCAACGCGAACCAGTGCCCGAGGTGGTCACGAGACAGGGGGGCGCGCCCCTACCCTCGTGAGCCCACAGAAAGGTGGTTGACGCTCTTCTTTTGCCGCAAGAAAGCTAATATTCAGAAGAAAAAAATCACAGCAAAGGTTTCAGGCCAATCGGAGTTACGGATCTCCATATATACACGAAACTGTGAAACAGAGCCAGATAGAACGCAGAAACAGAGAGAGACAGAGAGATAGATCCAATCTCGGAGGGGCTCTTGCCCCTCCCACGCCATGGAGGCCATGGACCAGAGGGGAAACCCTTCTCCCATCTAGGGAGGAGGTCAAGGAAGAAGAAGAAGGAGGGGGGCTCTCTCCCCCTAGCTTCCGGTGGCACCGGAGTGCCACCGGGGGCCATCATCATCACCGCGATCTTCACCAACAACTTCATCGCCATCAGCACCAACTCTCCCCCCCACTATGCAGCGGTGTAACCTCTCTCTTACCCGCTATAATCTCTACTTAAACATGGTGCTCAATGCTATATATTATTTCCCTATGATGTATGGCTATCCTATGATGTTTGAGTAGATTTGTTTTGTCCTAATGGCTATTTGATGATCGTGATTGGTTTGAGTTGTATGTTTTATTATTGCTGCTGTCCTATGGTGCTCTCCGTGTCGCGCAAGCGTGAGGGATTCTCGCTGTAGGGTTTGCAATATGCTTATGATTTGCTTATGGTGGGTGGCGTGAGTGACAGAAGCACAGACCCGAGTAAGTAGGTTGTTTGCATATGGGGTAAAGGGGACTTGATGCTTTAATGCCATGGTTGGGTTTTACCTTAATGAATCTTTAGTAGTTGCGGATGCTTGCTAGAGTTCCAATCATAAGTGCATATGATCCAAGTAGAGAAAGTATGTTAGCTTATGCCTCTCCCTCAAATAAAATTGCAATAATGATTACCGATCTAGTTATCGATTGCCTAGGGACAAATAACCTTCTTGTTGACAAAAGCTCTTTACTAAAACTAATTTAGTTGTGTCTTCATTTAAACAGCCCCTAGCTTTTATTTTCGTGTTCTTTACTTTCTTGCAAGACTACCCAAAAATACCTACAAAGTACTTCTAGTTTCATACTCATTTCCGGTAAAGCGAACGTCAAGCGTGCGTAGAGTTGTATCGGTGGTTGATAGAACTTGAGGGAATATTTGTTCTACCTTTAGCTCCTCGTTGGGTTCGACACTCTTACTTATCGAAAGAGGCTACAATTGATCCCCTATACTTGTGGGTTATCAAAGTCTCACGACTGTCATGTGATGATGATGCAGTTACTCCCGGTTGCACTTAGAGGGATTATGGACACACATGTGCGTGAGACGCTTATTGACCTATGCCACTTTTTTATGCTATCTCTCGAAAGTCGATCAGTGTGAAGCAACTCCATAGGCTACAGGAAGAGATTGTTGTCATACTGAATGAGCTAGAGATGTACTTCCCGCCCGCGTTCTTTGATGTCATGGTGCATCTTTGTGTCCACATCATGGACGACATCATCGACCTAGGGCCGACATTCCTGCATTGCATGATGCCGTTTGAGAGGATGAATGGGGTCATCAAAGGATTCGTTCGTAACATGTCCCGTCTGGAAGGGAGCATTGTCGAGGGGTATCTGACCAAAGAGTGTATCTCTTTTTGTGAGAGTTATCTAGTAGGCACCGGAGAACTTGTTGTTGGTTTGCCCCTCAACAAGCACTGTGGAAGGCTCGAAGGCGAAGGTCACACCAACGGTCATAGGGATGTGAATGTGTTACAGTCAGGCCGACAAAAAGACCTTGACAGGGCAAACTTAGTAGTGCTACAACACCTAGATGTGCTAGAAGATTTCGTGACACTACACAAAGAGACCATCGCAAAGAAGTACCGTGACCATGGGGTGCACAGGACAGACACTGAAGTTATTAGAGAGCACAACTCCACTTTTGTGCATTGGTTAAAAGAGCGAGTTCTGGCTAATCCCCCGGAAGAGGGTTTTCCGAACGGAACACTCATATATGCCTTAGCACATGGCCCCTCGACCAACCTCGCGACTTATCAAGCATACGATATCAACGGATACACGTTCTACACGGAGGAGAAAGATATAAATAGTGATGACCAAAACTCAGGGGTGATGATGGAAGCCATGACTGGGAATGTAATTGAAAGATATTACAGAAGGGTCGAAGGGATATGGGAGCTTAACTACTCTGGATTGCATAGCATGACGATGTTCCGTGTCAGATGGGCTAAGAATGTACACAGAGAAAACCGACATTTCACTACATTTGTATACCTGACTCCGATAGCGGTACCGTCAACGCCATCGCCAGAAATGAGCCATGGGTACATGCTAAACACGTGACACAATGTTTCTTCATAACTGATCCAATCAATCCCAGCCGTGTTGTCGTGAGGAGAAGCAAAAGGAGCATCGCCGGAATGGATGGAGTTGCCAACGAGGAAGACTACACTACAAAAAAAGACACATCCGTGACATTTTGGGGTGAACGAATTTTTTTTCTGTCATACATATGACACTTCGATGACGATAATTGTGACAAAACCCGGTATCATCATAGATGTGGTGGGATCCTACTTCTATGACAAAAAATCATGACAGAAAATGGGCTTTTCGTCCTGGGCGGGCTGGAGACGCAGCTGCATGACATTCTTTGCACCATCCATGACGGAAAAAACTATGGTAGAAGCGAGGGGAAGGAAAATTTCGGGGAGTTCCCGGTTACGGTGGGAGGTCGGGGGCCGAGCGATGCGCATTTCTCTCGTACACATACGCGCGTGTGTGCGAGGTGTTGGCTCTAACTGAACCCGAGCGAGGCGTTGGGCTCTAACTGAACCCGAGCGATTGCACTACAGGCTACGCGCTACTGAACCCGAGCGATCGATGGCTGTTAATTGAACCCGGTCGAGCGATT